>NW_027176472.1:3238398-3245898 GCF_023349555.1 Cebidichthys violaceus
TTTTTTAACTCTCCCTCTTTCCTCCTCTTCTCTCATCTCCTTATGGACAAGCACTCCTCAGAGGCCTCTCTCCAAACCACAGTGTCAGCTCTTCAGGACAGACAGACAGTGTGTGTGTGTGTGTGTGTGTGTGTGTGTGTGTGTGTGTGTGTGTGTGCGCGCATTAAAACAGACGGCTAGGCTCGGCCGTTAATTGCGTGTTGCTCAAACGCTCAAAGAATAAACACTTACTGACCGCGGCGGAAAGGTAATTCTGAGAGGAGGAAAAACAAAAGGGTGTCGAGACTCGTGGAAAAAACAGAGAGAGAGAGAGAGAGAGAGAGAGAGAGAGAGAGAGAGAGAGAGAGAGAGAGAGAGAAGGGAAGTGCTTCAACGAACAGATGGATCGTCAAGCAACACAGAGGGGAGTAAATAAGAAGGGGAGCGAGAAAGAGATTGGACATTAATGACAAGTGAGCGGTTTGAAAGGAACAGAGAGGGGTTAGTTGAGATGCGCTCTAACAGGGCTTTCTCAAGGGCTTCATACATATTAAGAAGTCAACATTGGCAAACACATGTAGTGCCATTGTTTTCTCTTTTTTGTTTGTTGGCTAACGCAAAATGAAACCAGAGAGGACAAGTGCCGAACCTCCCCCCTCCCCGATGGATGAATGGTTTTCCCATTCATCCATTATCTGCGACCGCTTATCCTCTTCGGGGGTCGCAGCTGGAGGGAAGCCGACCACAGCCGATGTCAGCGGAGAGGCCGAGGTGCAACACAACGGTTCATATTATATGTCACGGAAAAAATGACTCCTCGTTTGTCGTGCGTATCCGGCTACGGGCGACTTCCACGTCACAGGAAAGTACTAATTGACTAAGCGTGTGTTTTGGGCTCGTCTTGTGAAAAATCCATGAGAAATAAAAGAAAAATCGATGCTGGGATGCCAAACACGGCCATGTTTTAATGACGTATGTTTGCATGAGCAAGCGGTCAGAACGGAAGGGGAGGTGATTGAGGAGTTGAAGAGGTTAAGAAAAGATTGTGAAATAGGGTTTAGGCAACAAAACTAGTTTGGAAAATTTGGAAATTTATCGTGACGGCTCAGGGAACAAAAACTACTCGGGTATGTTGAGGAAAAGATCGACGTATGGGTTAGAGAACACGCCGTTCCTGAAGTATGTGAAGAATAAATGAACGGTCTCTTCTTCACGGTCTCCTGGGTGAAAGATCGAGTTTCTTGGAAGTTTCTTCACAGTTTTGGAATCGGTGCGTTTAAAATAATTGGGAACACTTTATTAAAACCATCGTCAATAAACGGTAAATTGATGGCGAATCAAACTCAATAGTTGTTTAACTGTTAAACAAACAATGAAATGATTGAACGATGAAGTGAGGGACTGTGGTTGGTCCGCACCAACAAGAGTCCAATTCAAGCGGACGAACAAGTGAAGGTATAATACATCATAACTAAAGAATGCCAGGGAACACAATCCAGGCAGTAATTGGCAAAACAATCTAATAGTATAGGCAACATATTAATGGCATTTCTGGGGAGGCAGAGCTGGTAGGTATTGCATGTGGCCAAAAGTGTCGCACTTGTCCCTGTAATGATAACTTTAAATGCATGTAATCAGATATTGCATTTACAACAATCCAGCGTTCCACAACTTTGACCGTGTGCTTTTAGGCGAACGGGATGAATTCTCTACATACAAGGCTGGTCTCATCCAGCATTCTTCAGCAAAATAACGAGCCGTAATCTGTAGATATTCCATGAAACTATTCCATAGTTCAATAACGGCGTTTTGGCGCCTTAACCTAACTTGAGTTAAGACAGAGGTTTATTTTGAAAAGCCCCGTGTGCATGTCACGTAGAGGAAATCGTTGATCGCTTTCGTAGGAGAACGCACAAAAAAGTGAGCAGTAACTTTTCGTAGGGTATCATATCTCCCTCTCACTGTCACCTCCTGTGTCTCTGTCCCTCGTCCTTGTTGCCTCTTGTCCTTCACGGTCACGCAAAGTAACTCTGTCTCTCTCATCCCAAAGAAGGACTAGAACAGTTCTGACATTTGTTCGAAGCTTTAATCCAACACTTACGCCGTTGCCAGGTACAGTACATTTGAACTAGGTTTGGCTTTCGTCCCTAAAGCTCCACGAGGCCAAGGGGAGCTTCGTTACCTTTTTTGTCAAAAAAAACAGCAAGTCTCAACCGATTCGTCTCTTTCCAACAGAACAAAGCAGCCTAATCACTGGCCTGAGCTGGCTTCCTCCGTCTCATCCACACACTCCGAACGTTCGAACTGTAATCTCTCCTAGAAATCCGAGGCAGCAGTTGCGACCGAAGCCAGCGTTGCTGTTTAAAAAAGCCGGCAGCCCTCGGCGTAACCTCGGCTTTAATAGGTGGTGAGTGTTGACAGCTGGAGGGATTTGGTGCTTGGTCTGAATGGTTATAGTCTGGGGAGAGATCAGTCCCTCTGATGAAGCTAAACGGGGGTTTCCGATTACGATAAAACACATTAAGTAGCTCTGACGACAAAATAAATGAGGCCATACGGATTGATTTTGATTACATAATTTCCGACCCCTTACATGAATTAAAGAGAGAGTTGAGTGTAGAATGGGACCGATACGACTCCCACTAAACGGCCTTTGATGAGAGCCGTGATTCACTTTTATTAGCGGCGAAGCGATGACCTGGGAATAACCTGTGTTTTTCCGTTGGCGTGAAGAGATCATCGTCAGGTCTTCTGACGGGAGCTGCTTCTCGTCTTATAGGGGAGAGGTTGAGGTGGTCGGGTCAAACAAACACAGACGTGTGAAGACAAGTCAACTTATTTTACCTTACTTTTAAGTTATGTAACAAATAAATGTAACCCAAACCACTAACCAAGTAAACATAGTAACCCTACACTGGAGGTTTATTTTGAAAATACACTGTATACATGTCATGAGTGGAAACTGCATTTCCTGTGAACACAGAAGTTTATTTTGAAAAGACACTATTCATGTTACAAGCGGAAACACTGTGTTTCCTGTAACACGGAAGTTTATTTTTTTAAAAGACACTATTCATGTTACAAGCGGAAACACTGTGTTTCCTGTAACACAGAAGTTTATTTTGAAAAGACACTTTTCTTGTTACAAGCAGAAACACTGTGTTTCCTGTAACACGGAAGTTTATTTTTTTAAAAGACACTATTCATGTTACAAGCGGAAACACTGTGTTTCCTGTAACACGGAAGTTTATTTTTTTAAAAGACACTATTCATGTTACAAGCGGAAACACTGTGTTTCCTGCAACACAGAAGTTTATTTTGAAAAGACACTTTTCTTGTTACAAGCAGAAACACTGTGTTTCCTATAACACTGAAGTTTATTTTAAAATATATACTCTGCATTTAATGAAGTGGAAACAGTACATTTCCTGTAAAAACTGACATTTATTTTGAAAAGACACCATGCGTGTGAGGAGCAGAACCTTGACGTGCCGTTCCTGACGCCTCCAAAACTACCTAAAGCGTCATCAGTCCGGGCCACTTGACCCAGCGTCGGTGCGGATGAGTCGGGAGTGAGAATGTGTTCTTCAGAAGGAAGCAACGTATCCTCGTACAAAGGTTTTTCAAAATAAAATCACCATTCGAGTTAAAACACCTACGGAAGCGACATTACTTTAAGTACGGAAGTCACGTGACAAAGAAGTCACGGTTGCCTTCTCATTTCACAGGGATACGGAGACGTCGGTCTCCTGGGTAAAAGACCAGTTATTGGTCCTCTCCTTACTGCCCCCTTGTGGACAACATTGATTCCATAGAAATCAACGTTGCTACAGTAGTCGTCCAGATGTTAATAAAGCACACTTTGATGGACAACATCAAAAACATGGAACGAATTAATTGCAGTTGCAACGCTCCCAAAAGTGAACTAATATGTGGTAATAAAACAGGGTATGAATGTTCACACTTTTTATCTTCACTTTCACTACTCTTCTGTCTCTTCTTCCTCTTTCTTTTATCCTCTCCCTCCCAACATCCATTTTTTTTTTTTTTTTTTATTTAGCAAAGCTTAATGTCTTCTTTTCTCCTTCTCGTTTACGTTCTTAATTATCGACGCTGTCTGCCGGTTTGCCGAGAAGCCGAGGTCGTTACGTTCCAGAGACGGAGGCCGACAGGAAGAGGGACGGCGAGCGCTAATGAGAACGACGACGACACGGTGAGGGGAAGAGAGGGGGAAAAGAGAAGGACCAGAGTGGATGGAGAGGAGGAAAATAAAAAAAAAAGAGGAGGAGGTAGAATGTGCCGTGTGCTTTTACTGCAGGGAAATTACAACACACACACACACACACACACACACACACACACTAACACACACACACTAACACAGGTGGCAAGGGAAGGAGAATGTAATTAATAATCACAGTGGGAAGCGTTTCACAGCTAAGTGAATGCATTTCCTCCCTCGACTCTGCATGTGAATATGTGTGTGTGTGTGTGTGTGTGTGTGTGTGTGTGTTCCCAGCTTTACATATCTGTGTGTTAGCTTGGCACACACTGTCATATGTTAATGTGTGTGTGTGTGTGTGTGTGTGGGGGGGGGGGGGGGGGGGGGGGCTATGCATGCATGTCCTCTGCTGGCGTTTTAAAACATGGACAGCTCATGTTTCCAGCTCGCTAACCGGGTCCCAGGTGTTACAGGAGGACCGCAGAGGAGACCGGTTACTTATAGCCCCCCCCCCCCCGAGGGACTGTAAATGTAGTATCCTAACAAAAACTTAAGCAGGCTTGTCTCGGCTTGTCACCGGAGGAGCAGCGGAAGAGTTAAGACATTCGTTAATATGTGTTTTTATTATGCGGAGAAGTTAAGTTTTATTTCTAGTATGATTATCAAAACTTGCTTTGACTGCGACTGTGTGCTTCTGACTGGGGGGGGGGGGGGGAGGGGGGAGGTTCCCCAATTTATCTTTTTAGTACAAAAAAAAGAGTTTCTTCATTGAGTCTCGCGGTGACGAGGGTCGTCTGTTGACCCGGACTTAACGCGGCGTCTCTTATAATAAGTGTGGGATTTGAAAGTTATGATGGGATTATTGAATCTTTTATGGATCATTTTGCGGTGACTTTTAGACCTTCGCGACCGCAAAACGGAGCTCTGCTCTGCTTTAGAGATACTTTGAGAAAGTGATTGTGGGACTTAGACCTTTTATCATGGATTTTACATTAGCTGACCGACGACAGACACATACTCACACCTTTACTGTTACAGCTGCAGACGTCAGCTGGACTTGGTTTTATTATAATTGGTCATTTAACAGAAGAAAAATATATATATATTTTGTTCACGTCATGAGCACTACTTACTCGTTAAAGTATTCTCAATTTTGAAAATTGCTCTGTTCTTCAGTCGCCATGTGCTTTTTCAGAGTGGCCACCGCCGTCAACCTGGACAATGACGCCATTAAAAGTAAAGTGCTGGCAATTTGTTCTCTCTCTGTCTCTCTCTCTCTCTGTTTCTCTTTCTCTCTCTCTCTGTCTCCCTCTCTCTGTCTCTCTCTCTCTCTGTCTCTCTCTCTGTTTCTCTTTCTCTCTCTCTCTGTCTCCCTCTCTCTGTCTCTCTCTCTCTCTGTCTCTCTCTCTGTTTCTCTTTCTCTCTCTCTCTGTCTCCCTCTCTCTGTCTCTCTCTCTTTCTCTCTCTCTCTCTCTCTTTCTCTCTCTCTCTCTCTCTCTGTCTCTCTCTGTCTCTCTCTTTCTCTCTCTCTCTCTCTCTCTCTCTCTCTCTCTCTCTCTCTCTCTCTCTCTCTCTCTCTGAGTGGAGGGAGTGGTGAGTTTTCGGAGCGTGTCTGAGAGTGATTATTAGCGATTTTTCGACATTTTGCTTCGTTTTTTAACGTTGCATATGACAGTGTATTGTGGTGTGTGGGGCTCATAGTGTTTGTGTGAACACTTGGGGGGTTTTAGGTGGGTTTTTTGGTGGTGTTTGCAGCCGATCAGCACGCGCTGGTCGGCGTGCTGCACGCCGCCATGGACTTCACCAAACTAACGCGGAAACGCGGCGTGAAGATTCCGCCGCGTTTCCCGTGCTCGGTGGAGGACTGCAGCCTAGCAGTGGGGGAGATCATCGGTCACAGCAACGTGAGGTCCGCTGCACGGATGAACGGTGCGGTGATCGTGTTTTGTAATACCGAAGAGGATACGAAACTGGTGTTGGACAGCGGGATCGAGGTGAACGGCGGCTTCCTACCCGTCTATCCTCTCAGCGACCCGGCGGTAAGAGTCACTGTTTCCAACGTGCCACCGTTTGTTAAAGATGAGCTGATAACCGGAGAGCTGTCCAGACATGGAAAGATCGTGTCCAAAGTTAAGAAGCTGTCATCTGGGGCCAAGTCTCCACTTCTGAGGCACGTGGTGTCTCACAGGAGACAGCTCCTCATGATCCCCAAGAACAGGAGCAGACAGGTGGACCTCGTGTTCACAGTCACAGTGGAGGACTTTGATTACCTCATTTTTGCGACAACTGAGGATTCTAAATGCTTCAGTTGTGGGAAACAGGGACATCAGAGCAGAGCCTGTCCTGGAAAAAACGGTTCTCATAAAGACCAGAACCAAAACCAGAAAGGTTCTGAGGAGGGCAGAGGAGACAAACAAGATGGACAGGAGGGGACAAGTGGGGTCCAGGAGGTAAGAAAGGAGGGGGCGAGCGGGGGTAAGGAGGTAAGGAAAGAGGGGACGAGTGGGAGTAAGGAGGTGAGGGGGGAGGGGACGAGTGGAGTTGAGGAGGTAAGGAAGGAGGGGACGTGTGGGTTTAAGGAGGTAAGGGAGGAGGGAACGAGTGGGGTTAAGGAGGTAAGGAAGGAGGGGACGAGTGGGGTTAAGGAGGTGAGGGAGAAGGAGGCAAGTGAGGTACAGGTGGGGAGGGAGAGTAATGGAGGACAGGTGGGGGAAGGCAGTGAGGTGGACATGGAGGGAGACGAGGGGCAGTTCAAAGTCCCCCAGCGGAAGAGGAAAAAGAAAGAAAACAATGGAAGCTCACAAGCAAAGAAAGCGGCAACGAAAGGAAACGGAGGAGCAGCTAAATCTGAGTCCAGTCGGAAGAAGGACCCTGAGTCCAGTCTGGAGGAAGACCCTGAGTCCAGCCGGGGAGGAGACCCTGAGTCCAGTATGGAGGAGGATTCTGCTGCTGACAGTGAATCTTCTGACCACAGGGCTGGCAGCGGTAGGAGCTCTAGAGATTACAGTGTGGAGAAGATAAAGGGGTTTCTGAGGAGAACTAAAAGTGTGAAAGGAGTCAATGTGGAGGATTACTTCTCTGACAAAGAGAAGCTCTCCAGCTCTCTCAGGTCACACATGAGGAGTAAAGACAGAGGAGGGATAACAGTGAAGGAAGGCTACAGACTGAAGAAAATAGCTCAGAAGATCAATAAAGAGCTGAACAATGAAAGAGCTGATGGTGACCAAAGTCTCCCAGCCTAAGAGCAACTCTAGGACATGTTTTGTTGTTTTTATTTATTTACATGAACAATATGCAGG
>NW_027176472.1:3250898-3610898 GCF_023349555.1 Cebidichthys violaceus
TGAAAAAGATTATGGTCATCACAGCGAGACTTTATCTGTTCCTCTTTCCCTCTCCAGCTTCGGTGGCGTATCGCTGGAGTACTCCTTCACTCTGACGCTGGCTAGCGGACTACTGCCGTTTAGAAGCCTCGAGTTTTGCGCTTTGTCCGTCGCCATCTTGAATTTTTTGCAACCAGTGAACGGGAAGTGACCGTATTCGGAGTACGGAGGAGTGACGTAGAGACGCGTCAATCACCGCGTAGCCCCGCCCCCTAAAGCGTCCCCTCTTTATGGTCTGTTTGACTCTAAATGGAGCATAATGTACTAAATGAACATCATGCTGTATTGAAGAAGACTTGAAACTAGAGCTTGAGACCATAAACTCATGTTTACAATGTTTACTGAGGGAATAAATCAAGAGAGAAGTAGAGTCATTTTAGACTAGACTTCTATACAACCAGAGGAGTCGCCCCCTGGTGGACACTAGAGAGAATGCAGCTTTAACACATTTCCGCATCGACTTCACTCTTCAGAACTTGGAGGTTGCCGCCTGTTCTGGACATAATACTTCAAGCATGTTATTAAATTAAACTTCCAAGTATTACAGTATGCACATATGGTGCAGACTTAAACAGTTGAAGGCAGGGTTGTCTCCTCCTCTTTTATTCTATTTCCATCCATCAGCCTTTTGTCCCTTGTTTGACGCCACACAAAAATGACTGAGTCAGCACAGAAACGTCAGTCTGTCTGGTTCTTGCTCTGCTCCTCGGACCGAGGCTGGACTCATCAGAGCATGAGAACATAATGACGACGTTCGGTCCGGGCTTTTGAGCTCGTGAGCGTGATGATGATTTACCTTAAATACGTTTGTAGCAGCGGCGGTCCCACTGGGAGTCAAAGCCGTAATGATAATAACACTGCTCTATTTACACACAACACAAACTCTCTGTCTCTTTCCTCACGCTGGCTTTCTGTCTTTTGTCTTTCTACAGGTGTCCAATGTGTTGTGGTCATGTAATGGTAACTTGTACCATAATTGTGACTGTTCCCGTTGTGTAATTGTAGTTGTTGTAGACTGGGATGGTTGGTTAACTCAAACACGTATTGTTGGAGGATTGTTAATCATTGTTGTGGGCAGCGAATGCCTCCAGCAGAGCCCACCGGCATTGCCTTGTTTCTTCACCAACGTCTTTGCTTTCTCTTGGGAAGTATCTAAAACGGTGTTACTCCATCTTTTTGTCCACCTAAAAAACGGCTTATTCAGCGTTTCACTGAGGGTTGGAAAAAAACCAAGATGGCGGCGGGAAAAATTCCAAACTTGAGCCTCAAAACCGTAATCAACAAACCAATGTGAGACGTCCACCTGTTTATATACAGTCTATAATTGGGATGATACATGTCGCATCAATTATATGGTATGTAAATTGTGTAAACTATTCACAGTAATCAAACATGAGGGGACGTATCATTACGCCCTGCAGTGGGTATCAAGCAGTCCTAAATCTACCGGCACCCTTCTCTAACCCTGACCTAACGTCCATTTAAACCATCCTTGAATCCTTCCCTTACCTAGGACACTGAGGGGGTGGACCTGGCCTTGAATCTACTTTGCGTCTGCTGTGGCTAAACTACCATGGCTGACCACCACGGCTCGCTCGGTAGTCCAACCGCCATCGTTGTTTTTCTGGTTCCACGAATCCAAGAAATAGCAAATCCCTGGCCAAACCAGAGACTCTTCAATGTCTGAATCATGTCCACCGAGCTTTCTTACCAAAGAACAAGAATAGAGGGGCCGCCGTGGTGCAGGAGGCCCCTCTATCTCTTTTGGGACCCTTTACTTTATTTACCATTACAACCATTAAAAGCTCTGAATCCACTGAACCAGCCTGAACACTGAGACCGTCTAGATGGTCTCCATGTTCAGGCTGGTTCAGTGGTTCCGGCTCTGCTCCGTAGACTCTCATCAACAAACCGTTGATGAGAGTCTACGGAGCAGAGCCGGATTGTTGTCGGACCCTGGTCAGAGCTGGCTGATGCCACGCTGTGATTGGTGAGTCTGAGTTCAAGGGTCACTTCCAATCCGTTCCCTACACCGTACATTACATTACAGTCATTTAGCAGACGCTTTTATCCAAAGCAACTTACAATTCAGTATCTATCTACACACCGTAGACGCAGCTACGGGAGACATTTTGGGGTTAAGGGTTAAGTGTCTTGCTCAAGGACACATTGACATGAGACTAGTCGGGAGCCGGGGATCGAACCTCCGACCCTCTGATTGAAAGGCGGCCCTGCTCTCCACTTAGCCACAGTCACCCCACCCCACTGTACCACTCCATGACGGATTAAACACTTTTAGGTGTAGGGTACAAATACAGCGGCAAGCTTTTGGGACAAACTTCCGTCTCTCGGCAGTAACAGGAAGTGTGGGAACTTTTAGCCACCGTGGTTTCGTATCAGCGTTTTCGAAAGCGGCGACCTAAGCCTATAGAGAACAATAAAACTACCAAACTTCATCGGTGGTATTTCTTTCTTTTTTTTTTGCTACAGTCCCTTTCAAATACAACACCCTACAATGACACCAACACGTTTTCTAGACTCAACATTTTCATTCTAAACACAGCGTAACCTCGAGACTTGAATGCCTCAAATTCCAAAACATGACATTGCTATTTGAAAAACAGAACATTCATCTTTCTGAGTTTATTATTTCTTATCGTTTAAGATGCTAAATATGCAGTTGGACATCTGCTCTCCTCTACCAGCACCATTGGTAAGCATTATGTTCATACACATTGTTCTCAGTTATGGGTCTCATCTACAAGCATTTTGTTTAAGTGCATGCTGCACACCCGACACAAGAGGAGCTGAATGAAGTGTTTTTGATTTTGAAATGTTGACGCATTTTCTTCCTCTCTCTCACTCCCACGTCTCTCTCCCCCTCACATCATCTCAGCAGACATGCACATGAGGCCGGAGTTGCTCCTCCGGACCGCAGAGTGGTCTGTCAGCAACACATTGGAGGGTAAAGGCAGCTTTCGTAAAATAACAAGGAGACAAGCAACAACCGCACGAACCGAAAGAAGCGGATCGGCTCGAACAACTGCAGCACCGTGCGTGAGTAGGTTTCACGCACAGGGATTTATTATGTGGTGTAATAACATGAATGTACGGTGAGAAACTTAAATAGAACATTTTTAAATAAACACAAAAAATTACAAAAATATATCAAAAAATATAAATATAGAATAGAAAAAAATTACAATGAAAATACAAAATAAATACTATAAAAAAACAATATGACAATATATAAATTCAAATGAAAGCTGTACAGAAGAGAATTGGAATAAAAACAAAATAATACAAAAATGTACAGTATAACTTTGGAGTTTGCAGTGTCAGTTCTGAATGTGCAAATATTCAGAGTATAAAATTGATATGTACATATTAGATATAGTCCGGAAGATGTAACGCATCAATGCAGATGTGAAGACATCAATGTAACGCGTAGTGTCTATGTGAGGGGATAAGGGTCCGTGTCAGTGGAGGGCCCGGGGCCTAGTTGCACATATTTAAAAAAAAAAAAAGCTATTATGCCTACATTTGGCCCCTTTCTATGCAAATGAGCCTCGTGCAATTCAGAGAGATCAGCGCTAATAGCTTCACACTGCTACTGTGAAATAAACTGAAGCACAGTTATAAGAGGCGTCCTCTCCTGCCGAGACAGGATACAATGACAGTTATATAATGAAAAATAAATGAAAAAAAAAAAAAGAAATCTCCCCGACAGAAAACAAACAAGCTATAAATGATGAATGACGTTACACGACTGTACCTCGTGTGTAAAACGGCGTCTCTCTTAACGCGGAGACCTACTTATCGTCTCTGCTGCAGGTATTCAAAGAACTGAAAGAGAAGTATCTCAAACGTCTCAAACAAATAAGAGAATGTAATCATTTACGTGTGCTCTGAGAAGTCAAATGAGTCTCGACTCGAAACCACTCGAGTACATTTAAATTTTGCCGCATGAATAATTGCAATCAGACGCTGAAAAGAGGAAATTGCACTCGTTTGACCCCTGAGATGGGACAGATATTATTAGACAGAATATTTGTGAAATCGCCCGTCATTCTAGATTTTGATTCTGTCGCTCCGGACGTTGACGTTGACGACCTCATTCCCAATCTCTCTGTCGCCTGTCGTCCCTCTGCTTCAACAAATGACCCACGTTTAGTTGAAAACAAAAGCGTCACTGCCCTCTTATCTGATACAACACCAGCGTCACATCAACCGTTTCATTACACCTGTTGTAAAGTAGGCTTTAGCTAAGAACAAACACTTCGTCTATCATCTGGCAGAATTGGCAGCTTGTTGGGGAAACTTGATAGTCAGCAGTGTGGAGGCCAGGTCGGCTGACCAGAGTTGGAAAAAAGCGTAGAAACGCCACAGCGACGGCGACAAAGATGTCCAGAATAAATTGGAAAAAGGTGGCATCCCACACACAGATTACCACTTTCATTTCCTAGTGCTGTTTATCTTTAGCGGTTCCTCCCTCTCCTCCTCGCCATCGCCTGCACTCTTTAGTACTTATAATTCAAAGTCAGTCTTCTCCTCTCCCTCCCTCTTTCTCCCCACGGTGCCACCGCTACTACTCCTGCTGCTGCCACTGGTACGTTCTACGGTTCTAGACTGGAAGAAGTAGGGCAGGCAGCTCCTTAATTACTTCATTAATTTTAATCTGATCCAATTAATTACATCTTTCCAAGCTCCCCCTGCTCTTCGTTCTAGTGGGTTGGAAGTTCCCTCGGACGCCAAGTGCCACTGCGGGAGACCTTGCATGTCCTCTGATGCGTTAAAAAAAAAAAAAGAGAACAAATTCCCGCCCCTCCCCTGCTAAATCAATTATTTTTCTCCCTTTGCCAAACAAAGACCCCCTTTCCCTTGTTATTCTGTAATTATTCAGCCCGGTGCTCTGTCCAATTTTGTGCCTTGACAGCACTTAAGTAGCTTGTGAGTTTAACCCCTCTCAACCCTCAACAGCCACCAGCGGCAGCCAGGCGAGTCAGTGCCGCTCTGCCTTTTGTCAAAACACACAGCGGGGGGGGGTGGGGTGGGGTGGGGGGAGGGTAACGATGCTGTGTGGGCAAAACAAATATTTTAGGGCAATCAGCTGGAGATGGCTGGAAATGTTGTCGCTCGAGGGCACGCCGCGCCGTCACACACTGCTAAATTGGTGAGTTATTCGCTGTCATTTTCTAATCAGCCTCAAATTTATTGGTTATACGGGGTAATTATCTGCCCAGAGTTATTTTTGCATTCATCGGCTACGCCTTTTGGTGAACGCTTTGAGCATATTGATACTATAGTGTGATGTGCTTTGGGTTATTAAAAGGACTTAGGCGGCGTATGCAATGGGGGGGGGATCTTTAAACCGCGTGACAACAGTAGAAGTTTATTGCGTGTCACACTGTGTGAAATGTTCTAATAGAGTCGTGGTTGCGGTCGGTGTCAGACAGTACGATGTGCGGTGAGTCACAGCGCTACCAGGGAAATAGGAAACAGGAGCAGCAGCTCATGTCATCCATCTGGGGCCACTCACGTTTGGAAAATGCAGCTCCACAAGATTTTCTTCTTTCTTTTATGGAGTAACCATGAACTCATATTCTGTTTCGCCTCCTTTCGTGTTTCTCGATCGGTGAATCGCTGAGCAAAACGTTCATTTCTGGGATACAAAATCCTTTTGGGAACACTTAGCTCCTCTCAATCCCTCACCGACCTCAACATGCATTTCAAAATGCCGACGGAAGTGCCACCGCTTCATGTTTTTTTTTGTTTTACCTTCACCTGTGGTGTCCCTCAAGGGTCAATTCTCGGCCCGCTCCAGTTTAACCTGTACATTGTCCACACTTGGCCACATCTTTTAGAACGACAGCCTTGCTTACGCTGACGATACTCAGATGTACTTAGCTCTCTCATCAAATTACTTCGGATCAATAGATACCTCCAAATTTCATACAATTTTAAAAAAAAATCATCATTCTATTTGGCAGCAAAGATGAGAGGCTAAGAACATCACATTACATTACAGTCATTTAGCAGACGTTTTTATCCAAAGCGACTTACAATAAGTGCATTCAACATTGGTAATCAAAAGAACTACTAGTCACCAGAAGTCATAAGTACATCTCCTTTTCCAAACAAGCATCTAAGAGCATGAAACAGAGCATAACTCAGAGCCAAAGTACAGAGCAGAAACAATACAAAACAGTTAGTGCTATAAGTAGTACGAATACAATAAGTGCAACAAGCTAGTATGAATACAATAAGAGCAACAAGCTAGTATGAATACAATGAGTGCAACAAGCTAGTATGAATACAATAAGTGCTGAGTGGAAGGCTCAGGGTAGCACTTCCTGAAGAGGTGGGTCTTCAGCCTGATGAAAGATGGGCAGCGACTCTGCTGTCCTGACGTCAGTGGGAAGTTCATTCCACCACTGTGGGGCCAGGACAGAAAGAACCTAAAGAAAAAAGCACTAAAAACAAAAGAGGCGGTTAAGAACTTGGTTTAGCAGTCATGTAGAAGCAATAACATAATCAGCACTTCATCACCTTAAAGCCAAAGTTAGAGATCTTATGACAAAACAGCATTTGGACAAATTGATTTATGCTTTTATCTCCGGCAAAACTGATTACTGCAATGGACTCCATGATAGAACTGTCAAAACAGACCCTCAGGCACCTGCAACTTATTCAAAATTCAGCCGCAAGCGTTTCTGTCCAAATACAAAAGAAGTTCTTAAATCTCAGCGCTGGTTGCCAGTATCCCCACCTAATCGATTTTAAGTTTTATTACTTGTCTATAAATCTGTACATGGAGTTGGCCACGAATACATAACTGACACGCTCGAGCAATATAACCCTCAAAACACCCCAGAGCACCGGGGGAGTGGACTGCTACCGGCACCCTGGACCAAATCCAAACAAGGACAAGCAGCTGTGAGTCATCATGCAGCACAGCGCTTGAACCAACTGAACCAAGACCCTCTCTTCCCACTTTTACATCCAGACTGAAAACCTGGTTCTCAAGTGCTTTTAACTCCATGTTTTAAAGCCAAATGCCTTATCATAACTGTATATAATAATAATAATAATAATAATAATAATAATAATAACAACAATAATAGTTAATTATTGTTATTATTATAACTACTATTGTACATATTTTGTATTGCTTTGTTTTAACTCTGAATTGACTTGTTCTAACTTTTTAACTTCTCTGAACAGCACCTTTGAACCTGCCTCTGTCTATGAAGCTTGCTTTATGAATATTATTATTTTGTCTTATGAATGAACCATAGCATTAAAAGCAGCTGTGAAGCAGCGAAGTATGCCTTTCACCTTACAAATGCCTTCGGCACTTAGTTTACTCCCTGCACCTCATCGTCAACCAAATTGCATTCATGATTTCTGAAGTAATGATCACTCTGCAATGCCTTCTGAAGGTGAAAAAACGAAACATGTCTATAAACATTCAAGTTCTGGTGAAGGAGTTTTTCGTTCATGTGTTGTCGTGCCATTGTATCATAACCGTCTCCAGGTAATCCACACTGGACACCACGCTTTGCATCATCACTTATCTTCCCGAGGCCTAAATGGCGCATGAATTCCCTCATTCCTTTGTACAGTACTTTGTCAGGCTAGACGCATTATCCACGAACAACTGATGGAGAGAAACACACAAACAAACACACACCGGGCCTCCTGATCGCTCAGTAATTGGAATCCGTGTACCAATCATGCAACTGCCAACTGCTTCAGCGGAGCTCCGCTCTCCACCACCGCTTCCATCACCGCTTCGAGGTGTCAGTGGTTACTCTCGTATCCCTCACTACACTTGCTGTTGGTCTGATGGTGTTGATACAAAAGGTAGTAGTAAATTACGACAAAGGCAAAACATGGACACAAAATATGAACTATATGTTTCATGCCACTGCAATGTAGTGACTGTAGACATACCATGAGGACACTGCAAGGCCTGTGATTGATCAGCTTCCGCACTGCCGCGTCATTTTGGAACAGATGTTTGAAAATGCCACTGTAGCCTGGACGGGAGGAAACGGAGACCTTTGAGAAACGATGACGTAGACACCTTCTTGATTGGGTCTCATCAGTCTGATTAGTCACGCCCCCTGTCATGTGACCCTCGTCAGAAAAGAAAAACAAACAACATCAGCCTCGAATCGGTCGTTAATTCAACGTGGATAATGAATCACAGGCGTTGCTGACCTTGTTGTCTATGCTAGCAGCTGTTGTGCAGTTTACATTCTACTACTGCCTACATGACCATGAGGCAAAAATACGTCACTCATTGGTTTGTGGACAGCCGTTTTGAAGCCTCTAGTTCGGCATTTGGGCCATCGCCATCTTGTTTTTTGCAACCAGTGAAGTGACCATATTTGGACTGTGGAGGAGTGACACTGCGATACCGTATACGTCTCTGGTAGCAACCTGTCAGTCACAAGGTAGCCCCGCCCCTAAAGCATCCCCTGCGTTATGGTCTGTTTGACTCTAAATGGACCGTAATTTACTAAATGAACATCATGGACACTAGAGAGAATGCAGCTTTCAGACATGAAGCATCGGCTTCA
This sequence comes from Cebidichthys violaceus, assembly GCF_023349555.1. Lineage (NCBI taxonomy): Eukaryota > Metazoa > Chordata > Actinopteri > Perciformes > Stichaeidae > Cebidichthys > Cebidichthys violaceus. Next base: position 3,259,526 of record NW_027176472.1, read on the forward strand.
CCTTTCAGGACCGGATGTTGCCCCCCTGGACACAAACAGCGGCCTCCTGGGTGAAAGTCCTCTCGTAAATAGCAAGTACCTAACAAGTCATGTTACGAACAGGAGTCTCCAACCCCTCCCACCTACCTAAAACAAACTATTGCACACTTTATACTACATCCGTTGCTCTGGGGATCTAATAATGATGTGAGTGGGTTTAAATTGGAGTATGTTGAAAGTCTGTTGCTCACTGGCAACAGTGGAGGGAGTCTTCATCAGACTACGTTGGATGCAGCGTGTGGGAGAAGTAGAGATAAACTAAAGAAAGACAAGCTAACAGACGCCACAGAGAAGTGGAGAGATACAAACTGCAGGACGATTAGTGTTGAGAAGACGTCAGTCTGAGGAATGTTCTCAGGATCATGAATGACGTCACGTAGGAGCCTCCCTCCAGACGCACCGTCACCAGAAGAACACACGAGTCGTACGAAGAGGAGAGGACTACAAAAGAAACAGAGTCACAACGCGCACCGGCCGTCTCTCTCACCGGAGACTACCGGACATTGCCGGGTAACCGTCGTCACCTCGGAGTTACGGTGCATTATGTTGATGAACAGTGGGAGCTGCGTTCACATGCTCTGACTGTCATGAAAACAGAAGACAGACATTTTGCAAACCAAATGTTATTGCACTTTTGTTCATATAGCTGTACTTTTAAAATAAAAGTGTGCAATAATTCATTATTGAACTTTGCACAAAACAATGAGATTAATCGCGATTAATCGCAGAACAAACAAATTGTAATCGTTGCCCAGCACTAATATAAATATATATAAGTCACAATCTTACCATTGTCTCTATATATTAAAATAAGGATGAAAGAATGTAAAAACAATTAGAGTGTAGATTACAGTCTAGCGCAAAAGTCCACCTTGACCCCCTGGTGTGCTTCAGAACCGGCCCTCCAGCTCCAGTGAAAACCATCCCTTAATGATATCAAGGTACTTGGCATGAATTAGTGCCATCAGGCGCAGGTCTTTATTCCGCCACATAAGTTTTATGAAGCGAGTGAGTAAACTACCCCTCATATAACGCCGCGCAACTAAACATATCTTAAAAGCGGCACTAAATTACCGAGACAAGCGAGCGCTCATTCCAAACAGGATTTGTTTTTTTTTATTAAAGACAACAAATGAGTTGGTGAAGGAGAAAGATAACAAGGTTATCTGTTTGAATAATTGAGTCCTATTTAGACGAGGACAAAACTTTTAGGGGAGCGAGGATAAAATATAGCCGAGGAATCTCAAAAGCGAGTGTTCCGTTTACACATCTTTAAGGACAGCTTTCAAAGACTTAATTATCTTTGTAGAGAACATTCAGAGTTTTTTAAGTGAGAAGACATTCAGTGTTCAGTCTCATGAAGTCTGTTCAACTTTGGGAAATACTTGTATTCGCAGTCAGGCAGTTAGATGAGAAGGTTGATTGTTAGCTTAGCTTAGCACAAAGACTGGAAACAGGGGTTGAAAGCTAGCCTGGCTCTGTCCAACGGTAACAACGTCCACCTACAGAACCAGCAACGCTTAAGTTCACCACTTAAAACGTTTCTTCTTTTCAATCTGTCCAAAAAAAGCAAAAGTGTTGTCAGGCAACCAGAGGAGGCTCCAGGAAGTTGTGGCATTTAGCTGTTGCTAGTAGCTTCTAGCAACATTGTGGTAAAATGTCTAAACACTTTGATTGCAGAAGAATGATAATTGGACTTCTCTGATCCTGGCACACAAAAACACCATTTGTTATATTTCAGGTTTGGGGCAGAAACAGACGAGCGTCAGTCAGACAAAATGGAATCACATTAGCGCCAAACAAAAAAGCGAAGGGCAGAATAACACCCTGGGAAAAAAAGAAGAAAAAAAGTTAAGGGATTGTTCCTGCTCTTATCACTGGAGGCCATGTGGGCAGGAAGCAAACCTAGACTCTCAATAAAGCAGACGAACCCAAACTGTCTCCTCAGATACGCACCTGGTTGGTGTTAAAAACAAAAAAATGCCAAATTGAGAAACTGCTGCTCTTGAAAAAAAAGTGGTGTAGAAATTGGTTTGCTTTTTAAAAAAAAAAATGTTTCTCTCTGAAAGATAACCTCAATTGCAAAAAAAAAAAAAGCAGTTAAACAATTCTTGAAAAAAAAAAAGAAGAGAGAGCTAGATTTCAGCCATTAGCGTTCCAATTTACAGAGACGTCTCTGAGATACACCGCCTCAGACAAGCCAGCTCAGCTCAGCATGCACTTACAGAGTAGACAAGCAACACATTTTTAATAACAGCCGAGGTGAGAGAGTTATGCACACACACACACACACACACACACACACACACACACACACACACACACACACACACACACACACACACACACCGAGCAGGCACTTGATTGCTTGGTTCCCTTCTCTTTTTACAACAACGACAATGCGGGGCGCGTCTCGCTGCCTTTTTTCCCCAACCTTGATTTCCCTAACCCGTTAAGGGATTTAAACCGGCAGCCATCCGGTAACAAGCGCAGTTTCTCTCAATTAACCCCCAAAATGCACAAGTGATGCGCATCACAAACGGCAGCTGTAGCCAACCTGTTTCCCTCGCGGCGCTGCTCTGAGTGAGATACTTTTCAGGAAAAAAAAGAAATCGAGTGAATAGAAATCCCCCCCCCCCCCCCGCGCGGTGCTTCTGTCCTTGAATTTCCGTCACGTTCCATTTCCCATTTTATTCAATCACCGTGTCAACCCGCATGTCTATCAGCTCCTTTACCTTTTCAATAACAAATAATAAAAATGTCAGACTCCAGGTAGTTCAGGTATTTCTGCAGCATTCCTTCACAAACCACTGCTGTGACATTTTTAATGATATTCGTGCTAGTTATTGGGGGGGAAATTATTAAATACACGCTCACGAGGAAGCGTGCGAGAGAGGGATTATGCATTTCGAATCGTCCTCGGTGCAAACGTATTAAGTGTATCCGACACCTTGAGGAGGAAAGTGATTGCTTCTGTTCATGTGGGTAATATTTTCCATGTCGACCATGGAGCGGGGAAATAATTACAAAAAAAACTATCTTCATCCACACCCAATTGCTTCTTCCGCGTTGAGTAAGTGTGTGTGTGTGTGTGTGTGTGTGTGTGTGTGTGTGTGTGTGTGTCGGCGCGTACGTACGTCAGTGTGCGTGTTTCTTGACGGAAAAGAGATGAAAGCGAGCGTGAGATAGAAAGAGAAGCTGTGTTAGCTTGTCCCCTTTGCCCAAAACAGACAGAATGTTCTATTCTTCAACGTTAAAAGCGACAATTACGACAATTTTCTCAAATTTTTCTCTCCAGGTTTTTGAGGAATCCGTCTCTCATAATTAGGTAACAGACGTAACAATATTACCCAAAAACAATGTCATGTAAAAAAAAAAAGCTTCATTTTGGTCTCACACGGGACACGAACCGTTGTCTCCTGGGTGAAAGTCTATCGTGTAACGCAATGATTGCCAAGGATTAGGCAACACAATCAGTTGTTTAAGGTAAAAAAAAAAAAACATCACGGTTTGTGTTTGAATAATGATGGAACAACCTATTGTGATGAATTTAAGTTTGGAAGTATATTAGTATGATTAAAAGCACACCTGAAGAAAGTATAAAATATCACAAAGTATAAAAATGTCATAAAATATACACCTATGGAATGTATTATATGTTTACAGTATATTCACTTGTAGAGGATAGTATAAAATGTACCATATGTTACTTACAGAAGTGTTAAACCATAAAATCATAATCATTGAATGCATTAGATTAGAAGTATAGTTAGATTCCGACATTTTCCGACAAACAAAAGGACCATAGAGCATCCGAGTCGGCTGTGCGCATCGGCAGATATTCACGTTCCTTTTTGTGTGTTATCCTACACCGTGACGTTGTACCTCTGTTAAACCTTATATGAACCAATCTGTTATAAAACTCCAATAAACCGAAACCCTAATAATTGAGATGTGATTTGGGACTTTTGAAGTGCTGCTTCAAAAGTACCCGGTCAGCACCATCACAACTAAAGAGCATATATAATCACATTGTAGCCTTTGTATTATGTGGGTCATCTGCCACTTTGGAAAGCAATAATGAAGTGTAATAATGTCCCCATAGCACTACGGCTAATTTTGTATTTAGTTCTGCTTTATTGCATAAATTGTATTAAAGCCATCAATCATAAAGGGTTCCCGGCTCCCTTCTGAAGGTTAGCTGCATGTGCCGGGCCACTCGGGACGCTTCTTGTCATCTCTTGTTACCGCCGCCCGACGTCTGCCGCGTGAATATCGTAGCGCCGGTTTGAGTGGGACTGGTTCCTGCACCACACACACACACACACACACACACACACACAGGTGTGGACGTTTAAAATACAACACCGAGCATGGACACTAAGTGCCTTGAACAGGGACACCTCATCAGCCGCTCAGTCAATATCGTCATTGATCGGTATTATTAAGACTCGAGCAAGAAGCAGGCGCACAAATTGAATTCACGAAAAAACACAGTTTGCACCTTTTTGAAACACGTTTTTTGTCATTAGGGAGGACAGGCGTGACATTCTATTATGGTAATTTATTGTTTCAACTTCATCTTCACTTCTTCTTTCCCGCTGAAAGTCAGTGGAAGCAATAACAGAATGCTTGCTGTCAGCAGGTCTTTTTTTTCTTTCTTATTATTATTATTAACCCTTTGATCCCCAAAGCAGTTTCAAGCTAATGTTTCACTCCCGTCACATTTTGCTCTCGGTGGTCTTGATTTTCACTGCAGCATAAAAGTCCTTGCTCCTCTGTGGAAACAGCACAGTCATGGCTAGAAGCAGAGAGAACAAAAAAAAAATGTGCTACAACACAATAACAACAAAAAATTCAATAAAAAAAAGAAAAAAACATATCATTGCTGGGCAACGATTGGAATTTTTAATCTTGATTAATCTCATTGTTATGCGCAAAGTTCAATAATGAATTCAAAAGTAGTGTATGACGCACTGTTATTTTATAAGTACTGCTATATGAACAAAAGTGCAATAACATTTGGTTTGAATCACTTTAAACAGATCAGGTTCTTTTTAACAGCAGTATTCTTCACACAGTATCAGTTATATTTCTACTATCTGTGCTCAGTGTGTGACTTTATTTAAACGTTCCACTGCTGTGCAACATGAATAAAATGTTCCACACGTTTCATCAAAATGTGTGTCTTCTATCTTCATACAGTCAGAGCATGTGAACGCAGCTCCCACTGTTCATCAACATAATGCACCGTAACTCTGAGGTGACGACGGTTACCCGGCAATGTCCGGTAGTCTCCGGTGAGAGCGACGGCCGGTTCGCATTGTGACTCCGTCTCTTTTGTAGTCCTCTCCTCTTCATACGACTCGTGTGTTCTTCTGGTGACGGTGCGTCTGGAGGGAGGCTCCTACGTGACGTCATTCATGATCCTGAGAACGTTCCTCAGACCGACGTCTTCTCAACACTAGTCGTCCTGCAGTTTGTCTCTCTCCACTTCTCTGTGGCGTCTGTTAGCTTGTCTTTAGTTCATCTCTACTTCTCCACACGCTGCATCAACGTAGTGATGAAGACTCCTCCACACGCTGCATCAACGTAGTGATGAAGACTCCTCCACACGCTGCATCAACGTAGTGATGAAGACTACTCCACACGATGCATCAACGTAGTGATGAAGACTCTTCCACTGTTTGTTTGGGTGATTTGCTGACATCAACGGTGTGTATTGCATGGATGCGCGATAAAATAATTGTCGGCGTTAATTAATTCATTTTACAAATTTAGCAAACGCTGGAATCTGTATATCCAACATTGTTCCAAGTGTCCACAAGTGTTGCCAAAGTTGGGCAATAAATCGGAGGCTCTGCGTGATATAAATATTGAACTATTCACATCTCTACGTCCTCTACTTCAGCCTCTCCTCTCCGCTCTGTGTTCAGCAGAGAGTTCAGTCACAGTTCACAGATTTTGTGTCACGTGACTGTCGATCTCGGCCGAATCAATCACGGCTCCCTAGTTACACTGAAGAGCTCCGAATGAAATGTTTACTCAGGATCTGGTTACTTCAAATGAGACGTTTGATGAAATATCACAATTTTAATCTTTAGTTTTGGTCGTTTTCTGACGGAAGCGTTCGTCAACACGTGACGTGTTTTACGGAAAGATACGAATCTGACAATAATGGCGGTTTTTACAGCTTCCGGCGAGGGGTGTTTCGGGTTCAGGGTGACGCTCACAAACACCCGACGGCTCTTTGCGGTCGAGGAACGCGCAACGAGAAAGCGACTCGACCGTGAAGGGCCATCCATCGCGTCCACACAAAGGGAGAGAGGTGGAGTTCTGCATGTGTCTCTCTGTGATGCTTAATTAGAGCGAGCCGGTTGGTTAATTGTTTGGCTGATATGGGGTAGAGGAGGATGAGGAGGAAGTGGAGGAGGAGGAGGAGGAGGAAAAGGGGGGGGGGGCACTTGATTCATGACAAGGAACCGCAAGTTTGAAGGGTGTCGACAGATAAGACTGCAAGGGTAATTAACAGAAAGAGAGAGGGATGATGAGAGAAAGGAGAGAGATGGGATAGGGAGGGGAGAGAACTGCCAAGCAGAATAAATGTCATAAAAGTGTCCCAGGATCCAATAATGACTTCAAAAAGAAAGAGGGGGGGGGGGTGAAGAGCTGGTGTGGAAGAAGGGAGATAAAGAGAGGAAGCGGATGAGAGCCAGAGCAGGAGAGAGGGCAATGATTAAGGGCATAATTCCATTTTATTACACAATGGGCGCTTCAGCCCGGGATGCCAACTGGACAGCGGCGCGGCGCTCGATTCACGGAGAATTAACTGTGGCCACGAAAAAAAAAAACACAAGCTTTGGTTCTCCTCAAGGCCGACCAAATGTCGAGAGTGAGCGAGGCCGCGCGAACATCGCCATAGCAACGACAACCGGCGTTGTTCGACGCATTCCTGTCGGGGAGAAGGAGACAACACACGTGGGAAACAAGTTCTCTGAAACACCAGAAGAAGAAGCAAACCGTCCCGAGGAAGTCACACCAGCCCTCACCGATGACGATGATGAAGGTAGAGAGAGAGCAGCTGGACAAAGACACCGAGGAGGGAAATCTGAAACAAACAGGGACGGCCTTGAGCAGAACTCTCATCACAAAACACAAGGGCCCACGCTACCAAAACAGCAAGACAAGAGAACAGACAGCAGCCTGATACACCTTCTGTCTGGGGGGGGGGGGGGGGGGGGCGACACTGATTCTCCTGTTAACCAGCAGAGAGTCCGTTGTCTCTTGACCCCCAGACCTGCTTGGTTCACAGAGACCCATGGGATTGGAGGGTGTGGCGTCTGACCCCGAATACAAAGCAGGGGATGGGGGGGGGGGGGGTGCATTCCGCAGCCAAGGTCAAGGGGGGGGGGGGGGGGGGGCTATTTGCGTTGACGTTTCCCGCCCCTGTCTGTCTGTCGGCGGGTCTTTAGTGTCGTCCCTTAATAAAGCTTCAGGCTGGGTGACCCTTGACCTTTGATTCCGGCGGCTCGTTCTCACTATATGAGCGTTCACAGAACCCGTGGAACCTTTCAGTACTGTGGGCTTTTATCACTTTCAATTCTTTGTTTTCTTTCCTTTTTTGGGGGGGATGCAAAGTCTTTGACCCGAACACCCTTCACTACCACTCTCTCTCTCTCTCTCTCTCTCTCTCTCTCTTCCTCTCCTCTCTCTGAATCTGTCTTTTTTCCCCCTTTCATCGTTTCCCAATGAGATTTCTAACTAATCTCCATTTCTCTCTTTCCTTTGTGGCAACTAATCAATCACTCCCTCCTCTTCTAACCGATCACCTTTTTTCTGCTCCTGTTCCCACCATAGCCCCCCCCCCCCCCCCCCTCCCTTTGTGGGAGCCGATTCATCTGTTTTGGAGGTTTGAGAATGTTTGGGCTTCAGCAGCCAGATCCGGTTTGGGGTTTTTCTTTCTGGGCTGCACACAGCTGGCTGCAGGTGTCAACAGCCAACATGAGAACAAATGGGGTCATGCAGTGTGTTATGGCTTCGGCGCAAAGTGCTGCGAGGACATTGAGGGGAACAAAAGGGCTTTTCAGATGACAATGTCACACACACAGAGGAAAGGTGAATCTCTTTCCTTTTGGTCCAAATTAAAACGCGTTCAGTATTCCGTGGGAATACAGCCGTGTCAGCTTTTTACTCACTGTGATGTTTGGGCTACATTTTTATCATGCATATGTGTGCAAGAGTGCGGTTACGTGCGTCCTTGTCAGCCGCCGCGACGAACCAAAGGCCCGAGGCCACGTGTGGACACGCCCAGTCAGAAGCTGGCATGCGTTCCAGGCGGCAGTTGTCTCAGACGATCGACCGAGGAACGACAGCACCGGGCGCTCGAGGTCAAACTGGCTCCGGAATGCTTTTTATGTGGGGGGGGTTTTTTTGCGCGAAATGGCGGCGGACTTGTTTGATTGGCCATCTGATAGCTGGAAGGGTTCAACGGCCAAAGCCGCCGCGCGATCCGGTTGACGGAAGTAATCAGTCTCAGCGTAGATCTGTCCTTTGGGAATAATCATGGACAGAATGCGGGGTCTCTCTCCAGAATGTGATGCATCGTTTGAGAAATCAAGCCCACTGTTAGAAAATGATGGATCACAAAATTAATGTTTTCTCATTTTGGAGGCTGGTCGACATGTTTACGGAGCAGAGACGGAGGTCCCTCGTTATGATTTAAAGCGACATTCTGTTATTAGATCTTTGTTCTGCATTATTTGCAGACAACTCTGGTCTCTTTTGGACCACCTCCGCGGCCTCATTTCCAGCATCTCTACATGCAGGGAATACATTTCCTACGTCGACGACGGGGAAGTTAATGGAATAATCCGTTTAGACGTACACTGACGCGGCCACAAAACAAACTGCCCTCACATCTACAATCGCCTCAAAATCTGAAAGTTCAGAGTAGACAGAAAATGAGAAGACGAGGGGCGGGGGGTGGCAGAGAAAGGAAGCCGTTTTGTGGAGATTAGGGCTTATGTCTAAGTGTAGGTCTGAGTGATGTGAAGTGATTTGGAGAATGTTGCGGCGCGTAAAGCTCTCATCTCCAGGACCTCAAATTTATTCTCATGGGGTTCTCCCTCATTCAGCACAGCAGTACAGAGGAGGAATCTTTCCTCCTCACTCGACTCAGCCCTCTCATTCCTGCTCCTGTCTTTCCGTTTTGCGTCCTGCATTTTCCTTTTTTTTCCCCCTTTTCATTGTATATTGTTTGTTCCTTCTCGTTACTCCTATTTAAGAGACATTTGGACGTTGTCTACAGCACCTTAGCGACATGCTTCTATGTCGTAATAACAATCTAATATTATAATTACATTAACGTATAGTCGTACATGCTAGGACCTGTGGGTTTGTTTTTCCAAGCTGGACAGTTTTTAAGATGAGTTGAGCCAGTTATACAGTAGTTAATTCACCTTTATAGTCACAGAAGAGGCAATTTAGTCGACAAACTATCTGCACCAGAGGTATTGAAAACGCTTGAATATGTTGTGGGTATCCAAGAAAATGCAGATCAGTGAGTCCAACCTTGTTGAAGTCAGTGTCACGGTGTGTCGTTAACATCTGTACGTATTCAATGTGTACAGTCTTCAATGTGTTCAGTCTTCAATGTGTTCAGTCTTCAATGTGTTCAGTCTTCAATGTGTTCAGTCTTCAATGTGTACAGTCTTCAATGTGTACAATCTTCAATGTGTTTAGTCTTCAATGTAGTCTTCAATGTGTACAGTCTTCAATGTGTTCAGTCTTCAATGTGTACAGTCTTCAATGTGTTCAGTCTTCAATGTGTTCAGTCTTCAATGTGTACAGTCTTCAATGTGTACAATCTTCAATGTGTTCAGTTGTCAATGTAGTCTTCAATGTGTTCAGTCTTCAATGTAGTCTTCAATGTGTAGTCTTCAATGTGTACAGTCTTCAATGTGTTCAGTCTTCAATGTGTTCAGTCTTCAATGTGTTCAGTCTTCAGTGTGTTCAGTCTTCAGTGTGTTCAGTCTTCAATGTGTTCAGTCTTCAATGTGTTCAGTCTACATTGTGTTCAGTCTTCAGTGTGTTCAGTCTTCAGTGTGTTCAGTATTCAACGTGTTCAGTCTTCAATGTGTTCAGTCTTCAATGTGTTCAGTCTTCAGTGTGTTCAGTCTTCAGTGTGTTCAGTATTCAATGTGTTCAGTATTCAACGTGTTCAGTCTTCAATATGTTCAGTCTTCAATGTGTTCAGTCTTCAGTGTGTTCAGTCTTCAATGTGTTCAGTCTTCAATATGTTCAGTCTTCAATGTGTTCAGTCTTCAATATGTTCAGTCTTCAATGTCTTCAGTCTTCAATGTGTTCAGTCTTCAATATGTTCAGTCTTCATTGTGTTCAGTCTGCACTAATAATGTCTGCACCACTCGGTTCTATCTGGGGCTGCAAACGTGTTATGTTCAAGTTTAAAAGGATCAGAATCTGAGGAAACCTGGAGTCACTACACTGCTCAAACCATGGAGCTCTTCTCTTACTGAGTGTAATCTCTCTCATCCACCGACTCTGTTTTTTTTATCTCTCCACAACTCCCCCCTCCCTCCCCCCACCCCCCACCCCCCCACCCTGAAAGCCTGCTGCATCGCCGCTACTCCCCCGCCTCATCGCTCTCTCTTTCTCCCAAATCCCGCTGTATCCCAGGTAGGTAAGTAGAGCTCTGCCGTGGGCTTAATGAGCTGAGGAAAGGGGGCCCTGCTGGAGAATACCAGCGTGATCACTGCTACCTCTGTTCCCATTTAGGGCCAGGCTTCGCTTCGCAGGACACAGAGACAGGGAGGAGGAGGGGGGAGGACGAGATGGAGATAATAGGGCAAAAGAAAAAGGAGAGGGAGCGACTGTAACAATGGCAGTGTAATACCATCCACCTGCTGCCTTTTCCTTCTCCCTTCATCACCCACAGCTTCATCATAATTCATCCCCATCTCTCTCTCTCTCTCTCTCTCTCTCTCTCTCTCTCTCTCTCTCTCTCTCTCTCTCTCTCGCAGCAACCCCACCACAATCACTGCGTCTCTGTTTTCTTATGTGGCTCTTCAGGATTGGACAAGCTTCATTACCCCCTCTTTGATGTATTTCTTTCTTTTTCCTATCTCCCCCCCAACACACACGCACACACACACACACACACACACACACACACACTCCATTTTCCCCTGCAAGTTTTTGCTCTCAGGTTTTTGACCCTAGAAATTCTGTCTTCTTATGAGAGCTGTGTTGTTTTCTTTTCTTTTTTTTAAAAAGAGCACATTTTTAATTTGTTTTTTAAAAACTTTTTGTCCAGAATTGGACCGGCACACAGTCGTTTATCAAATGTTCAAAAAGGCTGTCTAGTTGCAGGGATTGGATGTAAGGGAGCAGGGTTAACAACACGAGTATGGGCTCGCCAGCGAGCTGACAGGTACGCTACGTTTTGATGTTTTAAAGAAGAATTGGCAAAATGACCCAGCCTGAAAATTACACTATCTGCAGCTCGAGGGCACGGCGCATGCCTGGGAGTGTGGGCAACTGACCAAATTCTGGTCCCTCTACCAGATGTTATGACAGCAGCAGCTTCTACGGTGGGTTTCATCTGACCGGAGAACCCACTCATTTTTCCAGTTCCCTCCTTGTCTGACAGTATCTACAACTGTTCCACCTGGCCCACCATAACCAGACTTCTGAGGAGATGCTCTTCACCTACCGTTCTCTACCTCCCTCGCTTCATTTTTAAGGTGAACCCCTTCCGTCACGTCAATAAAGCTTTGGTGTGTCAGAACAGATTCTTCAGCCAAGACTTGCAGCCTCACTGGGAGTTGGTCCTTTATGTTCGTTAATGAATGTAGTAACAGTTTTAGAGTTGCTCAAAGACAACCAGGTTGCAAAGATCCTCAAATGTGCTAACCTTGGATGTGGTACACAGTCGCACCAAATTCAACGTAGGTCTGGTTTTCTAGCTTCTTTCTAGATCGGAAATGCGGGCGGTATATGCCCTGGGTACAAGTTGATTACCCTTCAACACTGCTGACTTTACTGATTCATAGATCTCACTATCTGTTGCGCTCAAAGCTGAATAGGCCTCTGGTGCCTTACCAGTTAGCACACGCTGTACTAACAGAGTTCTATAGAGGTCTGGCCAATCTTCAGCATCTGCAATTCGCGGGATAAGGTGTCTGGATCAGAGTACGGGAAGTAGGCGAAGGTTGTTAACCAGGTCAAATTGAGAAGCGATGTCTTCTGGAACTTTCCGGTTGAGACATATCTGACAGCTTACATTTTTGGACTAACCTCTATCCTTGGCACTGGGTTGCTGGCTGGCTGCATACACAAAACTACAGCCTCCTCCACCTAACGCTCTAAGCAAGTGTTCACAGTCTTTTGTCTTTCTATTTGGAGTTTCGACCTTCTTCAGAACCTGCTCTGAAGGATTCTGAATGTCTCCACCAGAGAAGCCATCGTCACAAGCTACCAGCCACAAACCCTGAATGGGATACATGGGAGAAACACACCTGGGGTCTCAAGTGGACAGGAGACCCACAGCTATAACTACGCTAAATATCACAGACGAAACCGGAGCTGCAGTAACTGGCACAACCAAACCGCCTGACAATTCTCCCCCCAAAGGGGTTCGTGAAATAAGTGCAAAAAAGCTTTGTTGGCTGAAAAAAAGACAGAAAAAGAGAAGCCACAGTCAAAATCAGCAGCTGCATTAGCCGACAAACACTGTGGCATCCACACAACAAGGGTGAGTTAGACTGGAGGTGATTTACTCTTGACAAAAAGTAGTAATTTATCCCGGGTCGAGCTCCCACAAATCGTCTCTATGCATGAGACAGGCAGGGAGACCAGTCACGTTTAAGTGCCAATTAAGTGTTTTATTAGAAAAAAACTAAACAAGAATAGCTATTTACAAAAGAGCATGGGGTGTGGAGAGTAAATGCAGCAGTAGTGATGTAGTGGGATGTATTGATTATATGTGCAAGTGTTGCAGGCAGCAAGATGTGTGTGTATATATACATATATATATATATATATATATATATATATATATATATATATATATACTGTATTGTATAGTAGTTTCTACTAAGGATCAAAATTCTCTGCAAGACCTGTGGCGAGATCTACGGAGCTACCAGGAGATGATACTGTTGAATCATTTTAATATCTCACTTTTATTGGTTTGCTTTGTGTGTTTGGCTGACCGCGAACAGAAAACGGAGCCTCGGTACACACACTGCTGTACCTCGCCGCCGCTTACTTACAGCTTACTGAGTTTACCTTTGTGTTCTACTACGATTGTATGAAGTGTATTAACCAACAACTTCAAGCCCAGTGTTTGTACAACGCTGCTTGTTTTTTGAGTTTGAATGAAGTATGTCTGACGACGCTTTACCGGTTGTATTCATTCAGTCACACAATACAGCGGTGGTGGTTGCAGACACACCTGGTGGTTAGTGATGAACACATTATTGCATCAATAATTATGTTCCAGTGATATTATATATATGTTTTGCTGAAATGGGGCAATTCTGCACAATGAGAACTTTTACTTTTGTATTAACTAAAAATATATGAACTAATTAATCGTATATTTTGACGCTCAAACGTTTGAGCTTATACTTTTTTGAATTGCAGGACTTTTGCCTGTATGAGAGTATTTCTGCAATGAGGTATTACTATATTTTTGAAGTTAAAGAATCTGAGATACTTCTTCAACAACTGATCACTCATGTCCCAAATGACTATTGTCAGATCAAGAGTCAAAATAAAGTGGAGACAATGCCTCATTCTTGCATATAGCGGACTTAACATTCACGTTTGTGCTACATCCTGGAAGACTCATGTTTTGCAAAAATTGTGACAATTAATGTGGCTCAACTAACAGCCAATATGTGAATATTGCAGTGTGAAAAATGTTGATTGACCCATGTGATTAAGCCCAGAAACTCTGATATTATAATTCATGTTGACTTTATTTACAGTAAAACACAGTTCAGCAAATACAGTCTTTTGTCCAAGTCCTGATATCTATGTACATTGATTGCAATACAGTAATCAGCATTGAAATCCACAAAAGAATGTTCTATATTTACAAATATATACATAAAAAACTTTGGAGGTATCAAAGTATTCAATTCAGGTCCGGTTTGAATATGAAGTCCCTCATCACTAAAGCAAGTTTCACCTGACAGAGAACGTTAATGATCTATTCTAGATCAGCAATTAATTACATAAAATAGTCAAAACATTTAATGTTACAAATCTGATATAACACCAGAAGAGTGACATTACATGAGAAACATCTGCCCTGCCAGCTGTGCTAAACATACACAGGTCCACCAGTCTCAGACGCTGTGTGAGAACAGGGAGTCACTAAGACATCATTGAGCTCTGCATCAACACACTGGAACCATATTGAGGGTTGTGTTCTCTTTCACGAGTGCAGCTCTGAGACCGGTTCCTCTGGTCAGGTCATTATAACAGGAGATGGTCAGGGACACTTTGATAATGATCTTACATCAGCACAATCTCTATGAATGCAGGGCAGCACTCCCCCACCAGTGATGGTTGCACAGTTGCGACAATAAAAAAGAGCAAGGAGTCTTAAAAATGTCCAAACACAACTTTCAGGTGGCAGATGGACATTGATTGCACTCTTTGAATAGATTTTGTTTTCCATAATGTCCAATTAAAACAATTTAACGCATCTGGTACATAAACTCACTGACCTTTCTGGTCACGAGTCTTCGTTGGTGCAACCGGCAGCAGCACGCAAACATAAGTAAAGAGCTGACTGCATGAAGGCGAGATGCAACAACAATCAATTTGGTGCATTATTGTGGCACAGCAGACATCTTGTCCAGGATCTTCTCATTGGTGGTAGCTTCACGGACTGTTCCCCTGGCAGTACGTCAAACTCCACCGACGGTCACTGTCAACGACAAACAACAACGTTTAAGAGTATTTTACAAACTGCTTGTTTCCTTGATATGAACTATAAATGGTAAACATATTTTCGTGGGATGTGGACGTACGCCTGTGATAAACTGTCACAAATGATCTTACCGAGTGACGTCATCAAAGGAGCTTCTCACTCCGGTCAGGAAGTAGTCGCTGGGGACCGTCCAGCTGAAGTATTCCTCATAGTAGTTGACGTCTGTCATTGTTTGGCAGTTGGATGTGGTAAAACCTGGACTACTGCAGCACTGAAACCTCCATCTGAAACACAGGAATGATGTGTTCACACACATTAGTGATCAAATATGTTAACATAGAATACAAGTGTATAAGAGTATGATTTCTTTACTGTAATAAAACAAATGACTCACTTCCTGTCCTGGTAGAGGACGCTGTAAGTACTGTGGGCCCCTGAGATCACTTTATTGTCTCCACAGTTGAAGTTCATTGATTCCCAATAATTGTTAACTTGACTTGACCAGCTGCATGTTCTTTGTATCTTGAAGTTCTTGCACGAAAACGCCCAAAGTCGATCTTTTTGGTCCTTATTGTAGAGACTATTGTGGAAAGAAAACTGCATGTTAGAAGACTTGCTGTTGTATATCAAAACAAGAAAAGGTAGAGGCACGAGACAAAGACAATTACAGGACATATTTAACATTTTGGGGGATTTTGTGAGCTCTTGCCCATCAAACCTGAAACAACACTTTTTGCATTTAGCTCAAAAGTAGTTATTCAATCTAGAAAGAGCCTCGGCTACACGTCATGTGCTGACATAACATACATTTGACATTTGCTCCAACCCTGATGGGAGTGAAGGTTTAAAAGACATTAAGTGAAAACCTTAAGGACTCATTTGTACTGCCCACCTTGTGATGCCGGATACAGCTTGGCCAGAAGGACAAGTGCGACTCAGAGTGTCGCTCAACTTATTGTCCCAGTCGCCGTACGAGTGGAGGTAATCCGCTGTAACAGAAAGGTTAGTTTACTGGTGAGTTACAGGCAAAGCTGTGAACAGCAAAAGGTGTGAAAGACTGGAAAAGTTACATTCAGCCAGAAGACTCACGAAATGAAACAAAAGGTTCTTTAGTAGACTGCTTATTCCCTATTGATGTAACTGCTTTATTTGAATACTTACTGCAGACATACAGCTTGTTGATCTTCAGAATGTCATTCTCTGACATGCCTTCCCTCTGGCCTATTTGTGCTGTTGGCTCGAGGGGAACGATGGTCTCTCCCGAATTCTTTGAGAAGTCTCTCGGTGCGTAGTGCATCACAGAAGAGTAGTCGTATGGAACATTGAGGTTGTTTGTGTCCAATCGGTCAAAGTTTCTTTCTTGTCCTTGCAGGATGTTTCCATAGTTGATCTGGACGAAAGCGTCCCTGTCGCTTCTGCTTTGCTCGTGCCAGAAGCCGAGTGCGTGAATGAGCTCATGCTGAATGATGCCGTTTTGAATGCACCCTGTACCCAGAGACAATTCTTGGGACAAACCAGTTCGCCCAACCCAGGACCAACATCCGTTTTGTTTCACAACGCTGATGTAGTCGGTCTGGTCAGTATGAGCTACAAACCGGATGCAGGTGCTCATGTGGAAGGCACTGATCGCATTGTCAATCTGGGTCTTTTCAGAGCTGGTGAAGGAATCACTCACGACATACGGCACTTTAACTGTCTTTAGTAACTTTGTCCATCTGCAGTTTTTGCAGATTCTTGCATTCCTTGTGTTGGTGACAAAAACATCTCCTTCAAGTAAAAGCTCTGATATTTCTTGGTTTGCCATCAGGATTTGTGAGTTGACTGTCTGGGTAACTAGAAAGAGAATAAAAAAGGTTTAGTCACATTAAATTGATCTATGAAACAATGCTAATTGTTCTCATATATATGTACATACATATAGTATAAAGCAGTCAGCATTGAAGCACAATGAAACCATTACCTTGTGTTTTTCCTTTGCAGTAATTGAAACTCCAGCGATGATCTCTGTCAATAAAAAAGCGACGTCATTAGAATTGATTTCATCACTAGAAGCCAAGCAGTGCAGACTCAATTCAATTAAATGTATAAAAACGTACAGAATTACTAACTGTTGAAAGTGGAAATATGACCATGTGACTTTCTGGTGTCAGTATATTTACCTTTTGTCAGTGTTCTTGAGGTGGGTCTGGACTCCTGTCAGGAAGTGTCCTGCAGGCAGTTGCCAGTTGAAGTCTTCGCTCCAGTAGTTGACCATTGGGGTTCTACCACATTCAAACGTGAACAAGTTTGGAGCAGAGCAGCAGAGGAACTTCCAACTGAAACAAGATCAGATCAAGGAAACCATTTTTAATAATGTCTTTAAGTCATTGAGAGTTCAACATTTCATCAAGTAGTGAAACTTGACTGAGAAGTGACATATGTTAACAACAGGGACATTCCTTCATTCATTTGCTCATTCAATAGTGTTAATATTTGTTAACAAGCTACCAACCTTCTGCCTCCATGTGCGCTGTTGTAGTTGCTGTAGACGCCAGCGACCACGTGATTAACCGGGCAACTGTAGCTGAGTTCTTTCTCAAACACGTCCTGAGAACTGGACCAGGAGCAGTCTGAGGTAGCGCCGAAATCTTTGCACTCGATCTTCCATTGGCGATCTTGGTCAGTAGCACTGTAGGAGCTTTGACACAAATCAAAAACGATTTAATGAAAGGATCAGAAGAAACCGTGAAATATACAGTGGAAAGGTATGATAGGAAATAACACATTTTGGATTTAGAAATAGTTTAAATGGTTTCATCTTTATGTTGAAGTTTACCTGTTAATCTGAGACACGACGTGTTTGTCTGGACAAGCGTGACGCAAAATGCCTCTCAAGCTGTTGCCGTAGTCCTGCGCTTTGAGTCCAGCTGCAAACAACATGTGGTCAAATGGATTAATAATCAACATCATTAACGTAACACAAACACAGTCTATATCTGTGAATGAGAGCTCAATGTTCTCACCGGTCAGAAGGACGGAAACCACGATGAAGGTCCACATTGTGTACGAGGCGTCGGTGTCTAACCTGTGAGGAGACTGCCTTCACTGACTGCAAGCTCTGCAATTTATACGCTTGTGACAAGGAAACGGTGACTCCACGTCTTCGCCTGTGGGCGTGTCGACACGTTTTAATGAGCTATTTTAATATATTTAATGTGTGTTGACGCTCGTAAACAAAAGAGAGAAAAGAAATTCCCCTCTCTTTCTTCTTTTGTCGCGCCATAAGTACTAATCATCTAATGACTTGCATGATAATTACAACGTCTTCCTCATAGCTGTCAGATCATCTACCAGAACCACTTTATTGTGTTATCAAGAAGAAACAACCCTAGCACCAGATCAGGTCAACTGTGGGGAAACATGTTCGCACAATTTATTTGTGAATTAATTCTACAAATGCACCTTTTTTTTTTTGCTTTTCCTGCACTGAGGAAAGATTAAGGTAAAGGGAATGAGATATGGTGAAACATAGAATGAAATAAATCAAATGAACAGACAGTAATACAGTCTAGTATTGATTTTCCACTCATACCAGGTTGCTCAGTACCAAACGATATTCACTTGGTCGCTGCTGCACTGCATCTGGTTGTCCTGACACGCACATAACAACTTCAAGGAACACTCCACTGAGATGAAGATGAGGAGGAGGATGAGGAGAAACCTCCTATCCATCATGGATTCATGAGCTCAATGTGTTGCAGTCATTGCTTCACCTTTAATAAATCACTGACTATGGTGGAGGTTGATGGTGAAGAAGCTCTGAACGCTCAGCTGGATGCAGTAATGTCTGAACATCTGCTCTCAGGTGAGCCAGTTAATGATACCTTTGGTTGTAACTACTGGTTAATGTCTTCACTGCAATCATTTAGTGTCATTATGGGGGTGATTGACCGCTGTATGAATCAGTAATCTATAGTTTAAAAAAGATTTGACCCAAATAAAATGAAGTAAGAAGTGGGCGTTTTATTTTGATAGTGTGTCTCACCGGTCCAGTCTGCTGTAACAGCAGCAGCAAAGTGATTCACAAGCATCCAAACCTCAATGTTCTACATTTACACTTCATTTAGATGAGTTTGTGGAAATGTTTTCCCTTTGACACTGAGGAGTCTGGTTCTGTTCATCAATGACAAAAAAAAGCTTTAATAAATCCAACATGATTCTAAACATAACAAAGGGAATCTTGAACTGTTGATCACTCAAGGTGCGCCAAAAAACAATCCAGTGAGTGTGGACGAAAAAGTGTGACATTTCTAAATTGCTACCTTTACGCCAGAAGCCGTGCAGAATTACAATCAACAGTTTTATTGTCAATATTCCACCTGTATGTGGGTCAGATGGATCTTTGCGTGTCGTCGTCATCATTTACAGTCAGTCAAGTGAAAACAATGCAAAACGTAAGATGACACACATGAATGCAGGTAATAGCTTCGCGACAACGAGGAAGTCATTTACCGTCGTTGTTGAATGTGATTCACGACTAGCGGAAAGTCATTGAGTGAGGAATCTGCTGCGGTAATTAGGTGACACTCACTTATTGCTATTTGATAGATATATACTTTACACGTCTGGGCTCAACCTGGTTTTGTGCAATAATTAGGTCACAGTCATTATGAGCATACCTTTCATGGATAAACAAGAGGAGCACAGCCAAAGGAAACTCACGCAACACAAGTTATTAAATAACAGCAGACCAATCTCTGTCAACTGCTGGCAAAGAAAGCAGAAAGGATGGATGTCAATGAGGTCACATCCATTCAGGGGTGTTGATGTTGAAACGCTCTGCTGCTTCTTTAGTTCACTTCCTCAGACCGTTCACGCCTTCATCCGGCACAAAGACAGCAGAGTGAGGTGCTCATGTTGGACGCTGTGGTTTTCTGCAAACAGTCAACTTCTGTTACGACCAGATAAATAACCAAATCACCATTTATACTGTAGTCTAATATGTATAATATAGTCCTATATGTCCATATCATTTACTATATAATAGTATACTATTATTTCTAATTGGACAATACAGCAGTTTAAGAAATACACAACCAACAATTAGATGTTTTGCTGGTTTTGTTCCTCCATTGTTATTAAATAGTTGGCTCTACTTTCTCTACTTTGTTAATGCTAACTACCAACTTGTCAATAATCATATCGATGTAGCTAAATAGCCAGCTAGCCAAACCCAAACATTGCTCATCTTATCCCTAGTTGCTTCTGTCTTCCTGCTTTGGCTGCTAAACCTTAAACCTTAAACTTTAAACTTTAAACCTTAAACCAGATCATCTACCAGAACCACTTAATTATAGTATAAAGAAAAGACACCAGATCTGGTCAACTGTGGAAAAACATTTCAGCACAATTCATTTGTGAACTAATTCTAACAAAGTTCTCTATTTACACTGAGGACAGATGAAGTTATAGCTTTGGTAGATATAGTATCATCCACCTTCACCATCATAACTTCAACATGAAAAAAACCCTACAACAATAAGACTTTTTATGACCTTGTACTCAAACCCGGACTTTCATCTGCAGCCTATTAAAGACAGTAATGTTGGAAGGTCCCAAAAGGGTTAAACATGACTCGGATGTCAAATGTCATTTGGAGTACTTCTGGATCTCAGTGCTGCGTTCAACACTGTCCATCACCCAATATTTGTTTGACTTGGTGGTGACATATCTGAGCGATGGAGCCCGATGTGGAGATCCTCAAGGCTCCATCTTCGGACCTCTGCTTTTTAACCTCTACATGCTCCCTTTAGGCACAATCATCATAATTATGTGGATGATGCTCAGCTACTATGATGACTACGATCCAATGGACTTGCCGCATCACTACATTGACCAAATAAATGGGAACGTGAACCAGAATCTTTTTGTATTAAAGAAAGGAAATACTAAAATCATTGTCTTTGGTGCTAAAAAAAGGTTTATCTCGACTCCATTTATCTTAATTGAAAACCAGGTCAAATATTTTGTATTTGTTAGAGATAATAAGCAGTAATTAGGTCAAAGTAATCACCAGCACGCCTATTATGTATAAACAAGTGGATCTCTGCCAAGGGAAACTCATGAGTCATTACATAACAGAGGATCACTGTCTTTCAACCTACTGAACTGCCTGCAAAAGATCCAAAAGGGATGTATGTCAAGAGGTCACATCCACTCAGTGGTCTTTGGACTCTAATAGTCTCACTTTAATCTCGATTGAACCTGTCCTCAGTTAAAGGAAATGTGTCTCCCTTTGTCTATCAAGTCTTTCCCAAAGACTTTTTATTCTTCATGAATAGAAAACAAGTCACCCAAGTGGATCAAGGAGGGCCCTACCATTGTGTTAAAGGAGTCATGTTATTTACCCCAATCAAAACACATCTCTGCATTCATCAGTGTTTGCTGATATTTTACCTCAATTTCGGTATAATACAAGAATATACTCCCAAGAAAAACAACTGCACCAGGAGTTCAAGACAATTACCAAAAAACATTTGCGTTATGTCCGAGTGACAAAGCGCTGCAGCAGCTGTCGTAATTATCACTCTCGACCTGGACTCTTGAGAAAGTTTGGATATGTTGTTATATCCAAAAAGTCATCAGGATTCACAAAGTTGACCTGCTGTTCCACAACTACGCAGCTTTGTACTTTGGTTATGCTTTGTTCTGGTTACATGAATTGCTTGCTCATTGAAAAACATAATCCATCATCTTATTCATAAACCTGTTTCCAGGAATAAGTAAACGTGACCTTATTCATTTATTTCAAAAATAAAAGCAGATTCAGTCCAGTCGTTTAATGAAATAAAGAAACATGTCATCGGTATAATGTCTGTTTCTCTTGATAAAGAGGTTTGATACCTCTGCTCTGGTATGAATGAGTATTTGATGTATGTGTGTTGTCAACAATGGCTTAATGAGAGATCAATCAGACAGAAGGAGTGGCTCGCATTTTTGTCTGCCAGGTATGGCTGTTATTAGTTTGACCCTGTTAAAACGTGTATGCCTGGCTGTGTGTGTGTGTGTGTGTGTGTGTGTGTGTGTGTGTGTGGCACTCCTGTGTGCATGCAAACAACTGCTGACCCACATTTGTGCGGGCCTATGGGTGTCTATGTGTGGTTGGGCTCGCACACTTTGCCGCTGCGCACGTTTCTTTGTGAGAGCGGAGGAAAAAAAATGGGTGCGAAGGAGGATTTGGGGGTATTGGACTTCCCTAATACAATGAAAAGCCACTTTGCCTTTTGTTTGCCTTGCATGACGGGGGACAAAGCTAGCCACAAGTGGGGCTTAACATTCCATTTGGCTGAAGGAGGGGAAGAGGCAGCTGGCACGGCGGAAAAGGCCGCACTGTGGATCTGTGGACACACCGAAAGGGGTATATTGGGTTTCTGAGGCTACTAGGAATGCATGGGAACTAGTCAGGGGAGAAGGGGGGGGGGCATTAGTGGTGGGGGCAGGTTGCAGGGATGTGGAGGGAAAGGACAAAGGAAAGCAGGTTTTTCTTTACCTCTTTAGTGCTGACAACACTTCAGGGGACAGCAAATCATGTCACAACTACAGCACCCATCACAGTTACTACAAGGAACTTACGACAGGTTATGACTCAATTTAAATGTAACTGATGCCTTTGTATGACCTACATAAGCAAACAACTTCATCAGCCAGAATATATTTCAATATAGTTATTCTTAATGCCCATCATCAGGTCCGTCCACACAATCGGAAACGGCTTTCTGGAGGAAACCTGGAGCTCAAAATAATCACCAAAATAAAAGCTCCTTACAGTAACTTTAACAAATAAAACATAAAACGACTACACATATTTCAGTTAACATTAACTATTGTAAACACTGCTGAGCTCAGCAATACCTGCCGTTAAATTCCCTCTGTGCTGTTGAGTAACACTGCCCCTCGAGGGGTATCTCTTACATAACCCTCCTGTTTGGACTCCAGGTGTGCTCAGGTGAAGACGGATTACTTCAGTTCAGAACTATATTATGACCTCAAGTGGGTAACTACACCTACACCAGCGCATGCATTCTGGGAAGTCTAAGGTCTAAGGTTTAAAGTTTAAGGTTTAAGGTTTAAGGTTTAAAGTTTAAGGTTTAAGGTTTAGCAGCCAAAGCAGGAAGACAGAAGCAACTAGGGATAAGATGAGCAATGTTTGGGTTTGGCTAGCTGGCTATTTAGCTACATCGATATGATTATTGACAAGTTGGTAGTTAGCATTAACAAAGTAGAGAAAGTAGAGCCAACTATTTAATAACAATGGAGGAACAAAACCAGTAAAACATCTAATTGTTGGTTGTGTATTTCTTAAACTGCTATATTGTCCAATTAGAAATAATAGTATACTATTATATAGTAAATGATATGGACATATAGGACTATATTATACATATTAGACTACAGTATAAATGGTGATTTGGTTATTTATCTGGTCGTAACAGAAGTTGACTGTTTGCAGAAAACCACAGCGTCCAACATGAGCACCTCACTCTGCTGTCCTTGTGCCGGATGAAGGCGTGAACGGTCTGAGGAAGTGAACTAAAGAAGCAGCAGAGCGTTTCAACATCAACACCCCTGAATGGATGTGACCTCATTGACATCCATCCTTTCTGCTTTCTTTGCCAGCAGTTGACAGAGATTGGTCTGCTGTTATTTAATAACTTGTGTTGCGTGAGTTTCCTTTGGCTGTGCTCCTCTTGTTTATCCATGAAAGGTATGCTCATAATGACTGTGACCTAATTATTGCACAAAACCAGGTTGAGCCCAGACGTGTAAAGTATATATCTATCAAATAGCAATAAGTGAGTGTCACCTAATTACCGCAGCAGATTCCTCACTCAATGACTTTCCGCTAGTCGTGAATCACATTCAACAACGACGGTAAATGACTTCCTCGTTGTCGCGAAGCTATTACCTGCATTCATGTGTGTCATCTTACGTTTTGCATTGTTTTCACTTGACTGACTGTAAATGATGACGACGACACGCAAAGATCCATCTGACCCACATACAGGTGGAATATTGACAATAAAACTGTTGATTGTAATTCTGCACGGCTTCTGGCGTAAAGGTAGCAATTTAGAAATGTCACACTTTTTCGTCCACACTCACTGGATTGTTTTTTGGCGCACCTTGAGTGATCAACAGTTCAAGATTCCCTTTGTTATGTTTAGAATCACGTTGGATTTATTAAAGCTTTTTTTTGTCATTGATGAACAGAACCAGACTCCTCAGTGTCAAAGGGAAAACATTTCCACAAACTCATCTAAATGAAGTGTAAATGTAGAACATTTGAGGTTTGGATGCTTGTGAATCACTTTGCTGCTGCTGTTACAGCAGACTGGACCGGTGAGACACACTATCAAAATAAAACGCCCACTTCTTACTTCATTTTATTTGGGTCAAATCTTTTTTAAACTATAGATTACTGATTCATACAGCGGTCAATCACCCCCATAATGACACTAAATGATTGCAGTGAAGACATTAACCAGTAGTTACAACCAAAGGTATCATTAACTGGCTCACCTGAGAGCAGATGTTCAGACATTACTGCATCCAGCTGAGCGTTCAGAGCTTCTTCACCATCAACCTCCACCATAGTCAGTGATTTATTAAAGGTGAAGCAATGACTGCAACACATTGAGCTCATGAATCCATGATGGATAGGAGGTTTCTCCTCATCCTCCTCCTCATCTTCATCTCAGTGGAGTGTTCCTTGAAGTTGTTATGTGCGTGTCAGGACAACCAGACGCAGTGCAGCAGCGACCAAGTGAATATCGTTTGGTACTGAGCAACCTGGTATGAGTGGAAAATCAATACTAGACTGTATTACTGTCTGTTCATTTGATTTATTTCATTCTATGTTTCACCATATCTCATTCCCTTTACCTTAATCTTTCCTCAGTGCAGGAAAAGCAAAAAAAAAAAGGTGCATTTGTAGAATTAATTCACAAATAAATTGTGCGAACATGTTTCCCCACAGTTGACCTGATCTGGTGCTAGGGTTGTTTCTTCTTGATAACACAATAAAGTGGTTCTGGTAGATGATCTGACAGCTATGAGGAAGACGTTGTAATTATCATGCAAGTCATTAGATGATTAGTACTTATGGCGCGACAAAAGAAGAAAGAGAGGGGAATTTCTTTTCTCTCTTTTGTTTACGAGCGTCAACACACATTAAATATATTAAAATAGCTCATTAAAACGTGTCGACACGCCCACAGGCGAAGACGTGGAGTCACCGTTTCCTCGTCACA
The DNA here is from genome assembly GCF_023349555.1 of Cebidichthys violaceus. Classification (NCBI taxonomy): domain Eukaryota; kingdom Metazoa; phylum Chordata; class Actinopteri; order Perciformes; family Stichaeidae; genus Cebidichthys; species Cebidichthys violaceus. The sequence goes on from NW_027176472.1 coordinate 3,284,819, forward strand.
AGCGTATAAATTGCAGAGCTTGCAGTCAGTGAAGGCAGTCTCCTCACAGGTTAGACACCGACGCCTCGTACACAATGTGGACCTTCATCGTGGTTTCCGTCCTTCTGACCGGTGAGAACATTGAGCTCTCATTCACAGATATAGACTGTGTTTGTGTTACGTTAATGATGTTGATTATTAATCCATTTGACCACATGTTGTTTGCAGCTGGACTCAAAGCGCAGGACTACGGCAACAGCTTGAGAGGCATTTTGCGTCACGCTTGTCCAGACAAACACGTCGTGTCTCAGATTAACAGGTAAACTTCAACATAAAGATGAAACCATTTAAACTATTTCTAAATCCAAAATGTGTTATTTCCTATCATACCTTTCCACTGTATATTTCACGGTTTCTTCTGATCCTTTCATTAAATCGTTTTTGATTTGTGTCAAAGCTCCTACAGTGCTACTGACCAAGATCGCCAATGGAAGATCGAGTGCAAAGATTTCGGCGCTACCTCAGACTGCTCCTGGTCCAGTTCTCAGGACGTGTTTGAGAAAGAACTCAGCTACAGTTGCCCGGTTAATCACGTGGTCGCTGGCGTCTACAGCAACTACAACAGCGCACATGGAGGCAGAAGGTTGGTAGCTTGTTAACAAATATTAACACTATTGAATGAGCAAATGAATGAAGGAATGTCCCTGTTGTTAACATATGTCATTTCTCAGTCAAGTTTCACTACTTGATGAAATGTTGAACTCTCAATGACTTAAAGACATTATTAAAAATGGTTTCCTTGATCTGATCTTGTTTCAGTTGGAAGTTCCTCTGCTGCTCTGCTCCAAACTTGTTCACGTTTGAATGTGGTAGAACCCCAATGGTCAACTACTGGAGCGAAGACTTCAACTGGCAACTGCCTGCAGGACACTTCCTGACAGGAGTCCAGACCCACCTCAAGAACACTGACAAAAGGTAAATATACTGACACCAGAAAGTCACATGGTCATATTTCCACTTTCAACAGTTAGTAATTCTGTACGTTTTTATACATTTAATTGAATTGAGTCTGCACTGCTTGGCTTCTAGTGATGAAATCAATTCTAATGACGTCGCTTTTTTATTGACAGAGATCATCGCTGGAGTTTCAATTACTGCAAAGGAAAAACACAAGGTAATGGTTTCATTGTGCTTCAATGCTGACTGCTTTATACTATATGTATGTACATATATATGAGAACAATTAGCATTGTTTCATAGATCAATTTAATGTGACTAAACCTTTTTTATTCTCTTTCTAGTTACCCAGACAGTCAACTCACAAATCCTGATGGCAAACCAAGAAATATCAGAGCTTTTACTTGAAGGAGATGTTTTTGTCACCAACACAAGGAATGCAAGAATCTGCAAAAACTGCAGATGGACAAAGTTACTAAAGACAGTTAAAGTGCCGTATGTCGTGAGTGATTCCTTCACCAGCTCTGAAAAGACCCAGATTGACAATGCGATCAGTGCCTTCCACATGAGCACCTGCATCCGGTTTGTAGCTCATACTGACCAGACCGACTACATCAGCGTTGTGAAACAAAACGGATGTTGGTCCTGGGTTGGGCGAACTGGTTTGTCCCAAGAATTGTCTCTGGGTACAGGGTGCATTCAAAACGGCATCATTCAGCATGAGCTCATTCACGCACTCGGCTTCTGGCACGAGCAAAGCAGAAGCGACAGGGACGCTTTCGTCCAGATCAACCATGGAAACATCCTGCAAGGACAAGAAAGAAACTTTGACCGATTGGACACAAACAACCTCAATGTTCCATACGACTACTCTTCTGTGATGCACTACGCACCGAGAGACTTCTCGAAGAATTCGGGAGAGACCATCGTTCCCCTCGAGCCAACAGCACAAATAGGCCAGAGGGAAGGCATGTCAGAGAATGACATTCTGAAGATCAACAAGCTGTATGTCTGCAGTAAGTATTCAAATAAAGCAGTTACATCAATAGGGAATAAGCAGTCTACTAAAGAACCTTTTGTTTCATTTCGTGAGTCTTCTGGCTGAATGTAACTTTTCCAGTCTTTCACACCTTTTGCTGTTCACAGCTTTGCCTGTAACTCACCAGTAAACTAACCTTTCTGTTACAGCGGATTACCTCCACTCGTACGGCGACTGGGACAATAAGTTGAGCGACACTCTGAGTCGCACTTGTCCTTCTGGCCAAGCTGTATCCGGCATCACAAGGTGGGCAGTACAAATGAGTCCTTAAGGTTTTCACTTAATGTCTTTTAAACCTTCACTCCCATCAGGGTTGGAGCAAATGTCAAATGTATGTTATGTCAGCACATGACGTGTAGCCGAGGCTCTTTCTAGATTGAATAACTACTTTTGAGCTAAATGCAAAAAGTGTTGTTTCAGGTTTGATGGGCAAGAGCTCACAAAATCCCCCAAAATTTTAAATATGTCCTGTAATTGTCTTTGTCTCGTGCCTCTACCTTTTCTTGTTTTGATATACAACAGCAAGTCTTCTAACATGCAGTTTTCTTTCCACAATAGTCTCTACAATAAGGACCAAAAAGATCGACTTTGGGCGTTTTCGTGCAAGAACTTCAAGATACAAAGAACATGCAGCTGGTCAAGTCAAGTTAACAATTATTGGGAATCAATGAACTTCAACTGTGGAGACAATAAAGTGATCTCAGGGGCCCACAGTACTTACAGCGTCCTCTACCAGGACAGGAAGTGAGTCATTTGTTTTATTACAGTAAAGAAATCATACTCTTATACACTTATATTCTATGTTAACATATTTGATCACTAATGTGTGTGAACACATCATTCCTGTGTTTCAGATGGAGGTTTCAGTGCTGCAGTAGTCCAGGTTTTACCACATCCAACTGCCAAACAATGACAGACGTCAACTACTATGAGGAATACTTCAGCTGGACGGTCCCCAGCGACTACTTCCTGACCGGAGTGAGAAGCTCCTTTGATGACGTCACTCGGTAAGATCATTTGTGACAGTTTATCACAGGCGTACGTCCACATCCCACGGAAAATATGTTTACCATTTATAGTTCATATCAAGGAAACAAGCAGTTTGTAAAATTCTCTTAAACGTTGTTGTTTGTCGTTGACAGTGACCGTCGGTGGAGTTTGACGTACTGCCAGGGGAACAGTCCGTGAAGCTACCACCAATGAGAAGATCCTGGACAAGATGTCTGCTGTGCCACAATAATGCACCAAATTGATTGTTGTTGCATCTCGCCTTCATGCAGTCAGCTCTTTACTTATGTTTGCGTGCTGCTGCCGGTTGCACCAACGAAGACTCGTGACCAGAAAGGTCAGTGAGTTTATGTACCAGATGCGTTAAATTGTTTTAATTGGACATTATGGAAAACAAAATCTATTCAAAGAGTGCAATCAATGTCCATCTGCCACCTGAAAGTTGTGTTTGGACATTTTTAAGACTCCTTGCTCTTTTTTATTGTCGCAACTGTGCAACCATCACTGGTGGGGGAGTGCTGCCCTGCATTCATAGAGATTGTGCTGATGTAAGATCATTATCAAAGTGTCCCTGACCATCTCCTGTTATAATGACCTGACCAGAGGAACCGGTCTCAGAGCTGCACTCGTGAAAGAGAACACAACCCTCAATATGGTTCCAGTGTGTTGATGCAGAGCTCAATGATGTCTTAGTGACTCCCTGTTCTCACACAGCGTCTGAGACTGGTGGACCTGTGTATGTTTAGCACAGCTGGCAGGGAAGATGTTTCTCATGTAATGTCACTCTTCTGGTGTTATATCAGGTTTATAATATTAAATGTTTTGACTATTTTATGTAATTAATTGCTGATCTAGAATAGATCATTAGCATTCTCTGTCAGGTGAAACATGCTTTAGTGATGAGGGATTTCATATTCAAACCGGACCTGAATTGAATACTTTGATACCTCCAAAGTTTTTTATGTATATATTTGTAAATATAGAACATTCTTTTGTGGATTTCAATGCTGATTACTGTATTGCAATCGATGTACATAGATATTAGGACTTGGACAAAAGACTGTATTTGCTGAACTGTGTTTTACTGTAAATAAAGTCAACATGAATTATAATATCTGAGTTTCTGGGCTTAATCACATGGGTCAATCAACACACCTCACTTCTTCCTGTCTACTTACTGGAGTCGGGGAAAAAAAACTATTCAGGGAGAAAAAAGCGGCGTATGAAGAGAGACCTCATGTTGATTTGATTGGACCAGCATGAATACCAAATCATGAAGCATGGATTACTATTGCACGCACACATCTTTTAGAGAACGCTTTGGAACTTTTCTCTCCTCTTATCTCCACTGACAGAGGATTACTCTACAGGCAGGAATACAAAACAGGAATTTTCAAACATACATTGCTCAAAGTTTGAGAGAGTTGATACTTCGCACTTCTTTATTTCACATTTGAACCCGTCCAAAAACACTTGATAGCTTTACTTGAATCCCAACATAAGTCCTATTTAGTGAGGACAGGCAGAACATGTTGTCCGCTACCAAATGAGCACATCGTAGTGTCTTACTTCTGTTGGGCTGAATTCCATATTTGTAGAACCCAACAAAAATACTTGACATCCTTTGACATTTGACAGTGTGAAAAATGTTAGCGATATCTAATGTACACTTTCTTCCGATAAAGATGATGCCTTTATTTTTTAAACTTTATTCTAGTTTGTATGCTTCTGAAGGTCCAGATGACTACAATACAGTGGGGTTTTAAAAATCTTTGAATCTTCCTTTTCTTTCAGTTATTTAGTCAGATTGGTTTTGTTTAGAGCCGCTTCGCCTCCGACAACATACCTCGATTCATTGCACGTTTGAGTCAGTATGGGTGAACTCTCATCATAGCCAAAGAGACCTCTCATCATATTCCCCTTTATGCAGATGATATCTTAGTGTACCTCTTAGAGATAGCAAATTCTTTCCGCCTTATGTTCTGAATCTCTTCCACAAGTGTGGCTCCTTGTCTGGCTGTAAAACAAACTTATGCCACTATATAAGTCAAGTCTAAGATTTAACTTGTTTTCCAGTCTCCATACGGCTTTGCATACTTAAAGTTAGTTCTACAATTTCTCACTTATTTAGAGATAACGTTATTCCAGTTCTTATTTAAAGTCAAGAAATAATTTTTTTTTGCACTGGTAAATCTTGTGATTCTCAGCTATTTTCATTCCATAACCCGTCACCATTCAAACTAGCGGAATGAAAACATCACAAATACGATACATTTAAAATATTTGCAAAGGCAATTTTCCCCCAAATACGTTTTTTCTCAGATTCTGATCCAGAAATCTCCACTTCAGTAGCTCTTACATACACCAAATTTTACACTTTCATTCCTCTCTATGTGCTGAAGCTTTCTACAGAGGGGTTTGTTCATATATCATTCATGGCCTGATTTATAGATCATTTTATTCCTGGAAACATGGTGAAAATGTTATTTTATGGCTCTTGACGTTACTTTATAATTTATGGAGTGATACAAAGAGATATCTAAAAATTCCCTCTGTAAAAAACTTTGACTTTAATATGTTAAAGGAAACAATAACTTTGAACCTGGCTTTATTACATTTTCAGATTACTGCTCTGGAAATGAATGCTAATTAGCACACATTTAATATGATAATGGATTAATTACACGTAACATTTCAGAAAACTTGTATTAGAAAAAACATCCTCAATGTAAGTTATCTTCATAACAGGGGAAATTAAATGGTGGTAGCGGTTATTTAAATGAATACTCTATTGTTCTGGGGTCTCCAATTTAGTTTGAATGCTTTTTTTGTTATTTGTGTGAACCTTTAAAATGTTTTCTGCCAAATGTGAAGAGACTGATGACAGTGAAAAACGATTAGAAAACTAACCACTAAACAGAGTGAATGACAAACCTGTACAGGTATAATTAGAGTCCATTGATTGCAGAGCACTCTAGCACTCCCACGAATGTCTCTGACTACAATCCGTCTATTATTCTAATTCATATGCTGATCTATTGCAGAGAGCAACACTAGACTTCCCCATATTTCCTGTTTGTGCACACTCTACACTATAATTTACATCTTAATTTCTAGGTTGAGGGAGCAAACTCTGCACCCACACACAGACTGGCAGACATGCATTCCCATGGCCATAACATGAAAAACAATAATCTAATTATTTAACATTGGAGAAAAAAAACGTATTTACTTAAAAAAGTGTTGCCATCCTGTTGATAATTAACACAACATAAAGTGGACAGCTTGCAAGCCACTCTGTTCTGAATTAATGAGCATTTAGAGAAGTGAGACATCTTCAGCCCGATACAAGTTATTTTGTACGATTGTTTGTACGTTTGTGCTGAATCGCTTTTGTTCCATAGGCCATCTGTGTTTGTGTTTAAGCACGCTTTAACACAACAGGTGTGCATGCATGTGTTTGCTGCAGTATGCGCAATCTCTAAGAGTGACCTAGACAGATGCCACCAGCTGCAATGTGGATTAACCGTGATGCTCAACAGGTAAGTCATAGATCTAATTCCATACCTTACTCTGTAGGGTTTCACTGTAATATGCAAGTTCAATTTAGGCCAAATCGCTACAGCTTAAAAAAAGAAATGCGATTTGAGCGTTGTACATCGGCCTGCAGTTAAAACCTGCACGACAGTGGTGTGGAGTTTGGTGTTTACCATCTTGATTTTAACATTGAAGTAGCTGTTAAACATGTTTCTACCTCCAGTTTAAAGCTTGGAACCAGGATATTCAACACTCTTTCTATCTAAACATCCATAGTTTGTTCCCAAATGATAGACAGGGGCCAGGCAGGGTGTAAATTGGGTTCACCGAGTTACACTCACTCTCAGATAACTCTTCGGCCTACATCATACTCAGCCTTATGATATGCAGCAGCATACGAAAAAGACTTCCCCTCACGTACGGAAGGGGTTAGGACGCCAGGTCAGCCAACCACATCGCTTACGGTATGAGATAATAGAGATATGTCAAACATATATTTAGCATAGGGTACAGTGGAAGTGGAAGAACATGTTTTGAATGCCCTAAGATTCTGATAATGCCAAATGTGCAATACTTTATTGGAAAACCTGAATCCAAATGTATTTATATTAAACATAAAGAAACCTCAGCTCTACCTCTGGGTTTACTGCTTTTATTTTATTACGTTTACACCACGCAAGCTTCTCACAATGGATAATCAGGCGAGGCTTCGGCAGTAATGTGAACTAAATTAAATAGAAATATGAAATGTTATATTGTCATTAACATCATGATTTAAGAGTATGGTTGTTCAATATATTTAAAAAGCGTTATTTGTTTCTTGGGGTGATGCATTCAGAGGTCCAATGTGAATATAATGCATGGATTTACTGATTGAGGTGATTCCATTGGAATTAAATGGTTTTGCCAGTATTAACTTTGACTACCTGGTGAAACATCTACCAGCATTGAACCAGCTTTTCTGCTTTCCATTTCCTGTTTGTAGATGATCCCATAAACTCAACAAAACCAGTTATAGATGACATTTAAATGATTAAAACGCATTGCAGACATGTAACAGGATTGTTCCGTCTCTAACACGTACACACATGCAATCTGACACACATTCATTGTCTCCCACACACACACACACACACACACACACACACACACACACACACACACACACACACAATCAGGATCCAGTGTAAAGCCCCAACAGCCTCCTTGCACCTGTTACTATTGAAACGCAGCACACTGTTGCCCCAGCTGCTCGAGCCTGAGCCGTCACGTCTCGATCTCGACTGGGAGACAAACGCATTCCTCGCCAGGCTGCTAGAAAAATGTGGCAATTATACTAATACCCTGATATAAATACTACCGCTGTTGAACGAGTACACACAGAACGCAGATGTTCAGAGGCGGAGCGATGGGAAGAAACACAAAGCCGGATGAGAGGATGCAAAATGGCGAGAAGATAAGAGGAAGATGCAGGTTTTACGAGACCTTCTTCATCAACTCCTAAAGCTGGAGATAAGATGTATTACTGATGTATTACAACAAGCTGTGCATACTTGCTGAACAAGTGACGTAGTACATGGAGAGAACATTACACCTTAACCCTATAATGTTTCATTTGGAGTATTACAGTCAGTGCTGTAGTGCATTCATACACACAAAACTCAACAACTTGTGTTCGGAGGAGAACTTATCGGGATTAAACACAACACCGGATGTGTTTTCCGCTTCGTTGGAAAGGGTCAAAATGCAAGAACGTATTTGCCCGAGCACAGTGTAGAGTGATCTGCATTTCCTGAGGCAAGAAGAGATCAGCGAGTGCAACAGATAGAAGAGGAGACAACGTTGCACTTTGCCAGAGGAATAAAGGTGGAGTAGAGACAGAGTGTAAGGGAGACAGGTTTTGTTTGGCAGAAACAAAAGATGGAGAGGCTGAGCCTGAAGTGTGTCTTTGTTTGGTAACCGTCCATGCTTCATGCACCGAGGAACTGCTCTACCGCAGTGGTCGGCAAACCTTGCTCACTCCAAACCATTTAGTTGTCACATGATTTTCACTTCGGTTCCAAATTAGACATCACACAGTTTGCACTGACTTGTAGTGTGAAGCACCCTAAAACATTTGGACCAGTGTGTGGTGGAGATACTTGGATGAGTTTTAATTAGCATCTTAGAATCAAGATTCCCCAGTAACACCATGGTTTTCAACAATATATTCATCCAAAATGAAAATGAATGTAACTAACCAGCCTCTATCACCGACATCAGACCTTTTTATTGGCTACTTTGTCACACTGAGCAGAGGTAGAGATACTGTACATGTGTGTATATCTTGGAGAGACCGATGCCTTCACACCTTTTCAACTGATAGCCATGTGTTGCCAGATCAGATTGCCAGTTTTACAGCCCAAAAACACATCCAAGTCAATACAAAAAAAACAGCACAACTGTAAAAAGCATTCAACACGGCATTAGCATACAAAGCGTGAGAGCTCCATCAAATAACCAAAGGTAGAAAGAGAACATTGCAACCCGCAAAGAATGCGATCAGACCACCAATGTCAGACGTCAACGTCTATGGTGATAACGTCAAGTTCCTCCGTTATCCCTAACTACGATCGAATACAACTCACGTCGATCAAATCTTTCTCAATAAGAGGCATCAGTGGACACACAATGAGGTTTACTGAATTGTGTTTCTGTGTCTCGGACCATTAAATGTAAAAAAGAAGCTCAAATTTCATCTGCCATCGAGCATTCTCCCCTGAAAAAAACAACTTAAAAAAACCAAAGCAACCCAATTAAGAGTAAAGCTCAAGTGCTGTTGTTGGTTCCAGCAGTATATTATACATCCTGCCAGGTTAAAAAACAATGTACATATGTACATATATATTGGGCTGACCAATCGCATTGATGTATGAAAAAAAAAAAGACAAAAAAATAGGTCTTTCAGCGCCAACGAGGTGCTCACCAGCCGGTGCAGAGGCAGCGAGTCATTTCACTGTGTTTACAGTGAGCTGTAGTGAGAGGAAGGGAGGAGTGAAGGGAAGGGCGCACATTTGTTCAAGCCACATTGACTTTTAAAGACATTTTGAACAAGAGGTATAGAGGAGCGTCTCTCTCTGCTCCCTCGCCATCTGTTACTCGCTCGCTCGTTCTCTCGCCGCCTGTCGCCTTCGCCTACAGAGGAACGTTTTCCCCTCTTCTGTGAAACCCCCTGAATGCCGACTGACAGAAAGGCTGACGCATCATCTACGGTATCTCGACGCTCCCTGTCTCCGGATTCCTGCATGTCAGCAATATCTTCCTTTCCATAACGGCGCATAATAAAACGTCTGAGACAGTGATTCCCGCTTATCAGCTACACATGGAAGACATCTTTGTTTGATACAACCAGGAGAGCAGTCAGAGGGACATACACATTTTTTATATTGCATTGAAACTACTAAACAGAAATACTACAGCCATGGATGGATTACTGCCCCTCCACCTGCAGAATGTCACTTAATTAGACACGTACCAACAAAGAAGAGACTCAAAATATATTCAAATGAGGCCAACACTACTACAAAGAGACACAAAACAACTACAAATACATCTAAAATGACCAGAAATAGATAAAAAAACATCAACAAAGACATGCAAAATGACGCCAAATAATTACAAAGACACACGAAAGAACTGCAAAGCTGCACAAAATGGCTACTTAAAGATACAAAACTACAAAGAGACACAAAAATACTATAAAGTCTGTATTTTTAATAGTATTTGCTGTTTTCTGCTATGTGATTCATTATACAGTATTGCATATAATGACCTTGAATTCAAACAAAGCTGAAAATAAACGTGAACAGAGAAGCGTAGGAAAGTTCCACTCGCAGTATTGACGGTAATCCGTACTCAGGGAACCGTCAAGGTAAGATGTAACTAAATTAACGATAATACAAAACACAGTGAATGCAGATGAAGTGCTATCACTGGATCTGTGGAACCTCTCAGGATGCAGCTTCTTTGCTAGAATGTGTTTTTATTAGCAGCGAGACCTCACGTCGGTTTTGCACTTTTTATTCCACTGCTTTGAGAAGGAAGGAAAAAGGCCCATTGAAGCTTTTGTGTAAGTGCAACAGTTGATTTAATAAGTGAACTGTACTCATGGTAAAGCCAGTGGTGGAACGCTACTAAAACAGCAATGCGTGACAATGAACCACCGAAGACAGCGAACGCAACCTGAAGAAGTTGCCAGTTTGGTGGAGAAACGTTGATGCTTACAAGTTGAGTTATCCGTGTTCATGTACACAACGTCACCGTGACATAGGATACATCTCAAGTCTCTTATTTGTCATTTCCTCGCTCGTCTCTTCACGTGACGCTTCAGAGGAAAGGACGTGTTGTGTCTCCTAAAACATATTTCCTTGTTTCCTCTCTCCTCGCACGGTTTTCTCCATGCATCCCTGGTGGGAGGGACTAAGACGCAAGGAAAGGACCCAAGTGAGGGAAACGGGGACGCAATTAAGAGACTTGGGATGTACCTATAGACTCAGAGGTTTGCCTTCATTGAGATTATTAAAATGGGCTCTACTAACAGTCCACAGATGGTCAACATGTTCAAAAGCTTGCAGCCGTAGACGTTGGTTCTTTTTGTTGACCGGTGGTTTTATTTCTACCGATGACAATCGGTGGTAGATCCATTTAACTTCACAGCATTTAAAGATGTCAGATGAAGCTGGTTTCCGGAGAAGAGGATTAGTCGTGTGTTTGAGAGGGAGGAAAGATGAGGAACAAAAGAGCAGAGAAAGAGAGAGGAAATGAGACGGGAGAGAGCAGAGGCTGTGAGGGAAGTGAGCTGGAGAGCACAGGAAAGCAAAATAAATGAGATGGTCTACAGACCGCGATGATCTGTAAATCCTACGACGCACGGTCGTCAGATATCTTTTCGTGAACCCTAATAATATGTCACATCGCGGCGATACGGCTTTCCAATCAGCTGTGGAGGAGAGAGAGGCAATGAAAAGAGGGAAGAGAGGAAATGAAAAGACAGGGAGGCAGATGAGGGAGAGGATAGTAGGAACACGGACCAGAAAGCAGCAATATAACAGAAGACAATAGAAGTGCAGATAATCTAAAAGCAACGGAGGACGAACGGCGCAACGAGCTCGAGGCTTCAGCTCCTCAAACAGATTCAAAGAGACTCTTTTTGTCTTTGTTAAGTACTCTTCTTCTTTGTCAAATTCAAACAAATATCACCTCGGGTTGCGAAGGACGGAAGGCTCGGCTCGACACCGAAACGTGGGCGAAATGTTCCGGAACGGTATGTGGCAGCGGTTTCGCAACAAAACAACGTGTGTTTTTTTTTTGTTGTTGCGTAGACTCGACTCAAGGCGACGGAGGACAGCGAGGCGGAGATGAAGCGAATCTGTGGGGAGGAGCCTGTCCAATGGGAGGCGGGAGTTAAACAGGTGTTTGTGGTCGCAGAGATACGGAGAGCTCGGGGTTCTGAGCGGTTCAGTCGGTGAAGAGATTATCCAGGTTGAGATGAGCTGATGGAGCCTCCTGTAACACACCAACGCGGTGGGAAAGATACACATGTATGACATTTCATCCACAGTTCAGAGCTGGTTTTAGGGATAAAATGAATGATTCTTAGAGATCCCACGGAATCAATTCATATGTAATTTACTTAGTCATGAACCAGGAAGTATAAAGATCGCAAAGACTCACACAGGTCAAACAAAAAAACGTTGTTCTGAAGCGACATGTCTATGTTGAGTTACTTGTCGCATAACTTCTGTACTTAAGTATGGAAGCCCAGCAAAAAAAATAAAAATAAAGTTACAAAAAATATATTTTTTTTTATTTAATTTTTATTTATTTTAACTCTTTTACTTGTTTTCCGCCAGCGAAAAAAAAAACAAAAAAATTAATTTTGAGTTATACATTTTTCAGACGAAATTATGAGATAGAAAGTGGAAATTATGAGATACTTTAACACAACAGTCATAGAAGCAGCTCTTCACAGGTTACTCTACATTTGACGTGTAAATGTATTGTGAGTACATGGAAGACTACTTTAAACGTGGCTTTACCACAGATGACATACTTCAGTTGCTGTTTCACATGGATTGTACTGAGCAAACACACCCTTGAATAGAATTAATTTTAAGCAAGAAGCAGTTCTGGAGTAGAAAGAATAAAACCGATGTGGCTGAGGTGGCAACCTTCATTGAACAGCAACTGGAAACATCTGGTCAGTGTCATGGTTACAGATGGATGCAGCACATTTTAAATGTTGTACTTTTTTTCTGCCAGCAAAAATATATTAAAAAAAAGTTTAAAAAAAAAAAAAATTTGCTGACGGAAAAAAGTACAAAACAATTTAAAACTTTAACTGGACTTCCATACTTAAGTAACGCCATAATCTTCTGCAAAACTTAAACCAAGAACTTTTTTGTTGCCTAAACCGAACTAAGAATACTGTTTGCATGTATCAATAGAACATACATAAATATCAAGAGTAAATTGTTGCATTTTGCTCGACTTTGTTGGAAAACTTTTTTGTAAGATAAGACACGTGTGAGGATACAGATAATGTATATGCAGGTGCTTTTAAACTCACTAGTCAGTACATCGTGACATGATAATGATAACTCCTTATGATAACACTTATGTACACTCTGGGTTGAGAACAAAGAGAAGGATGAGGCGATCTACACCATCCAGTTAATTATAGAACCGCGAGCAGCAGGGAACGTTTTCATTCTACTTCAGTCGTCATTTATGTTTCTGCAAACCAAGGATACCATGAAAATCTGAGTTTATGCTTCATTTTTATCCAATTCACCTCTCCTCTAAAAAATGTCATATTGGATCATAAAAGAGACTTTTTTTTTTAAAGGTTATGTATGTTCCACATCACATCCTGAACATGGTTAAAAGCAGCACGGACCAGTGTGTATGTACGGACTACAGGATGTTGATGGCATACACAGACCAGCAGTTGAATTATTAATGATTTAAAATAAAAACCTTTTTAATTGTAATATTATTATGTAATGATCGATGTCCAGAAGCTGACGAACACAGAGATGCCAACAGAAGACAGACACTCACACAAAGGCTGAAAATACCGACACAAATGGCAAGCAGGCATGAACAAACAGGCCCGCCCACACACACACACACACACACACACACACACACACACCATCCCTCAAGCAGGGATCATGTTGACATTCTCCGTGAACACACCCGGCTGTTGTGCGGTATGTTTGTAATATCAACAGCTCGGAGAATGTTGAGGGAATGTTCAGGGCTAATCTAAATTAGATTGGGGCGGATCAGGGAGGCGGCGTGCTCGTCATTCCCCGGCAGTGTCTTCCCCGACGCCGGTCCAGTCGCGCAGACGCAGTCGCTGAGACAGCGAGAGAAAGTGTTATCACAGAAGTTCAGCTCAAAAAATAACCCTGATAGTAAAAAAGGGAGAGCAAGCTGACAAGAAACACGACCCCGATGATCCAAAATACGTCACAAGACGGCACAAAAGATGAACTCACCAAAAGCACGAGATGCATTCACAACCAAACGCAAAAACAAATTTTTGCTTTGGAGATGTCGTGTTTCAGGTACATTTTCAGGTTTGAGTCTCAAATGTACTGTTGAAGTGGAGTCAGTCTCATGGTTCTGGCTCTGCTCCACATTGGTGGGTTGTTAGTGTGTGTGTGTGTGTGTGTGTGTGTGTGTGTGTGTGTGAATGTGATGGTAATAATGAATCATGTGAGCTACATTACCACAGTTGTTTTATTTTTTTATTAATATTTACAGTTCTTCAGTTTCTTCATCATGATGGATTGGCTGATTACTTAGAGCAGCTTGCCTGTGTGTGCAAAAGAGAGAGATAGAGAGAGAGAGAGAGAGAGAGAGAGAGAGAGAGAGAGAGAGAGAGAGAGAGAGCGAAAGAGAGACAGAGAGAGAGAAAGAGACAGAGAAAGAGACAGAGAATAAGAGAGAGAGACAGAGAGAGAGAAAGAGAGAAACAGAGAAATAGAGCGAGAGAGACACAGAGAGAGAGAGAGAGAGAGAGAGAGAGAGAGAGAAAGAGACAGAGAGAATAAGAGAGAGAGACAGAGAGAGAGAAAGAGAGGGAGACAGAGAAAGAGAGTGAGAGAAAGAGAGTGAGAGAAAGAGACAGAGAGAGAGAGACAGAGAGAGAGAAAGAGAGAGAGACCGAGAGTGAGAGAGACACAGAGAGAGAGAGAGACAGAGAGAGAGAGAGAGAAAGAGAGACAAAAAGAGAGAGAGACAGAGAGAAAAAGAGACAAAAAGAGAGAGAGACAGAGAGAAAAAGAGACAAAGAGAGCGAAAGAGAGTTTTGATATGAAATGATTCAAATGGTTCAAGCTGAAGTAAAGATGTTGTACCTGAGCTGGGCTTCGGCCCAGGTTTGGTCTTTGTGAATATCGGGACAAAGTCTCAACGTTGAACGTTCTAAAACTCGCCACGATCAAAAGCACGTCACATGATCCCAATCTCCATCTACTGATGGAATGATTGGACCTTATTTTACGTAACAAACAAAACTTAATTGAACCAAAATCACAATCTTTTCCATGACCTAACCATGTAGTTGTGTTACCCGACGTTGTGTGCGCGTTACAAGCATAATCAGTACACTTCCTTTTATTTTGAAAGAACACTTTTTGTCTAACGAGCGACTGAAAAGTCGTCTGTTCAGACTGCACCTCGCAAACATCGATAGTCACGGAGAAATAGACACACGAGGTGATGAAACACCGGCTCAGAGAATAATGGCCGTGAACGGGGGGGGGGGTGAGTTAGTGCTTTGAAGTGCAGCTATGGGACGATATAGAGTTACAACGATGGAGAGAATAGAGAGAGAGAGAGAGAATTAAAAAAGCTGCATGACCGAAGCTGGCACGCAAGTAATCCGCCAGTCCATCATGAAGAACTGTAAATATTAGTAATAAAACAACTGTGGTAATGTAGCTCACATGATTCATTGTTACCATCACATTCACACACACACACACACACACACACACACACACACACACACACACACACACACGACCCACCAATGTGGAGCAGCCAGAACCATGAGAACTGGATCACTGTCCCACTGCTGTTTCAGGAGGGGGGGTGGGAGGAGGGGCTTAAAGAGACAGCCGTTAAAGCGGAGCGTTTCACGCAACAGGTGGAGAGTATAATTATATTCAGACACGTAAAGATTAACAGTATGACCCGGGTAACGAGCGTGACGTTCCCCTTTAGGTTCCGCGTCTAGCTGGTCTAACTTGTTCAACTGCCTGGAAAAAATCACCACGAACCACAGTGGGACGAATGAATCGAGGCCAAAAAGCTGACGTTGCCTCATTGAATCTCCGTCCGTGTCCAACGTCAACCCCGGGACACCACAGCAGCGACCCTAGCGTAGCGCGACAGCGTATCCATCCACCTCCCCAAAGACGCGCTGAAATAACGGACGCCATCGCAATTCATTTGGCCAAAGACGCAATGTGTGTCCAATAAATTACAGTGAGCTAATGAAGGCTTCAGAACAAATGGTCAAGACACTAGACAAGAGATACGTGATCCCCCAACAGGCATTACCTGCACTGTATGAAAAACGTCGGGGAGGGAATAAGAACCGTATACGCAGCTCTTAGGTAATTAAATGACTGGTCGTCTTATTTGAGGATGGGCCAAATGGGGGTGTTGCATTCAATGTGAAAGTGTGCCCAAACAACGCACCTTGCCACAGATGCACGTCTTGTGTTGTTCCACTTAGTCGCTGGTATGTCCTTCATATCATCGTCACTACGGGGCAGTCAGTGTCAGAGGGACGTTCGGTGCATTCGGGTCCTTTTCTAATTCTAACCAAAGCTCTTCGTTCAACGTCCCTTTACAGGCACATTCCAAAAATACTTCTCAACTTCCAGAGGAAGATCCTGCAGTCCCCCCCCCCCCCTCAAATGACACTTTGATGTTCTCTGTGATCGCGGGGCGACGGATGGAGCTCTAAAAGCTTTAATGAGATTTACCCACATGACTGGAGGCCGTGTCGGGGTCTGATCTCCTTAAAAAATGTAAAAAAAAAAAGGTCATCTGAGACTCACCGCTTGAGGCAAATAAGGATCTCGAGGGTCACAAGTTCATGCTGCTCGACCATCGACAGTATTTGTGAGCCCCGATTAAGTTGCAAGAAATCCTCTGAACCCTGAAGCGGTTTCGGGGCGTTCTCTCTCTCTCTCTCTCTCTCTCCGGCTTTGATTTTCACAACAATACAAAAGTCCTGAACCTCAATGGAAACAGAACCATCAGGACTGGAAGTAGTAGGGTAATTGGACAATGCTTATTTAAAGTGCGAGTCTAAACTGTTGTGTGTCATTATGCAGTTCACGGTCTTTATTTTTTAATGACTATTACCGTTTAATTTATTATGGGTATTTATAATTTACTCAGCACAACAAGAGTCCGTTGGTTTCCCGCCGTGTCAATTATTAGGCTGTACTTCAACGAGCCTCATGAAACATTAAAACACAGAAACAGGGACACATTGAGTCACAATACCAGAAATGTTGTAGTCCATTCACAATACCGATGAAGTTCCACCATTCACGAAACCACGTTTAAAACATTTTTTCTTCAATATTAATCCCGGATGATCGTGATCAAAAAACACATTTTACAAGATGACGCTTGAACACATTTTGATACATCCATTTTGTTGAGAATTAAAGTTTAAAAAGCATTCCTAATATGTTTAATAGCACCCCTAGTGGTGGATGTTAAATGTCAATAATATGGTCTTAAACCATAAAATCATAATCATTGAATGCAATTGATTAGAAGTCTAGTTACTGAATGTTTAGAGCCATAAGGGAGAGATAGGGATCTTTCATGACCATATATGGAGATAAGATGAGTCGGAGTGGAATCGGCACCAAGAGGAGTCAGCTTTACGAGGGCAGGAAGGGACAATTGAATTTCAGCCAATCACTGAAGCTGATACTGGATTTTGAAAGTAAACCACTGACTTTCAAGTATAAAGACATTGTTCGGAGAGAAGTTCTTGGCGTTCATGCTTTACAGCTAACTGACTTCTGTTGGGCAGGGAATCCTTACTATCGATAGTGTCATTCAGTTTGTAACTGTCTTTTAGCTTCTGTCAATTATTAAATACTTTTTTATTATTGAAAACCGGATCCAACTCTTTTTTGGCGCGACTCCGTTGCTCAGAGTGAAACATCAGAGTGAGAGGTCCGCGGCCTCCTGCAGGGAGAGGTTCTTTACGACCCAACAAGTTTCACCAAATAAAGTTTTCTTGTCAAACTGGGTTATTAGACCAGTTCTTCTTCATGGGGACACTTTGAAACAGTCTGTCCGTCTGTTGGCAGTTTAAAAAATAGCATTACGGCAAATCGCAGTTATGTTTCAGATCTAGATTTGACAAACACAATGTAACAAATTAATTATTATTCATAGCACCATATTAGAACAGACAATCAGCACATTGAAGTACATTGAGTTGATAATGTCTCTCTTTACCGGAATTAAATTGCAATTAATAGTTTTACATCAGTAAAACATTGAGTCCCCAGCAATATACCCGCCAAGTGTGAAGCACATCCGATGAGCGGTTCTTGAGATATGCGACGGACAGACGGACACACACACACACACACACACACACACAGATTCCTTGCTTCATATTCAGAAGATTATATTTAACAACCTGTTTCAATAACCTTTATTAAGCGTGGAAGATGACCAGATTGTCATGACATCAGCCTGTGTTGTTTGTGTTTGTGCCCTGAGGCCTCATCAGACTGCAGCGATGCAAATGGGGAACGCTCTGAATGCAGTGCACAGACCTTTATTTCCTCCTCTTGTAACCAACACCCTGTAGTCTGGTGCTGCACACAAATGGGTTGTTGCAGATGAAGCAGCTGTCCGTACCCTTCCTCCTGTCACCGAGCCAGACGTGAGATCGGCGTGAGGATGTCGCAGCGCGCGGAGGGCGAGAATTCAATCTGGACGATTCGATTTCACTAAACTAATCGCGTCAGAAGTCTATGGTTATTTCCTCAATGGAATGCATCAGCCACTTCTCAGCCACACGGTCCTAATAAAGTATGCAAGATGGCCCGGCGGCCACGGGAGATAAGACTTGGCACAAATTTCGGCTCAGGCTTTTTTGCTTCAGAGGCAAACATGGAAGTGTTATTGCCCAGGCCTTCCAGAGACATTTCACACTCTGTGACACCATTGTTGGGACGGTAATGAGGGTTTGACGCTCGGTTAAATATGAAATATGAAAGAAGAGAAGAGGGCAATCCGGAGTATTAATGTGACCCCACTTATCACATAATGATCTGGTAGAGGAGCCTTTCTACTATTCAGTGAAAACATTAACATAACTTATATCGCCTTACTGAAAGCATAGATATGTTTTGTTGTAAAGCACATGATGTAGATTATAGAGCGAGTAAAAAGGCAGTTTTGTGCAAAAACACATAAGAATATAGAGAAGTGTGAGCGTTAGCTGTTAGCGTCAGCTATAGCAAAGGATCGAAAGATTATGAGTGTGTAGTGAACTCGCCACCTCTGAGAAACCCATAAACAGCTGTGAGGAAGACTGATTCTAATAGTAATTCTGCATCAGTTAATTTTTTTTTTTGCAGGAGTGGGAGACGAATATCGTTGCCTTTTAGTTTGTCTCTCTTCAGGCTCTGTTTAGCAGCAGACAAATAGATGGCTTTGTGAGCAGGCTGTGTACAAGTCCTTTAATGAAGGATGGCTGCATTTGCGGGATTCAAATGGCGAACTACAACGCACATCTGATGGAAATATTTACAGGCAAAATAGCTGCAGAGAAGGCGGCACAAAAAGCTAAGCCAGATCACACACATCCGTGTTTTTATCAGCGTGCAATAAGAGCTGCTCAAACAGTGAAGTTTCCCATAACGCATGACTTTCGAATCTATTAATACATGGAACTGAGGAGCGCCCTTTGCTAATGATATTGACAGCTGCCTCATTGTCGCAAAACAACAGGATTTGACAGAAGAGAACCTACAACCATCGGGTGTATTTCCATCAGAGCAGTAGAAGAAGTGTGAGCCGACAAGGATGACAGCTCTTCTGGCCATACGTCAGCGAACCACTCACAAAAAGAAGTCTGTGTACAACTCAATATATATATATATATATATATATGTATCACACAGAAGAGACCAGACCCTCCACAGATATGGAGAAGCCTGGACATGAAGGAGCTTCGTTGGGGAATAATTCTCTTTTTTGAAATCCCTACTAATGCGGTTTAATGTGCATCAGGTTTATCTAAAGTTAAGCCTGGAAATACTATAGCCTTAAGCGGGCCAGACGTCGTCTCTTCAGATGGAGGAATACCTAATTCTGAAAAAAGTATGTCTGAGAGCAAAGATGCATCGATCTGGTTTTGAATTTGGATTTGTCCACTAACAGAAAATCATCCAAGAGATGCCTAACCAAGAAATACATTTTATCTCTACATTTAACATATTTAACATTTAACATATGTGATATCTGTCTTGGCTACCGGCTTTCTGAATAAAACCTAATGGCAAATCATCAACAGAGACATAAAACAGGGAATATGGTGCCAAAGGAATGAGACTATTGATGCTTGGTCATTGTAATGGCCAGATAAATCAATGGTTAGGCTCTATTTCCCAGAATATATACAGGTAGCTATACCGATAGGACTAATGCGAGTCATTGAAAACAGGGATATAACAAATGGACCAATAGGGAATCCTTCCTTAACCTTTTCTTTCCAGGAATGCATCAATAATTTCGGGCTCCTTCAAAGCAGATTGTAAAGGACTACAAAACGAATGACACTTTTGGGAACCAAGTCAAACCAGCGATGAACCCTTGAACCAGTCCTGTGATCGGATGATTGACAAAACAGCAGTTAGGATGTTTCTTTGAAGTCTTCTCCAGCTCGGGGACGTCGACCGGGAATAATGGCTTTATTTTTGTCTTTTCCTTCCTCATAAGGTGGATTTGTCTCGGGGACACTGATTTTGGATGCCCGTCTCCGCATTAGCTTGGTCTCTTCAAGGTTGATGCCCGCCGAAATGGTCATAAACCTTGTGGAGCCTCTGGAAGAACAAGGTAGCTTTTGCATAAAAACAACTTATGGTGTTCGTAATATAGCGTCCGCTGGTAGGTCGTGGCCAGATCTGAAATGATCGCTACATAGGTGTCCAGCTCGGCTCCACGGGTTGGATAAACTTCACGTGAAACGTCTCTAAATCATCAAAAAAACACATTCAAATAGAGTTAGCATTTTAGGAAACCGGGGGGTCGATATCCTTCAGCATCACAGAGGCATCTCCACAATCCACAATCGCTCTGAAGACAGCAAGATTGACGTCGTTACCTGCTAGGATTTGGCTTCTTAGGATTTAAAGAAATGGAGGCAGCAGGAGGGAAGAATGGAACCCATGCAGAGACCGGGACTGTGAAGCCATCAAGTTACGTCATCGCTCAGCATGCTGAGAGGGAGGGGAAAAAATGGGCCGGCTGTGCCTGGGAAAAAAAACCCAGACTTGCTGAGGGTGCCAAGCTGGAGTCCAGGGCATGGATTGTGGAGTTCAGTTTGGCAATAGTTGACTGGATGTCGGACAAGGCTGACCAGATGGGGTTATCCTGATCGGTGGAGCCGGCTGCCGGGGGGTTGGACTCGCGCTCGTTTTGGACGGCGAAGCGACAGGCCGGAGCTGGGACGGTAATGGGGAGTTGCGGGAGCAGCGTTTCCTTTTTGACGGTCAACTTTCCTGGGGACGGAGGAGTTGGAAAGATCTGCAGTCGGGAGGTTTGATACGGATGTTTTGGAACTAGGCTTCCGGGAGCCTGGGCACCGGCCGTTCGCTTCTCTTCATGAATAGCCTCCTCTGTGCTTCAGATTGCAGATGCGGTGAATCCGTGATGCGGTCGATCTGCCCCCGGCTCATCATCATCATCATCATCATCATCATCATCACGGACGGGGATCAAACATGACGAGCGGCAGGATAAGTTGAAGCGAGTACACTGACAGCCTGCGGAGGAAGCAGCAAGGACAGGCCGGTTTCGAATAGGGCGCCCTGTATGAGATTTACCAGTAGATGCAGAGAAGAGAATCAGCCGATCCGTCAGCTCACGTGGCCGTGGATCGGACGCCATCAGCTCATGTGGCCTGCCTGAACCAGCGCTATGCTCAATTTGGTGGGTTTTTTTGGAACAGAAATAGTTAATTTCTGTCCGCATGCGCTCAAATGTACACGTATGTACATTACCAACTGAAGCCCTGGTTTGACACGTTGAAATTCTGAAGATCTTATCTCAACTCCCGAGATCAAAGAAAGGACATTTAAAACTCTGCATATTTCCGCCCCTTCATTAGGGAACGATTTCTGTGAAACACAAACTGACAGCAGCCCTTTGATATGCCACTGTTCTCCTCTCGCAGATACGATATACATCTTAAACATTCTCGTTGCCAGAAGAGCGATACAGCCCGGGAGTCAAAGAGTCAATCAGCAGTGTTTGCTCATGCCTTGATGAGCTTGGGGTTTTTTTTGCTCTGAGCTAAAGATAGAAAATGTGATTCTATGAATCAAAAGCGGCTTTAAGAACAGAAGCCTTTTTTTTTTTTTTTTTTTACCCCTGCGAGTATTTGAGTCCTGCCAGCTCTCTCCTCTTTAGACATTCCTTTAACTTGTTGTTCAAGCCCTGCAGTCATTGGCGAGCTCCCAGAGAACTGATCTCGGGAACGCAAGGGCAACAACACAAAATAAAATGAACACAAACACACGAGCGGCAACGGGAATATTCTCAAACACTCCTACACACACACACATGAAGCTACCCCCCCCCCCCCCCCCCAGCGCACAGATGGGATCAGTTTCATTCCAAACGTTAACGTGAAGTGTCACCTACACTGCAGCGGGATTGATGATGTTACATTAAAACAAATGGCGGTACTTTTCTAACCGTAGAGGAGGTGACTTCAGCCCTCAGCTGGCGGGATAACACCTTGTATAATTTAAGGATTTTGGAATAATCAGCTCCGGTGGAGTCGGCACCGGGGGGCTGATAAAAATAGGCTTTCCAATGAAATGCCCAGACGCAGTGTGTGAACGAGCGCGCTCACGCACGGGCAATCGGAAACAAGTTTGTACACACGCTTAAATGTTGCACACGCAACTAAAGACAGATGGACCGGTGGCAACGTGAACTGACGTTTTGGATTATCTCTCTCTTTCTCTCTCTGGGCTGTGGGGAGTATTTTTAGACATGGTGAATATGGCTATTTAGTCATCAGCCATTCCTCAAGGCCGCTGCGTGTGTGTGTGTAAATCATCTGCAAGAAAGATTATGAAATATGAGGACCGGCAGAGAGTGAAGAGGACGTGAGGCGGATCAAGGGGAACAGAGAAATGAGACTCGGAGGGGAGCAAGAGAAACATCAGCCTCGCTCTTCTTCTGCACAGCTCAGAGGAGTGGATCGACACTGAAGTCCGGGTTGCGTATCAAGACGCGTGGGCTGCTACAAAGAGGGGAGTGAGTGTGGTGGGTTGGGCCACAGATGAACGGTACCTGGCACCCCGCTGCTCAACATTTAACTAGTGTGCTCCAGTGAATTCCTTTGTTCTTACTGGGCGATATTAACATGGTTACGTCGGCTCGATTCTTCCAAATTTAATGACAATTTCTTTCAGACGATGTCATGTTTTCAAAGTCAGATGAAACACGCTTTTGAATAACTCTTATTGGAGCTATTTTAGTAGTTGTTTTTTTTATTTTAATCCGGTGTGAGCAGAGGTTAGATGGGTTGAGCAAACACAGGACTTTCACCCAGGAAACCACCGCTAGTGTCCTGTGTGAAACCGTGTCAATTTTGACTGGTTTTAACATAGTTTTGTTTTACGTAACTTTACTGTAATTTACTTACACCAGTTACGTAACAAGCGTTCTTATTTTATATTACAAACCATGATCTTTTCCTCAACCTAACAAATAGGTTTTGTTCAGTAAGTGAACCTACGTTGGAACTTTATTTTGAAAAGGCATAAGAAACGCCGTCCCTGAGCCGCTGAAGGGGAACACCAACGTTTGAAGCGAAGGGCCACTGACCAAGCGGCAGTGTTTGAAAAGTAAGAGGCCTCGAAAGAGGTGTTGGCAGAACTTTTTTATGCGTAACACGAAATCCCCAACTGACCAAATACATACGTCTTCAAATCTGCAATTCCGGTTTGTGGTAAAAAAAAAAAAAAGAAGACGATTTTTTCCATAATTGCTGGAACAGCTGAAACAGTGGGAGCTCAAACAGTAAGGAAACAACAAAAGATGAGGGTTAAACGGTTTGCAGCCCAGTATCATAGCAAATACTCTGTTTAGTCGTGCCAGTGGGAATCACACACACACACACACACTGTGGGAGTCTCAGCATTACTGAGGCACCAAGCAGGGAGTTTGTACCACATAGGAATGAGATCTGCAGCTCCAGGACACAACAGCTTGGCCCACATGGAGATCTCCTAAATGTCTAAATGTAGACCGCTGTGTGAACCAGTTAGTCACTGAACATGTTCCAGTGTGACGTGTTGTCTTAGAAACAGCTGAGATGGACCTTCGCCTTCTATTACTATTCTTTTTTTATTTGTAATGGATGTTTTATATATATATATATATATATATATATATATATATATATATAGGTACATTCATTATTTTAGCCGTTACAGTAGTTCTTCCAGATCCCGTTGAGACATAAGTCCTCTAGTCCTTGACATGTTCTTCAGGTGATAGGAGGCTGGTTTTGTGATGGTCTTGATGTGGCTGTTCAGGTTGAGTTCTGAATCCATAACTACACCTAGATTTCTGGCTTGGTTTCAGCAGAAATCTTAACGTTGGATAAAGGTTCTAAAGTATTATAGCACTTTGTTGACATTTTAGAGTCTAAGCTTTTTACAGGAGACATTTTTGTGTCACTCCATAAATCAAAGAAGAATGTCAACAGCTATAAAAATAAAAACAATCCATTCCCACCAAGTTTTTATTAATAAAATGTAGTATAGATGAGTGTGTGAGTGGTGTGTGGACAAAGCCCTCTGTAGAAAGCTTCAGCACACTGAGAGGAATGAAGGTGTGAAGTTTGGTGGATGTCAGAACTACTGAAGTGGAGATTTCTGGATCAGAGTGTGAGAAAAACTCCATTGATAGAAAAGCTCCTTTAAAACCAGATACACCAGTATCAGTAGGTCCCCCATTTGGACGCAGAGTACATCAAAACTTAGAGAGTTTTGTGTTAAAAGTAACTGGCAGAGAACCCACGAAGAACGAATATAGTGATGTTATAGTTCTGCAGAAACCTCAGCGTCCTGGGAACAACATGAACTAGGTCACTTCTACACGAGACAAACACATCTCCCATCAGCCAAGCAAACAAATAACAAAATATCATAAATCATACTCGATATGACTGGGACAGACCGGAGAAAAAGGCTGCTACACTCCGTTAGCAACGTGCTACCTACGAACATGCAGCATGAAAAAGCACGAGCGCCTGACGGAGATTACGGACATAGTTTCCATTTCTCTCCCCGGTAAACCATCGCAGAGATATTGAGCTTCGAACACAAAAAGTCACACAGCTTTCATCGAATATTGTACTTACTTTTGGTCGAATCTCAGCGAAAAAATGGAATATCTCCGTACTTCCAACGCATGTTTGTCCAGCTGCTGGTGCTCCGTGTGAATCCGTTCGATTCGTGTCTCTCCGACACTCCTCGGATTCTTGGGAGGGTTGGAAGCTCAGCAAATCAGATTTCAGAGCTGGACCTTTTTGAGCTTTATTGGCTAATAGTGCTGTCAATCATCTAGCTTTCAATTCCAGGCAATTCTATTGGCTCCTACGGTTCGAAGGATGTCTCAATGGTGAAAATCGGAGAAGGGGGGGCTGAGATACAGCCCTGAACAGAGAGTCTGAAGCAGGATTTGACCTTAAACTAAATAACTAAAAAGGGCATAGAAAGAGCTTAAAACACTAAAAAAAAGGTCCAATCTTCGGTCTATTGATTCAATGAACATCATGAGCGATACATAGAAGTTATATAGAGTGTTTTTGAATTTTAAAAATACTTTTTTATTCAAATATTGGAGTATTTGATCAGTTTTCTAATTTGAAATGCTCTATATTTCATAAATGTTTCACTGTATCTATGTATAGCTGTGTATATAGAGCCTATATCAGTTGTTCTAAGAGCCCAGCATATTAAAAGTCTTGGATACCCATACTTTCCAAAAAACAATACCCTAAAAGTGCTGTTTTTCAAGATCGAGCTTTTGAGTTTTCCAAGTTCTGCTGTGTTCCATCCTTATCTTATGTGAACCAGTAACATGTATTCTGATAGTTCCATGATTTTTCTCATCTCAAAAATATATAAAAAAAAAAAAAAAAAAAAATATTTTTTTATTTTTTTATTTTTTTTTATACAATTAATTAGGTATTTCTTATCTTTATTCGAGCTGAGGCCTGCAAATAGGCCTCGTTTTTAAAAGGTTTTAAAGAGACGTTTAGTTAAAGTCCAGACATTTAGAAGAGTCTCCAGGTGAAGAGGGTCACAACATGAACTAGTAGATATCACCATTAAACTTCACCACTTCATCACTCACATCAACACCAGGAGTTATTGTGTTTACAAGTTCTCTGAAATGTCCTATTTTTAATTTTTATAATGCTTTTATTCTACCGTCATGGATTCTTTTTTTAAATGTTGCCCTTGTGAAGCACTTTGTAAATATGTTTTGAATGTTGCTATAGAAATAAATTGGTATTACTGACAATAATAGTAGTGTAAAAATAGTTCTACACCCTTGCTCTTTATAAAAGTTGGAAAAAGTTAGATTAAAAATGTGTGTTTGCTAAAGCTGTCTCTTCGTAGATATGATGAAAGCGTGGGAATATAAAGGGAGTCAGAGAGCAGCGATCACATTGAAATGTGTTTGTTCTGTCTGTATCTTTTATCCAAAGACAGAAATATATAAAAAGCAAAAACAAAAACATGTTGAGAAACCTGAGAATCCCCCTGCAGCTGTACCTCCTCCCTCTCACTATCTTCCCTGGTAGTTCATGGATCACACACACACACACACACACATAATAAAAGATTCTAGCCATAGCTTTCTGCCCCTCCTCATACCTGTCTGTCACACCATGTTATACCTCCGTCAACCAGAACACACAACACAGATAACAGACAGAAAGCCAGACACTTTATTTCCATCAGCACATACGTACAGATACATACGTGGAATTTGACTCCTGAACCCGTCCTAAGTATGTTTTACCTCAATGGCGAGGAGCGCCCTGCGGTTCAGCGTTTCGCTGTCCAACGAATACTCTTCTTAAAGGAACAGTGATTGTGGCAACTAAATACCCCTCAGCTCAGCCCCTCTCCTTTCCAAGCGTGTTGGAGAACTACGGTGGCCTGCAGGTAGCGAGAGTGTATCATTAGGATTTTAGTACAAGTAATAAAAAGATATAATCTTTTAAAAACAAATAAATTCAGAATTGCAGCGGTGGCCCGACTGTTTTAGGTTTCACTTTTGTTTACATGTTCACAGATGCATTAATAAAGTATTGTCTTTTTGTTCTCAAATATTTTTTGCAAGATGTCGGACTCCGCCCCCTATTTAGATTTGAATCGCTTCTTTTAAGCGAAGGAAAACATAACGATTCTTAGTTTCGGGTGATTATACACTGATTAAAAGATAGTTATGAATATTATATTCAATATTTAGTCAATAAACACCCCTAAACATTACACCGTTCCTTTGAAGGTGCTCACAACAGAATTCAGTGGGTATCCATGGCCTCCACTCGGCTCTCACAGCTGTTAGCGGCGAACAGCGCTAGCTGCTGCAAACAGTGTTAACCTGGAGGCGGAGCCCGAGGGCGGGGCACTAGCTTCCCACCATTGCAAACAACGCGAGTTACATACAAACATGTTAAAGCTACAGTCGGGAAACAGTAGAACATGAAACAGACAAAAACAATGTGCCCCCGAAGAACACCCCAAAGAAAACAACCAATGAGAGCCTCTAACGCAGCTGTCAATCACTGCTGGTGAAGTTACTGGTGTAAACTCAACACCTAATGGACCCAGACGTATTCGGAGGACATCTCTGGTCAAAGACATGGAAAACAATCAGCCACAGATTCAAAGAGACATATTTCTGGTTATGTTGCATCTCTTCGATGTAGTTTTGTGTCTCATTTTCGTGGTTTTTGTGCCTCTTTTTTATTTGTTTGTTGTTTTTGCATCTCTTCGTTGCTTCCCAACAACAAATCAATCAGCCTGTCGGGCCGGACTCGGTAAAGGTTTTTCTGCCCCACAACCAGTTCACATATCTCCGATTGTGCTTTCGGCGTCCTCTGAGAGGAGCTCACAGTATTTTGTGAAGTCGCTGGCAAGACACGGCATCCCTGGAAACCTCCTCCGTGATCCGACCCGAAGGATTCCAACCTGCGTCACCGTCTCCCTGACGTCGCCGTGCATGCGCGCACTCAAACACATCACGGCACAAAAAGGAAATACACATCGCTATCACACAAACGCACATTCCTCCTTCCATGCACACACACACATAAACCTGAACCCCCAACATATCCTCTTCTCATTGCTGCCTTTGTTCGTTCCCTCATCACTCCCGAATTGGTGGTTCCTCTGAGTACATCTGTAATAGACAATAAGACGGCAGAGAAAGACAAGGAGAGGACAGAGGGAAGGAGGAACAGAGATGAAAGAGAAACAATCTGTCCCAGACTAATGAAAGGAGCGGGAAGGGTACAAGTAAAGGTTTAATACTTCAATCGGAGGGCTGCTTAATGAGGAGAAAGGAGAAGACGGGGGGAAAAAGAGAGGATTCCCTTTCTTTTCTGTAACTGCATTAAACCACAAGCAGCATACTCTAGGTACATATTTCAGTAACACATAAAGCCAAACTGAAGAGATCACAGATGTGATCCTTTTTACAAAGAAGAAGATCAAACACTGACAGCACCTTTGTTCTCTCTAACTGTGGCGCCACGTCACCGCCATCTGTCCGTCAGGTGTTCTTCTTCACATGAAAACGCATCAGTGTCGGTCAGATAAGAACCTCCTCAAGAAGACCGGAGGTCAAGAACACAAACGCGAAGAGGACCCGAAGTCCGTGTTTCGTCAGCTCGCAGTCATACAAACGTTCTCGCTCCCGACTCGTCAAATTACGCCCTCAGCTTCAAACTGGGACTCGGAGTAGAGCCGCTGCTCCTTGGCGTGGAAAGGAACCAGTCAAGGTGGTTCGGGCATTTGGTAAGGATGCCGCCTGGGCGCCTCCCCAGGGAGGTGTTCCAGGTACGATCAGCTGAGAGGAGACCCCGAGGGAGGCCCGGGACCAGGTGGAGGGACTATATCTCCAAACTGGTCCTGGGAGCGCCTCGGGATCCCCCAGTCAGAGCTGGCTGATGTGGCACCGGGAAAGGGAAGTTTGAAGGTCCCCTGCTGGAGCTGTTGCCCCCGAGACCCGATCCCGGATAAGAGGTTGAAGATGAGCGTAAGAGATGACTAAAGATGGAAGATTGTTTATTTCGATAACTATCATTGGACTTTTTCAGTGACGCTCTCCAAAGTGACGACCGTCACCTCTCCGGAAGGAAACGTTTACTCGTGACTCCTTTCAAAGATGTATAAAGCTTGACTCACGTACTCCTGAAAATGAATACAAAAAAAGCCACTCGACATCGTCGGGCCACTCATGACGATGTGAAAGTGTCGCATCGAGTGAAAGCGTTCGCAGGAAGGAAATGTGAAATGAGGGGAAACGGCAGCGGAGAACTAGAACCCGCTTGTTAAAACAGCACGAGATGAGCTTTAAATGACCTTAAGCGGGACTGACTCAGATATTTTGTGCGCACCTCATTACCCGAAAAAAACCCCGAAACATTTTCAGTCATTTTACACACAGCGGCACATTCCGTCTCCCTGTTTCCCCCATTCTGTAGCTGACGTACGCGGTCCATTATTACAAAGAAATCACTTCCTCGGTGGGAGCCGAAGGGACAATAAACTTGAATTGCTGCTTACTATTCCGGGCTCCTCGCACACTTTAATGCCGAGGAGGACGACCTGATGAGACAATGTGATAGGAGGGGGAGGGGGGGGGGGGACTCCTTGTCTCAGTGTCACGTCCGTCCTGACATTTAGCTCTTTGTGTGTTGGAGGATAGAGGATTGTTTGTGGTCATGATCTGTGTCTGAATGTGAAATCTGTGCATGCTATTTGTCTTGCGTATGCACATGTTGGGTAAGTCTGGTGTTTACATGTAAATAGAAGCCACCTGGGGGGGGGGGGGGTACATGCTTATGAGAGTTGAGTTTAACAATGTGTGTTTCAAGCAAACGCCAAAAAAAAATGTTTCTGATGTATCTGTTTCAAAATGACAGATTACAACCAACAAGTAATAAATAGGACTGAAGGTCTGCACAGTTATAGACAAAGATATGATCTCGATTTTATTGCTCAATGTCAAGATCACAATTCTTTTTTAGGATTATTTGTTGATGCGAGCGACATCACATTTGTATTTTAACATTTAAGTAAACAGAGCACTGCTTTCACTTCTATGTTGTGCTACATCCCTGAGATAAATTACATTGCAATATTGTTTTTTTTCTCTGCAATATCTATTGAAATATGGATTATTAATCCTACATTTTGTAGGCTGTGTTTTAAAAAAGTTAAAATGCATCAATCTCAAAGCATCTAAATCAAGAGGAATGTCCAGCTTGAGTGGACAATCATTAAGACGTTGGTTCAGTAGATATGATGTACCCTGATGCACCCAGAAAAGTCAGCGTGTTTGCTTTTGTTGCCTTGTATTTATTTGTTGCCTCAAATTTGACAGATTCATAAATCCCCAAAAATATTTTGGGATTTGGTGCACCGATAGTGCTGCGATACATCTTACGAAAGATTTCTCCTTGATTTCCTACAAAAGTCAGCATCGCGTGACAATTTGTCCCTCGTCTTTTTAAAATAGACTTCCCTCGTCACAGAAAAAAGATTTAGGAAAAGATGTTTGGGTTAAAATAACGGAAATGGGTTACTGAAGTACGCAAGTTCCGTGACAAATAAACCAACGTTGACTTCTTGTTTCCCGCGAGGAACGAGCAGAAAGACCAGTCTTTGTTGGACTGCTTAGGTCAACTCGTACAACAGAAACATTCCAATAAGAGAAAAAAAACAACAATCAAACAAATTAGAAGAACAATAGCCGCCACATGTTCAGTTGCAAGGACTTGACATCAGAGGGCGTCTGGCATTGTGTGACCTTTACCCAGCTGTCATATCGATGTCCGTCGCACCACTTCGATCGTACGTTTTTTTAATTACGTCTGTTGCTGGGAGAGATTATTCGCTCTCCTTGATCCCCTCCAACGAACCAATCAATTCATTTCTTTGGTGGTCTAATATATCCTGCATCAGATCTAACAGTGTCAGGTCCTTAACTACACACACTGATTAAACAACGCCTCTACACACTTTGTAATTGTACTTTAGTTGTACTAGTTATTAGGGGTTCGCAAAAGTCTCGGTTCGGTTCAATACGATACGGTGGTGCCGCGGTTCGGTACGTTTTCAATACGGCAAAAAAAAAAAGCAGAAATGCTCGCTGGTGAGACTCTCAAGGGGGCGTGTCTGAAGCTTTGAGTAGCCGGTGACGTCCGGCCGTCTGTCGCCAGAGAAACAGTGGGAGCTTCGGACACTTGGTTCTCTGTTTGGGCTTTTGTTTTCTTTAACAAAGCGGGAATTATGGTCTGGTGAAGGAGTACCGTCACGGGGCTCAATAGCATTAAGCATGTTGGTACAGCCTGGTTTTAAACTCCAGAGTAGAGTCTCATATCCGCGGCTATAAATATAACAACTGCCATAGCTTTAGCCCTGTTTGAATCAGTAGGGAGGAGCTACCTAAAGAGTTTGTAGCGTGTGTGCTGCTGTTAGTTTTCATGCTAAGCTAGTTTAGCATAGCGCGCCTCCCAGAACACACGACTCATCAAAGTACAATGTTGTTCTTCCGTGGTGGGCGTGTTGCAAATGCTCTAGTATTATTGAAACGTATTGTTCGGTTCGTAACTGTGAGCCTCGTACCGAACGGTTCAATACGAGTATGTGTGTCGTTAAACCCCTGCTAGTTATGTATTCAAGTGGAGAAATTGGAATATTTATATTGTTTTATTGTCATCATTGTAGTTAATTATCAAGTGATATCTAAGTAAATGTATCCCAGGTACAGGACATTTATATCACTTTGGTAAAAACAAATTGTCAAAAATGTCATAAATGAAAATGACGCATATTAAAAGTTATAGAGATAAAAAAAAGACAAAGAAAGTAATCATTGGTAGCAGATCTTATAACTCTAGCAAGTGAGGATTTTTGTATACAATCAACTTTATCCACATTAAACCGCACAATAACAAACACACACACACACACACATTCAGACACAGCTTGCTTGCTAACACCGGGTTCTTGATCAACAAAGACGCTCCAGCTGTGTGTGAGAAAGAGTGACAGTGTTTGACTATTTTTTGTTACATTACATATTGTGTGTTTGTTGTGTACTCCTCTACGTGAACATGTTTCTGACTGTGTGTGAGACAGAGAGCTTATCCTTCTTTACAAAGAGTGACCAGCTGTGTTGACAGAAGATGCTGATTCTCCACTACCTCCCCCCCACACACACCTTCTCTTTCTGTTCAGCCCACCTCACACACACACACACACACACACATATATAAACACACAAGAATCCGCATAGACTAACAGCCACACAAACATGCACAAAGCACCAGCTCACTCAACCACCTACACACACACACACACACACACACACACACACACACACACACACACATCAAACACACACACGCATCAAACACACACACACGCTCACCCACGAACACTTTCACCAAGACTTACAGGCAATGAATCTTGTCAGTTTTAATAAATAGTTACATCTTTCAAGCTGCTGACGTCGCAGAGAGAAGCAGATCAGAGAGAGTGAAAGGGTGAGAAAGATAGAGAGAGAGAGAGAGGGTGGCAGAGAGAGAGAGAGAGATAGAGAGAGACAGAGAGAGAGAGAGGGTGGCAGAGAGAGAGAGAGTATAGAGAGAGAGAGAAAGAGAGAGAGAGAGAGAGAGAGAGTATAGAGAGAGACAGAAAGAGAGACAGAGAGAGAGAGGGTGGCAGATAGAGAGAGTATAGAGAGAGAGAAAGAGACAGAGAGGGAGAGAGAGGGAGGGGATGCCGTCCTGCTGAATCTTAAATCAAACTGAACATTGACTTCTCAAGAGAGAAAGATGTACATAGAGGGCAATAATCTGGTCATGGATGCAGCACTTTATATGATAATATTCTGTGTGTGTGTGTGTGTGTGTGTGTGTGTGTGTGTGTGTGTGTGTTTGAAAGAGAAAAAAAGTCATGAAAAGAAGAATTTCTGTGTGCATGCAAGATGACCAGATCCAAAGAAACTCAGAGAAAGAAATGGACTCACAAAATCGGTGCTCCTCATCCCATCATTGTGTGATACTGTGTGTGTTTATGTGTGTGTGTGTGTGTGTGTGTGTGTGTGTGTGTGTGTCTGTGTGCAATTACCTTCCTTTCCAACAATGGACTTCGACAGAAGCAACATTAACAAGCAATTACGGATGAATATGGAGCAAATTAGCAGAAGCACATGATCATTTTTCGGACCTCGCTTATTTCATGTCACAGCACAAGGTGGACGAGGTGTGATTTAAAACATGCCTACGACTGAGAAATGCTTTTATTTCTCCTGATTCCAACGCAGTTATTACGAGCAAATACACAACAATACACATCCCACAGTGTGTCCTCTTTAACACGCACACTTCACCATTCCAAACAGGTCATACAAATGTCCAAACAAGAAAACTAAATTAAAATAATGTAACTTCATAAATACATTTTATATAATTAAAGACTATAATAACGTATATTTTGTTGCTGATACTGCAGTCTTGTTTTTGCAGGTAAAACATTATTTATTTTCACAATATTTAAATCACGGAGAAATGTTTTTCACAACAGAAACTGTGGTCCACACTTGGTTGGAGTAGTACATAGTCCACCGTCGGTACTGTAGGAATGAATATGTGTGTGTGTGTGTGTGTGTGTGTGTGTGTGTGAGATGAGGTTTTAGGGCGAAACTTAGAATTAGTTTTAGGGATGAACGTAAGGGAATGCATTTTTATCAATAAAGGGCCTCACAAGTATAACAGTGTGTGTGTGTGTGTGTGTGTGTGTTTAGTCGACATAAGCAGCCCACGGCTCGCCGAGTTACCATGGTGACCGGTTGGCTGTGTTGTAGAGTGCCGTGTGGCTGGACGCACTTCTGGACTTCTTTCTGTCTGTCGGCCTGTCTCCGTCTCTCTCTTATTCTGTCTCTTCCTCTCTCTCTCTCACACACACACACACACACACACACACACACACACACACACACACACACACACACACACACATAAAAGAGCATCTCCTCTGCTCAGAGCAAAGCAGCTTGAGGAAATGAGATTTGTTCCGGGGAGCCGAGATAGAGTGACACAGAGAGGGAGTGAGAGAGACAGTCGACATGCACATTCTCTCTCTCTCTCTCTCTCTCTCTCTCTCTCTCTCTTCTTTGTGTGTCGTGATTCTAACACATTCATACGAGATGCACCATCCATGTCATTGACATTTTTGAACGTGCAGGATTTGAACAAGCGGCTATATGGCCGCAGTGCCTTGCTCAAGGGAAGCCCCTCTCTTCCTATTATATCCTCATGTTTCATGTGTAATGTGTAAAGTAATGTGTAAAGTACTCTCGAATGATTTAAACTCCATATAAAATGCACAAGTCTGTTCTCACCGTAGTAATTATTCACCCGTGTAAAATGAACATAGCAGGAGCTGCTGGGGTTATGATAGATTATGATCCAGCCTGGGGAACGCCCCTCATGATGCCCCAGAAGGAGAGGGATTTCTGGCTCACCTTTCTTCAGCTGCCACCACGACCCAGCTCCGGGTAAGAGGCAGAAAATGGATGGATGGTATTTTTAAAATCAATGTCAACGCAGGATTCGTGAATTCGATTTTTAAGAAATTATCATGTAAAAAAATGGACCAACACTTTGTGAAAAAAGTACCGAAATAAAATAAAACAGGTAAAGAAAAATGGCCCCAATGAATTCGACAACATATAAGACAGGTTAATAAAAGATATGCTCACTTAAACACACTTCTTCTGGGAATTATCTTCCTCTTCTTTTTCACCTTCCACAAGCTCCCACTCAACTTGTCTTCCCAGAGTGTTAGTCTCTCTCCCTTGGCTGTTTTTTTTTTTTTTTTTTTTTTTACTGCCGCTCTGAATAAATAAATGCTAAATCAAACCCTCTCTCGATGTGTTAATTCAAAGCACTGAGAGCCAGAGTGAATTTAAAGGCAAGCCAAAAAGGAGGCAGAGACTTTCTCACGGATCCATTCTCGAGGCAAGTAAACATCATAAACAGCTGAATGTGAAATTCTTAAAAAATCTGCAATCAATCGCATAAAATTCAGTTGCTCGGAATATTTCACTCTCATACAAAAATAAGTCGATTGGGGGTTTGCAAACTGAAACGCACGTTTCCTTTAAACACAGGTATGAAATTATTCCTAACCTAGACGCACAGGTACATTAAATATGTGCAGATCAGCACGACATCTTTCACATGATGTCAGACAACAAACACAAGCATGCTGATAAAGACACGTCAAGCACACACCAAATGTGTAGCGATCAGCAAAATAAGCATGGACTCTTTGAGCAACAACTCTCCCAGAAAAGATGCTGCTCTGGTAACTACAAAGAGACCAAAACAACTCTAAAAAGATGCAAACCAGTTGCAAATACAGACACAAAGAGACTCAAAATGGCTATGAAAAGGAGCAAAACAACCACAAAGGGACACAAGGCAACGACAAAGATACGCAACATGACAACAAAGAGACAAAAAATAAACGACAAAGATACGCAACATGACAAAAAAGAGACAAAAAAGAAACGACAAAGATATACAAAATGACAACAAAGAGACAAAAAAGAAACGACAAAGATACGCAACATGACAACAAAGAGACAAAAAATAAACGACAAAGATACGCAACATGACAACAAAGAGACAAAAAATAAACGACAAAGATACGCAACATGACAAAAAAGAGACAAAAAAGAAACGACAAAGATATACAAAATGACAACAAAGAGACAAAAAAGAAACGACAAAGATACGCAACATGACAAAAAAGAGACAAAAAAGAAACAACAAAGATATACAAAATGACAACAAAGAGACAAAAAAGAAACGACAAAGATACGCAACATGACAACAAAGAGACAAAAAATAAACGACAAAGATACGCAACATGACAAAAAAGAGACAAAAAAGAAACAACAAAGATATACAAAATGACAACAAAGGGACACAAGGTAACGACAAAGATGCGCAAAATGACAACAAAGAGACAAAAAAGAAACTACAAAGATACGCAAAATGACAACAAAGAGACAAAAAAGAAACTACAATGATACGCAAAAAGACAAAAAAATAAACTACAAAGAAACTACAAAGAGATACAAAATGACTACAAAGAAACGCAACAACAACCACAGACAAAAAATAACAAGAAGACCAAAACAATTACAAAGTGACAGAAAATAGTTTAAAGAGACTCAAAACCACAGAGAGATGCGTAACAACTACAAAGAGACACAGGACATCAACAGAAGGAGGCTAAACCACTATAAAGCCTTGTCTTGCTCCTCTGTAGGAGAGGCGAGGGGCCTTTTGCATGTCTATGCCCCGGAGCCATTTGTTTGTCTCATAATCCGCCCACGCATGTTCTGTATATTGACCACGACGAAAGAGAGAGGAAGAAAATGGAAAAACAAAAAAAACAACTTACATTTAGTACATTGTAACACACTTGGGGCCAAGTTTCTACCATTTGTGAAGAGACGGAACAAAAAGAGACAGATGCACACACAGAGAATACACACAGATAAAGAACAGGACAAGAGAAGAAGAAAGAGAGAGGGAGAATTGCATGTTGTGTATCTTTTTCGTGGTTATCCATCGGAGATATTGTGTTTAACAAAACACAGCGACCCAGAATCGATTAGCTGACATTTCCAAAGCTAACACCGTCTATACACACACACACACACACACACACACACACACACACACACACACACACAGATGCACACACCCATTTATTTCACAAAGCGGTTTCTCTCCATTGTGAAGAAAAATGACAGTGGCTAAGGCCCTGATGTGAGTGGGCAGGAGCTGAAAACACTATGACACACACACACACACACACACACACACACACACACACACACACACACACACACACACATACACACAGTTAACTTTTTATGACTTTTGGGTTTATTACAATGACTTACAGTAATTTCCTGCAGACTAAGACTAACCACTACCACTTTAAGCCTAACCCTGAAACAAATCTTCACTCTAAAATAAAATGGTTTACGTTACGCGGTTGCCATTTTGTCCCCACAAGGAAAACGAGTCCCCACATTGTGACTGTGCGAATAGATTCATGTTCCCACAAGAAATGTAAAACACACCAATACACACTCACAGACAAAGCTATATGACCTGAAAAGATTAAAGAACTAGTTACAGAGCAGTAGGACTCCCCAAAAAAGAACGTGTTTACATGCACACCAACACCAGCAAACAGCTTGAAGCAACGTTTTTACACCGAGGCAAAAACATTGTTTTTCGTGTCGAGAATTTGGGGAGCTAGTGGGGAAAAAACACAATTAGCAGTTTATTGTCTACTTTGTCTATTTTCATTTGTAGTTTTCTTCTAAACGTACCAGAAGTTAACGTTTGATAATGCCTCATTTGCATATTTAAACAATACAAATCAGAAACCTTGTATACAAAAAGTAATTATATAAATATAATTAAACAACTGGGAAAGTTTCATGGTGATTTTTTTTTTACCCAATTCAACTGAATGAATTAAATTAAAAAAATGAATTAAATTTAATTAAACGTCTCTTTAAAGGACGTTTTCTCTAAATGGCATTTTTCTCAGACTCTGATCCAGAAATCTCCACTCTACAGTCTCCATCCCTCCATTCCCGCCAGTTATTGGACACCAACGGTCCACCATAGCTTCCCCCAACCTTCTTTCTACGACTCTCTCTACCCTCCTCCCATCTTCTTCCCTACACCCTTTCATCCCTACATCCCCTACCCCACATCCCTTCATCCCTCTACCTCTTCATCCCTCTACCTCGACCCCTACCCCACATCCCTTCATCCCTCTACCCCAACCCCTACCCCACATCCCTTCATCCCTCTACCCCAACCCCTACCCCACATCCCTCTACCTCTTCATCCCTCTACCTTGACCCCTACCCCACATCCCTTCATCCCTCTACCCCAACCTCTTCATCCCTCTACCTCGACCCCTACCCCACATCCCTTCATCCCTCTCGCAATAAACCTCTCAAAACCTCTCAAAATTTTTGTTGTATGGCGTGGTCCTTGTTAGTGAAACAAAACTTAAATAACGTAACCAACTATGATGTTTTACTGAACCTAACCAAGTAGTTGTGTTGCCTAAATATAACCAGGTGATCTCTGCCGTGTGTTTTAGTTTTGTTCTGTTTCAGTTTACGACATTGACCACGTGTGATCGTAACGTAATGCACTTGTATGGGAGCGTAGATTAGTAGTAGACAGGGTTGTTAGGACCGGCTCAGTGTGCACCACAGGTTTCACTTGATAAACATGGAATGACAAAGCATTCTGCAACACAGCCGGTGATGAGAGTGGTGTCAAAATGTCAAACACTGTATGAGATATAGTTGCTTTGATTACTTGCGGTTTCACGTATTTTCAATAACTGACTTCCAACTGTATTGTCTGCTTCAAAGGCATTAATGCGAACAGTAGGAATCAGTGGTTTGTTTGGAAACAAGAGAGATGAACAGAAGAAGAAGTTAATATGGATGAAGATAGAAAGACAAAAGCAGGACCTACAGAAACTTCATAATTAGAAACACACTCTGCCCAGCTGTTGGGAGGCAGAAATCATAGAAAGTTTTTTCATTTTCCTTGAAAGCCGTGGTTGACACCTTCTGCTTCACTTCATTCGTTACTGAATGTACCATTCAGAGAGCATGCAGCACACTGGTCTGATGTTAACGTCTAACCTTTAAAATGAGATATAATTAAAAACTATAGAAGACAAACAGAAAGAAGAGCAAGAAACTGTAAAAAAAAAAAAAAAAGGAAGAGAGAGGAATTAGCCTTCTGGGCAGAGCTGCCATCATTGGCTCTCGATATGCAACTGATGGTTTATAGATCCGTCCCAGCACTAAGCTCTTTGTGGTCTGGGTCCAAAATACAGAGAGAGAGAGAGAGAGAGAGAGAGAGAGAGAGAGAGAGAGAGAGAGAGAGACACACGGATGAAGGGAACTGAACGACAGAAGCATGAGCCAGGAGACAGAGAGGGAACGTGAATAAAGACGGAGGGAGGATGAGCGATAGAGTAAGGAATGAGATAAAAGGAGTGGATTAGCCATGGAGGGAGAGAGAGGGCAAGGTAAACGGGCGGAGCATCGGACAGAAAAATGGAGAAAAAATAAAGAAAGGAGGGGAAAGATGGATGGACAGGTTGAAAGGGGGAAGTAACAGAGAGGCGAGAGATGAGAGCGATACGCATATTCTGAGGACTTCAGTTGTGTTGCAATATATTTCCCCATTTTTAATGAAAAATAAATAAATACTCGATGTATTTCCACATGCTACCTTTAAGTTACTGGCATAATAAGTCCATCCTCATACCTAAAGGACTCAGGAAGTTAACAACCTGTGCGGTAGTTGTAGTGTTTGATCAGCTAATAGCTAATGCTAATGCTAATGCTGTCATTTTCTGATGAGGATCTTTTTTTTGTTTGCTTGTTTACAAAATACGTCAAAGTATAATTCTCCTTTCCTGTAAAATACCTGATTGTTTCCGCGTAGTTTTGTTTTCTTCCACATTCCAGCAGCAGTAGAAACCAGTCAGTATTGTAACGTAGGTAATTCATAAAACAAAGTTTACTGTTAATCGCTAGCTGTATCATACGGTGTCACCAACATGTTGCAACAACATTTAGGTTGTTTCTTATGTACACAACTTCAGGCGGGACCGACGATACAATGCGTCGGTAATTTCCACCAGTTGACTCTTCTCAAATATCAATAAATATCAGACGGCATCTCCACTGAACTCACGAGAACCTTCACTTTCAAAGTGGATTCGTTACAGAGAGTAAATTGTGTCCTGGCAGAATTCAAACCCGCGGATCAAACAGTGGTGACGGACGGATGCCAGGAAGTTATTACTGTAAATTTATGTGGATTGCAGAAGAGACTCGCTGTTGGCACAACACTGGTGAGAACAGGAGTGGAGGAGGGCTATCAGAGCTGTGCCAAGGAAGCAGACAGGCGCACTGGCATCAGACGGCACACACACACACACACACACACACACACACACACACACACACACACACACACACCCTCAGTGTCCCGGTTCTTGGCTTGGCCGAGACAGTACTTCCTTTTGCAACTGTTGTGCAGCTCCTGCTTGGCTCCAAGTACCTCTGTGAGATTATGTTGTACAGAGGGGATGGGCCAGTGGTTTCATGCAAATTACATACACACACACACACACACACACACACACACACACACACACACACACACACACACACACATGCACGCACACACACTGGGGAAATATTGAAAGAAAAACAGAGGAAATATTGATGAGGAGAGATGTAACAGATGGAGAACCATTCAATCGCCGTAAGCATGATCCACAGAGAGCCCCGAGGGAAACGTATTGAGACCGCTGTGCTGATGCTGGTTTGTGGGGTCATAGAGGATTCTGGATGCGGCGAGAGATCAGCGATGTTACCGACGCAGCATTCATCATCAGCTGCTTTGGCTCTTCTCTTTTCACACGGATACTCGTTCTTACTCGATGCATATTATGGAGATGAAGGTTTTTGTTGTCGCTGCTGTGTTTGGCAGCCCCGGTGTCCAGAGCGGATATCGCGTTTCAAGCCAAAGCATTACGGGTCCATAACTCACAATGTGGTTAAAAAGGGGATTGGCTGCAACGTCCAAAACCCTTGGGTTCAGTTTGGACAAGGGATACAGCTGCGCTCATTCATTTTTCTCCTCATAGAACTGAACAGAAGAGACTTATGTTGCTTAAGAAGAAGAGCCAGGGTTGGAGGACAAAGTAGGGCAACAATGGGGGAAAAAAATCAATCTACGAGGAGACAAAAGAGAGATGAAGAGCGTTTGGTACAATTGATACATACCGAACTAGAGTTAACACATGTTGAGAGATAATTCATGAAGTGGATGTATGGCCCACTCTCACCATTTGGCAAGACATGACAATTCCTACGCTTCCTTTGCTACGCTCTGAACCAGTGACATCATATAGGACGGGTCAAACAAACACTGGACTT
Source organism: Cebidichthys violaceus (assembly GCF_023349555.1). Classification (NCBI taxonomy): domain Eukaryota; kingdom Metazoa; phylum Chordata; class Actinopteri; order Perciformes; family Stichaeidae; genus Cebidichthys; species Cebidichthys violaceus. Next base: position 3,326,046 of record NW_027176472.1, read on the forward strand.
TTTAAAGTTACGTTAGTGACGTGCTTTTCTAGCTTTTTAGGTTTTGACCTAAAATGTGTCACAATGGCACACAGAAATGTCGGATATGTCGTGCTATTTGTTATCTGTATCCACGCGTATAAGAATGTAGTTACACTTCTGAAGTGTGGGTCACTATGGGGATGGTCTCACCTTTGGTTCACCTGCATGCCGTTGTACTTTACAAAACAACAAGTCCTTGAGCGACACGCTGAACCCCAAATGTCTACCGGTGGGAAGGCAACGCCATCGATGTGTGTGAATTTGTGAATTGCAAATTGTGAACCACTTTGTCTGTGAAAAGGTAGAGGTGTAGGTGCAGTCTGTTTTTTTTACCTCCATAAAGCCCATGTCTTCAGTGGATCTGTAACAGCTTTTGGGTTGTTAAGTTTGCCCCGGGGTATAAAACAGGAAGGTTGAAGTCAAACAAAACTACTTTGGAATTGCACGAGAGAGAGAGAGAGAGAGAGAGAGAGAGAGAGAGAGAGAGAGAGAGAGAGAGAGAGCGACAGAGAGAGAGAGAGAGACGAAGTCTTGTGCTACTGGCAGCCGCAAAGGCCTGGACCTCTGCGGCGGACATAGCAATGTGGCTGCGACGATTCCAGTGATAGGACTGTAGTCAATCCATCCAGCTGTTCAGAGCTGCCTCTGAGCCGCAAAGGAATAATACTATTTAAACGTCCACAGGCATTGGTCTTCATTGGAGCCAATTAGTAGCCCTGATATGGTTTAAAAAAAAAGACAACTGAGCAAAGATTTAAATGCATTGAAATTCACCGCGTCTTCCCTTTAAATCCTCGCCTTTGAAAGGCGCCGTGGGTGAGAGCAGAGCGAGAGGAGATGGAGAGATGCGTGCCGACATGTGCTTGGGGCAATGAAGTGTCGATCACTTACAGTGCAGTACAAAGAGGGCAGGATCTTCAGTAGATGAGGAAAGCCGAATTGGGAGAAACTGGGGTGTTCTGACTGACGGCGTGACAGCTGTTAAACCTGCACGACTGCTAACAATGCAGCCGGAGTCCCGTGCCGCCGGCAGCACAGAGCTCTGGGATGAGATTTCAGTCGTGGCTCATGGTGAACACGGTAATGCACGGCATGAGAAAGCAGCTAGACGATCCAGCTGTCGGATAAAATGTATTCCATGTGAAAACATTCCAACAAGTCCTACAAGCAAATCGGGCTTCAGGCTGGTCAAATGAGAGTTTGGAAGTGGGAGGGCATTTCAAAGCTAAATGCACCAATCTAGTGTGCTTTCATAGTAATATTAAGAGGTTAGATCTGTGAAGAGCTTTGTGCTATAGATATGAATGGTGATGTCACTGCAAAAAGTCACACCTCTCCATGGTAAACGAGACGGGGTCCGTTTTCTCCATTCTTGTAGACCCATAAGGCACTGAAGACAGTCGGGCCCCGATTGAACGTTGAGACATCTTCAACTCGGGCCTTTCCAAACCGGCCTGAAGCCGGTTTGCGGCGCACCGGTGTTAATGCATCATGTGAGGGGAAAATAGATCCCGCAAGGAGTTCCTCCCACAGCACTAGCTCTAGTCCAGCCTCAATACTGTTTGAGTTGTATCCTGATTTGGATCATATTCATATAAGATTGTTTAGAAGTGGCGTTGGCGTTACTTAGGTAAGGAAGTTACACGACAAATAAGTCATGGACTTCTGGGCGATGAAAGTTGGGTATTTTTTGGAGCCACCCGTCCTCCCTGACCTCCTCCCTATGTGGACTTTGATGCTCTTATTATAACACCAAAATGATTAAAATAGACCTTGTAGTTGCAGAAATATAGTCTTTTTAGTATGGGCGTGCAATTTTCGAGCAGAGGCCTAAAAATAGGGCCAGGGTTCAAGAGGTTAAACTACTTTTACCTTTCCAAACTCACAATTACGTGGAATACACACAAACTGACAGTGTGGGTTGTACTTGTTGTAGGTACAGCTATGAGACCAGCCCGACACGATCATACATTTTACAATTTGTGCTTATTTTCCGTGTTGACGGATTGCAAAGGCAAGCTTCCCATTTCCTGCCAAATTTGAACAGACGCAGCTGCGTACCTCCTGCCCACATTCCCCCTGCAGCACACCCAAAGAGCATTTAGTCTGAGATTGCTACCGGTGAAGATAATCACACCTCGTTTTTTTTTTGGTGATGGAGCGTTCTCAGGAAAAGCTGTTGAATTTTGAATAGCATGATCAGGTCACTGGAGGAAGCCTGTAAAGCTCTCATACAACAAATCCAATATCACCGTCCACCCCACTGAACCGGATCCACCAGTGTTTTCAATTCAATCATTATGTGACGCTCTTGTAAAGAAAGCAAATAATACCTCACGCTGCTGCTCTGCATCCCTTTTCCCCCCCAGGTTCTAAAATGTTTCTTTGGTTATTTCGTTGGTGCTTGTTAAGACAACTGATTTTCTTCTGGACTGTTCTGGTCTGTCACGCCCCTCTCTGAGCCACCCACAACTGGTCCTCATTGGATTGTCAGTGGAGCGCTATATCATCCCCCAAAACCAAGTCGGTAGAACTGTCCTCTTCACTCAATCAACTTTAATGAAGCTTTGAAGGTCTTCCATTTGTTATGCTTCCCATTGCCTTCCTGTAAAACGGCCGGTCAGGGTGTTAAACGTCGTCTTTTTGTTTGATTCTGTACACCAACACAAGTTTTTAATTTCTACTAAGTGTGGTCTGTTTGGAGAGCCCAACGCCTTATATTTGCTTTCATTTATGTTAGCTGGTTTATATCTGTTTATTGACCTTTGTTTTGGGTGAACTCTTGTTGTGTTACTCCTTGTACCCCTAGATTAATCAAAAGGTCATACACTTTGAGGTTCTGTCTCTTCTGGGCCTGCACTACGACACAAGTTCAACATACCCAGGGGTATTTGTTGGTTATCTGGCTTAACTAACCCAAACAACCGCCATCCCTCTCAGAGGTCCTACAACACTGGTCATCAACTCCGTAAGTAAACTCTGGGTTTCTCAATGGAGATGTTGGAAAGATGGGAACGTTCGTTATGAGTTGGAGACGATCCTACGCGGCCACCACTTGAATCTAACTCAACACAATGATAAAACCAATAATAGCAGTGCAGCCTAATCTTCAATCAATCAAATGTGAACGTCAGTGTTATGAATGAGGCTTTAAACTATTTGTTACAGCCACACTATAAGATATGAAAGTCTACTTACCGCTATGAATTACTACAGCGTGTCTATTTTTGATTTGCGTCCAAGTCCGTTTCACACTGTCAGTTTGATTACGATCATAACACATTTTTATTTCATCTGGAAAGTTTGACTCTATTCAACATGTCGCATGCGAGGACTTGATGTCACTATTTTTTCTAAGAGAGTCCTCTTTATTAGTTGGTCTGTCTCCTGGTTTGGCAGTCCTGGAAATGTGCCCAGATGTCCGCCTGTCATTGCTGTCTCTCTCTCGCCCCCCTTTTTTTTTTAATATCAGTGATCTGTTTTAAGCTTTCTATTTGCTCGTACAAATAGATAGTTTAGCTTGCATGAGCACCAGCTGCTGGGAGCAGATTTGAAAGAAAAAAAAGTCACCAGCACTAGCACATAGTGTTTTTCGTGCTTCACGTCCTCCCTGATGTCTGACACTTAGTGTTCAGAAAACATGCGACTCTACCACATCTCAGCTATCAGCTCGAAGCGGCTCTATTATCCGTTTCAAACATCTCCACCACAACGGGACATGCAGCTACTTGGCAGGTCCTGGTGGGGAATTCTGTGAAAGTGGAATTTAAATTAAAATAATTAGCCTCACGCACACAAATAAGGCCAGAAACACACACACACACACACACACACACACACACACACACACACACACACACACAAAAGACAAATCGAAGCACGAGGAAATCAAGACTGTGTAAAACCTAACTCAAGTGTAGCATTTGAAAGGCCAAGTGCCCTGAATAATGTAACAGCCATTCCTCCTCCCCCCCAGGCTAACAGGGCACTTTTTAACATTCTTAAAAGATGCTTTTCAATTAAGCCCGACTTGGTGGTGGCAATGTGTATGCTAATGTACGTGTGTGTATGTGTGTGTGTGTGTGTGTGTCTTGCCTGTGCAAGAAGCCGTTGAAGAACCAGACAACCAGAAAGAGAACGTGATAAAGACACCTCGGACTTGAATTAAATTAACACCTCTTTATTGGAATGACCAATGGCATAAAACAAACTTCTTAATCAGCATAAAGATAAGGAGGCGCACAGTCTGAAAGCTCTTAAAGCTAATCTGGGCTTGATTTATTTTGTTTTTAACCTATTTACAATGAACACAGAATTTAAAGTGCCTCAGATTTAGAACCAGCGCATGTCGATATCCTTTACCTGTGTCACTGCGAGTTGTGATTAAAAATGAAATCTGTGCAAGAAACCAATTATTAACTTGATAGCAAAAGTAAATCTAGTTCTTCATAATGTCACGATTGAATACATGTTGTGTACTGAATACTAGGCATTACGGACGTTAAAGAGACTCGTCATACAATCCCCATGAACGCGTGCATTATTAATTTGAATGGCTCATTCTCAATCAGGAAAGTTGCTGTAAATGTCCTTGAAAACGGCATCCACCATTTGAACCAGTGGAGCATTTTACAGCGCTGAAATTATACAATTGCCTTCATTTGGGGGACAGTTAACTACCAACACAGCTGCACTGTTTTTGTTACTCAAGGGCGCATTGGGATTAAACTGTGGAGCGAAAGTACTGCCGTTTGTAATAATAACTGTCAAAGATGCTCCTGTAGCCGTGGTGGTGCCTTTCCTCTGAGGGTGGCGATGTTGCCGTCCCGGTCCACCACTTTGTTGCAGACTGAAATATCTCAACAACTAAAATGAGGATTGCCATGTACAGACGGTCACGGTCCCCAGAGGATGAATCCTACTGACTTTGGTTGATTCCAGCACCATAAGGTTGACCTTTTGATACTTAGAATAAAATACATTGACAGCGGTAGAATGGATCTCTAGGATATATTGAAGGACCTGACAACATCAATGATCCAGCAGATCTTTTATTTTTTTTACACGTTTATTAAAATATCTTAACATCTTCTCGATGGATCTGTGGAATTTGGTAAAGCCATTTTTGACCTTCTGATTTTCCATCTAGCGCCACCATCAGGTCACCATTTCATTTTCTCCCATACGGTCCATGACTACATATTTGCAAAACCTACGACAAACTAAGATGGTAAACATTGTTGATCCTTTATTATTGTGAGTAAGTTAGCATTTTAACTAAATGGTCCCATAGAGCTGATTCTTAGTCTTGTTTTATTATATGCTGTGGAGGATGTAATATTTGAACAATATCTGAAGGAAGGAAGTCTCTAAACGGTTACTGAGGAGCTGCCTTTTGTAACGTGCAAAGGGTACGAGTGCAGGGATTGAAAAGGGCAAGAAGACGTTCTACTTTATTGTGTCCTACTCAAACATGTTGCCAGTTCCTCATTAAAAGTGAAGATGAATTTTCATAGTGGTCAAAGACCCAAAACTTCCACTCAACCTATATTCTTTGTTGGACTCTAAGAACATCATACTGCTTCCTACTTTGACACTTAATGAAAGTATGGGTAACTTGAAGTTGATGACTTAACTCCACGTTTACTTGCAGCGTTTCTTTTCTCAGGACATTTCCCCAGAACAACCACAGTATTCAATGTAAAACACTGAGCGGTTGCCATGAAGCAATTGGGTTCTTTTCGCCTTGCTCAGGGGCACCTCGGAAGTTTTTCCAAGATTTTCCCAGCCCGAAAAAAACAATTAGGGCTTCCATTGCCCTCGCTTTTCCAGAGCATCCATCACTAGACATCAGCAAAACTCATTTCAAGAACCACTTTTAGAGTCTGAACCACTGCTTGACCTTCTGTTCTGTTTCTTTGTGTCTAGTTGAGGCTTATCTTGGCTTTTACAAAATCTGTCCAGAGTCCTTAAAGGAAACTTCTATTTCTCTTCGTCGGTTGACGTCGGCCATTTGGAATCTTCCTCACGGCTGGTTTCTTTTTTCTCTTTCTGTCCCTGTACCAACAACCACTTGCTACGTCTATATATATGTCCATATTGTATACAGCCTCTCTGCCGATCTGATGATTTTGTCATCGAGAAAATGATTAAATTGTACCTTTAATGTGTTTCAAACAGGACATGTTGTTAAAGCATCTACAGTCAATTTTGGACTCACACCTATTTTGGTATAGGAACATACAATAATCCATGTCGAGGCGCACAGGCCATAGACTGTATATTAGAAATGGACGTAGTCGTCGTGACGTCACTCACTGGTTTGTGGACGGCCATTTTAAAGAGTTTGGCGAGTTCGCCCTCGCCATCTTGGATTACGGCCGTCGCCGTGTTGTTTTTTTCGCAACCAATGAACCAATGAACTGAAGAGATGAGGAGTTTTGTTTTGAAAGAAAATTTTGAACCGAGGCACGTTGGTTTTTAAAAAGCTGACGAATGAAACGGATCACTGGAGGAGTTACGTAGGGAATCCGTTTACGGCTCTACTATCGCTACTGTCAGCGACCTGTCAATCACAGTCAGCCCGCCCTAAAGCATACTCCACTTTATGATCTATTGTACTCTAAATGGACCATCATTTACGATTCAGAGGAAACTGCATGAATGTGTTCGTCTCTTGCTTTTACATTGACAAATCGCAACTTAAAAACCAGAATTACGCATCTGCTTCCCTGAAGTCATGACATATTATGCTTTGATGTAACGTATTTGACTCAGACACGCCATATTTAATGGCTTGTCTTGATGGAAACACGGGTGAGTGGGGTTGAAGAGAGTTAAATGATTCGTTTTGGGAGCTATTACCCTCCTACTGAGAGGCCCAACGGCTCTTCAACACACCCAGCTTGGTTGCTTTTATTCATTAAAAGCTGCTTACCTGCTATTACTCACCACAGTCAATACTTAAGGAGCACCACTCGCCTCAGTGGCGCATGACTGATTTTTTTTTTTTCATCGTGAACACTGAACAGACACTGACAGATGCCCTCACACTGGACTGGTCGTCTCCATGTCACTCACATTTTTGTAAAATTACACATTAATTTCAGCTTTTTTTTTCCCCCATAGGCTCGCATACCAGCTGAGGAGGTATGAACAGGAGGGGGAGGGTACGACTCCTATCACCTCTTTATATCCAGTAGCTGTGTTTGGTGCACCGCATGGGTCCAGCTGGTACAAAGGAGCGTGCGTGAGAGGCAAGACCTTAAATAAAGATGCTAAAGGCCAGGACACCACCCTCAGCAAGTGTTTGATCAGCTGATCAGCAGCCAGAAAACAAGACAGGCTGTCCTTGGTGGAGAGGAAGGTAGAGAAAGTGCATTCTAATGTGCACCTGTGTGTGTTTTTCAGCATCCATTGGTTCGTTACTGCGTTTGTGCTTGCTAGGGGTGTGTGTGTGTTCAGATGTGCTCGTACCGTGCATGTGTGTGTGTGTGTGTGTGTGTTCGAGAGCGTGCTCAGTTGTGATCGACAGGACTTGGCCAGCAGGCCTGCAGAGCTTTAATGGGTCAAAGTCAGTCCCTGTAGCACAGGTTGATTTGGAGTTGAATGGGCAGTTGTGCTTGTGTGATTGCTTACATTGGTGTGTGTGTGTGTGTGTGTGTGTGTGTGTGTGTGTGTATCTGGGTTGGTATACAGCTTACAACCCCAGCTGATTACTTACATTGAGAAGACTTTTTTTTTTAATAGCAATAGCGGGCCGTGCATTTTATACCTGGGCCTTCTGTGCTACAGTTGAACCACCTCTTAATAACCTCATTTTGACGCCACAGCTACGGTTAACTTGAACTCTTACTACTAATACTAACTTCTGCTAGCTTTCTGCTTCACAACGGTGATGCTAGCCCACTGACCAATCACACCGCACCTTAATGCTGACGTACTTGTAGGCTACCTAGAATGCTCTGACACGTCAAAGAACACGCCCAACATGTCAAACTAAAGATCTGATTGGTTGAAGACGATGACAATCAACAATATCGTCCCCATTTACTTTACTCTGCAAAGTCTACCTACCTCTCTTCTTACCTAGACACATAGAGGTGAAATCTGATTGGATAAAAGCATATTTAACAAAAATTATTAAATTATAAAATAGCTATAACTTTGTGATTCTGTTTAGGCCAGCAGAGAAGGCTTTGCTGGCCCTGACCACTGTCTAATAGTAACGTCTGGTAGATTTAGGAGAAATCTACAGACACACCTGGATGTGTGTTTTGGATGTTTTCTTTCCATTAGTCTTAAAGAAGACCTATGATGGAAGCAAAATAGCCCAAATTCACACATATACAAGTATAGTTTATGTTTCAGGCGTATGGATGTAACGTATCTTTGGCTGCTTGTGTATTCACGATGTTGAGTGTTAGTCTGCAACAGAAATGCTTTCTCCTTCAGTGTCTCAGAAGAGGTTTTTGTCACGCAAAGGTTTTTTTTTTTTTTAGCTTCTCAGTTTCTTCACTAATTCACACATGGAAGATGTACCGGCACATCCATTCAGCACTTATCCCCTTGCTGAAACGGTGCCATGGCTCGCATTCGTACAGCGGGGCACACATTCACACCTGGGAGCCTCCCGGTACAACCCGACTTCTACTCTGAGGGCCAGCGAGCAGCTTCCAGCCCCGACGAGGACAACGCCTCGCCGCGCCAGCCTTTAACCGCCTCTTACCGGTGCCCGGATAAATGCAACCAGACAAACACGCCGCGGGCTAGCTCGAGATTTTATGTGTGTGTTGTGAATGTGTGACAAACAGGACTTTGCCGTTGGGCTCATGTCGTATGTCAGATTCCAAATCACAGCCTTTGACACATGGGCAGTTCTCCAGGGGTGTGTGTGTGTAGCTAATCCTAATGGATTCAATAAAAACACGATTGATGCATCATTAGTTTTTCGTCTGACATGTGTTAAATACTGTATGTGTACACACAACCAGAGCAAAAGTTAGGTCCAACATCTGACATTACATGTAGATTATGATATTTATGGAACATTATGAATGTAAATAATACAAGAAACAGGCTTTAATTTGTGTAGTGATCAACAATTTGTTCTTATAGTTACAGTAATGTCTCCCGGGCATTTCACATCGTTACCTTGTTTTACTTCTGCTTTACCACTGATATGTTTTGAGGCTTTGTGGTTTGTTAGACCTCCTAATTCCAAATAAGATGTAGTGCTACAGTAAGGACAACGGCGTACTTCAGACACTGACCGTGGTCAAACTTCGTCTTTTCAAAAGAGAACCTCTGTCATTCAATCACGCCAGGACTCAATAACCGTCAAATCTAGACCGCACGCCGAGGTGGCCCAGCTCGCATTGAGTTGGGATCTCAGTGAGGTGTGGACGGCATTGTGAACACAATGTAGACAATTCATCAAACGTAGGTCTCCAACATCCCCCACCCCTTGTTAATAAAACAAGTCTACTAGTACTTTTATAGGAAATGAAATGTGTTTATCTAAAGAGTCACAGCTGCTCCTTTGACCCCAGAAACATATCGTATCGCTACCCGAAGTGTCAAGTGTGACCGGACTGATCTGCCACAACCAATCACAGAAGTCGCGTTGAAAGGAAAAATGTAACCTCGGCCATTGAGTCAATTGTTAGAGGAAGGGCTTCCTTGTTTCAACGTGACGGTCCCTGTGTGCCCAAAGCCAGGTCCACAGAGATGTTTGCTTTTTATTTCTTTAATTTTTAATTTTCATTACCTTTTTTATTTGGTATGGCAAAAACGTGATTGATCTGCCTGACCTGGATGAACCGACTGCAAGCCGGAACCCGATCAGCCTGCATCCACGTCAGACGTTCCTGATTGTCCTGTGGCTGAGTTGGATCAAAATGCCGTGGGAAGCCTCCCAGAGGAGCAGCAGATTATTGCCCATGGCAATGTGTTGTTCATGAGACACATACGTTTGGCCATTTAGTGTGTATTGAAGTTTCATATTCCGAAAAAAAGAACAGTGTCATTTACATATATCCTAAATTCTGATTGATATTGAAATTCGGAGGGACAGCTGTGTAGTCAAACGCTTATATTTAATACAACCGATAAACTGCTAAAGATGGACAGTTTGTTTACACAGAAGCAGGAGTCTGATGGATGACAGAGACACTCTATTCCGATTGATTTCAAAACCACCCACTTATCACATTGATTATCACGTCGACAATGCAGCAGTTTCAACTTCCAACTTATTCCCTTTGCAGAGTTGCATCACGCTCGGATACTTTTATCGCTGATCAGATTTGCATGATGCAATGCAATGACACGGTACAGACAGACGGCTTTGAGAAGTAAGTTTTGCAGAGATTCTTAAACAAATACAGTTTGGTGCACACATGGAATACATTTGCTCATAGAGCAATTATAATATAATATGACCTTGTCCTTTGGGGAACCACGAAACAGAGTTTTGCGTGTCTGCATGTCTCTAAGGCCACGTTCACACTGCAGGAAAAAGTGGCCCAACATCAATTTTTCTATACATATTTGGCTCGGATACATTTTTTTTCCCCAACCATTTCAACAGCACAAATCACATGGAATCCGATCTTTGGCCACTTTAATAATTGGTCCTAAATCAGATACAGGTCAATTCTTTTTGAAACGCAAATTCAAAAGACATAATTTTTGCTTAAATGACCACATTACTAACCTTGTTTTACATTTTTATGTTTTGGGGGCCTCTGACTAAGTTCAAAAAGTGATTGTAAGGACAAATGGCAGAAATAAAAAAAAGCTTGGTTGCTGCCGAGGTCATTTTGGGTGAGACAAAACATTAATGCTTCGGGCAAAAACTGTTAAACCCCCCTCCCAAAAAAAACAGATTAAAACACCAGTGCTAGCAATATCAACCATTTATCTGGAGCTCAGAAATCACAAATAAATCAGCTTTCAAGACACTATAATGATATTTTAAAATAGAAATCTTTCTCTAAACAGGCATAAAAAAGCCGGATGTTACTTGAGTTTATTCAAATCTGAAATTAGACAAATTGTCTCATGCATGTGATTTGAAGTTGGCTCGTGAATGAGAATTTGAAGGGCTTTTATTTTGAAATGCTACATCAGAATGTCCTGTTTTTTTTCTGAGTGACACCTGAGTTCATGTGTAGACAATATATATCTTTACAAACATGTCTGAAAGAAGTTATTGTTCATCCCGACACGCTGCATTGAAATATGAAGATTCCGAATAGAAGCACGTATTAAAGCATATTATCAAAATAATTACACATTTGCAATGATGACATACAGCTGCTGAGTCATTGTAAGGCAAAACATGTTTAACTTTTCTCTTCTAACCCCAAATTGTGAGAGAGTTAGGACATTAAATTGTTAAACCTGCTTCAACGGTCGCAATGGCTGCGGTGCACATAAAAATGGAAGCGGCTCGGTCCATCCTGCTATGTTGATCTGAATGGAGATGTCCTTTCTACTCCTATATTACTACCAAGTTAGTAAAACTGATTCACATGTCATTTGAAATGATCTCAGAATATAAGTGTTGAGCAGCACTCACCCCTGCATTTCATCAGTGGCACTGCTCATCCATAATTCACACCTTCGCGTAGATACCCCACAACCCATTTGAGTCTTGAGCTCAAGGATAACCAGTGTCTTATCAATTTACAGATTCATCACTGGAACAGCATAAAACTGAGATCTTTGCCAGATAACATTATCTATGGCTCTACGGAGCATGAAGAAGCAAACCCAAAATTACAGGCAATACAATCACAATGATCTGAGGCTACTAAATGAATCATAGAACGTGAATAATGTTCACTTCCACTTCCACTACTGTCCGAACTCCTCATGCTCTACCTGCAGAGGATCAGCCACCAACTGATTCAGATGCTTTCAGAGAAGTTCACACCAGGGCACACACTCTCGCATTCAGCATCCGCTCCCACCGACTTTGTCTGTGAGAGAGAGTGTGTGTATATTTCATTGTGTGTGTTTAAGGAATTGAAGACGAACAAGTAAAGTGTAATGAGCTGAAGCCACTGACACAGCTCAGCTCCTCTTCCTCTTGATTTGACTGGTTATCAGTGCTGTAAAGGGGGGAGAAGGAGCGCCATGGATAAGAGAGCAGGAGAAGAAGATAAGACACGTTTTAAAATCACATGACGGAAGAAAACTCATTTCCAGTGGGTGTTGGCCTTCGCCAGGGTTGTCCCAGGTCCCCGATTACATTGGTGATTTTTCATGAACTGGATCTCAAGGTGCAGCCGGGTCAAAATGAGCTTCCTCCGTAGGGAGGCTGGGCTCAGCCTTAGCGATAAGGTGAGGAGCTCAGACATCCAGAGGGAGCTTCCAGTAGAGCCGCTGCTCCTTCGCGTCTAGAAGGGGCCAGCTGAGGTGGTTTGGGCATGTGATCAGAATGCCTCCTGTACGAGGCCTATAGACGTCTTTCTGGGCCACTTCCAACTAGTAGGAGGCCCCGGGGTAGACCCATGTCACACTGGAGTGATTATGTAATAGTCTAGCCTAGGAACGCCTGGTGGTCACCCAGGAAGAGCTGGAGAAAGTCACCGGGGTGAGGAACATCTGAAATACCCTCTTAACCTGGCTAACCCGGCAACCTGGCCCCCGATAAGCCGAAGATAACGGACGGACGGATGAACAGATGTGACAGAAAAGGGAAATAAATTGACTGGACGAAGAGCAAAACTGGAAAAATGGAGAGAAGCAGAATGATAGATGTGAGGCAGGAGGATGGACAAAATGACAGGAACAGAAAGGGATGACTTGACGTATCACGCCGTGTCCCCGGCAGAAGCTATCCAACGTTAAAAAAACGAAACATGAATGCATCCATGAAGCATGGAGCTCATGTGCACAAGTTCTTCTTCTTCTGGTGGTATTTTTTAAATGTCTAATCTGGATCTGACAAGTGAAAAGTGAAAGAAAGAGAGACCAGAGTGACGAGAAGAAGAGCGATCAACGCAACTCACGATTACGAGAGTATCAACCTTAATGTCGTCACATTCGTTCTCCGTCTCCTCTGCATTGACTATGACTTTATTTTCATGAAACAGAGGTGTTTCCAACTTGTCAGGTGTATATATATACAAACCTGACTCTGATATATACAAAAATTGATGTTTACATACTTTACATTTGGAAATCATTATCAATCTTGCATAGCATGTCAGCAGTGGTGAAAGTATGATCAACACTTCCTCGTTCTTGACAGGGGCATTAATTACATTTGCTGACATGTCTTTGCATGCCCCGGTCTGATGCAAACATCAATACTGAAGATGCAAACGTCAATACTGAAGAAGCAAACGTCCATACTGTGCTTGTTTAAGCCGTGAAAAATTCAGCAAGTGAAACTGTAACGGTGGCAACTGCACCAACTCCCTCTTCAGCCTTTTTTTCTCTTCACAATCCCGGCCAGAAGAGGCAGACTGATTATGACCGAAAGTTTGACATGAGCCCTGTTTTGCGTTTCTGCCAGCTTGCATATCTGCCTCCCCGCCAGGGTCTGCGGTCTACCTCTGAACCTAAAGAGTCCGTCACGAGGCAGCGAAAGTCTGAACCAGGCACAGGCAGACATACTCTTCCTCACAGTGGAAACACAAAAGGTATATGAGCTTCAAATGTCGAGTACCCTTTTTCCTTACCCCCATAAAGTTCAACTGTCTACCCGGTGGCATCTCATTCCTAATCACCCAGGTCAGCTCTGTTCATGCCAAATAAGTGTCATCCTTCCTTAATAGTTTGAGCAGTACCCAGGTGACAACCTCCGGTTCTGCCGAGTGAAGCCAATACGAAAGTGTCTTAGAACCTGCATTCTCTCTAGGGTCCACCAGGGGGCGACTCCTCTGGTTGTATAGAAGTCTAGTCTAAAATGACTCTACTTCTCTCTTGATTTATTCCCTCAGTAAACATTGTAAACATGAGTTTATGGTCTCAATCTCTAGTTTACAGTCTTCTTCAATACAGCATGATGTTCATTTAGTACATTATGCTCCATTTAGAGTCAAACAGACCATAAAGCAGGGGATGCTTTAGGGGCGGGGCAACTGTGATTAACCGGTCTCTACCAGAGACGTATACGGCGTCTCTACGTCACTCCTCTGCAGTCCAGATATGATAACTTCCGTTCATTGGTTGCGATTAAAACAACACGACGATGGCCCGTGATCCAAGATGGCGACGGCAATAATCGCCGTACTCAAGGCTTCAAAACAGCAGGTCCACAAACCAATGGGTTCTCATATAAAGTATATGGTAGTGCCGCCTTACCAAGCTGTGAGCTTTCATCACGTGTTGGTGGAATCATTTGACAAAGTCTTATTATCTTCTCATCTCAAAGATAACGGGAGCTAAATGTCCAGCTCAAACCACCACCCATCCTCCCCGAAGTACAACCTTTTGTAACCTCAAAACATGAAACTCTAATTGCTTAAACGTTTAACTGCAATAAATATATAATAATGGTGCTCAACAAACACCACCCTGTTCCTTTTCTTTACTTGTTCGATACGTGATTGCTGTGTTCATCCTTCCGTGTTTGCCTTCCTTTCTCCCTGTCGGTGTATTTTGGCCAATAAAAGCTCAAGTCATTAACTAGCAACTTAATTGAGAGGGAAAGAGTAGGAAACTGGAGAGTGTGGGGGGGGGAGTATTTTTCTTCTCAAGAGTGCCTCGCTTCCTTTCTTCCTGGCAACTTAATGGAGCTTAACGCAATTAAATTTAACATTCACCAGTTTAATCCAACAGTGTACCAACCGTCTCCCTTTATTCTCCCTGTCTCTCTCTCATTCTTCCATTTCCTTCCGCTTTCATCCTGCTTCTTGTCTTGGATTTCTTGATCATTCCAATTCATCCTTCTAACTTATTTGTCTTTTGTCATATACTATATCATATCAAATGTTGTCCGAAGGGAAGATACTACAGGGGGAAATGCAGGCTGTTCTCATACTATACCTACAGAAATGAATAATTCACGTAATCCTGAACCAGGATGTATAAAGAAAGACAGAAACCCACACAGGGCAGGTGAATGGGTAGATGGATGGGTCAAGCAAAGAAAACATTGTATGAGGACATGTAAGACACAGAAGAAGAAAGAGAAAAAGATAGGAGATAGGAAGGAAGCGACGTACCAAGATAGACAGATTTGAGACTGGTATAAAGCGCAAATCAAGATAGCAAGTCTGTTACAGCTGCAGCAGGCGACACGACCGCCACAACAACGGCACAAAAAAAGGTAAAAGCAAGAAAATATAACGAGGCGTATCTGTCCCTGGGCTTTACAAGCACTATGGTCGGCCAAGAAGAGAGACCCCAGTGAGTCGTGTGTCTTAAAATACTGGCGGCAGACAGTATGAAGCCCACTAAATTAAAAGAAGACACTTGGAAACCCACCACCCCACATGTGAACAAGCACCGTGAGTTCTTTCAAAAAGAAATTGGAAAACTGTCATGCCCAGCAGAGTCACTTTGTAAAAGCTGCGTCTGTATGTCACAAATAGCTTTTATTGAAAGCAATCAGAAATCAATCATTGCTAGATATGCTATTTTCATGTTTGAGAGAACCTGCTGTTAAATGTGGGGAAATATATGTTGTTTGCAGTTACAATATATTAAGTTTTTATTTACAAATGAATATGTCAGAAAGCAATTTACATGTAGGAATAGGAATGTGCCTATGCATAGGAATGGGATCTATGCAGAGAAAGCACTGAGTAACGTGCACATCTTGTCTTTGAACATTATTTGATATGTAGGATTTTATTTTCTTGCACACTAATTCAGTTTGAAAAACCTATTGTTAAATGAGGAACTGTAAGTTGTTGCACTGTTCCTAACTTCAATTTTAACATTTGTAGTTAACTTTACTTAAAATATAATCAAGAATAAGATAATAAGTAATTAATATGTCTGAAAGCACTACTTGAAAGCAATCTAAAGTCCAATCTTTTTGGAAATTGATTTTATTATTGCGATTTTTTTTCCAGTAAAACAATAAACTGAAGTGGAATAGTGAAGTGATATGTACTTATTTTAGAAAGAAAAACAAATATTTGATAAAGTTTATATATTATAATGCAATACATTCAAAACAAAGAAGGTACGACCCATTTGGGGTGGGTGGTGGGGGGCTTGACAGAAAAAGTTTGGGAACCACTGACTTACACAAAGAACCTGCAAATTAAGAAAAACTAGTTTTTTGTTGCTTTTTTTGTTTCTCCCATTTCCTTAAACTTTCCCCCAGTAAATAATAGCACATCATTATACATCATTATTTTCTAAAGCCAAGCGTTTGTGTTTAAACTAATCCTACAATACTCATTAGAGTTAATTTGGACGAAACCTGAAATTGATTATTTGAAAGACAGCAGCTACTGTGCGCACTCTAAACCCCTCAGGGTAAAAAATAATGTAGTTGGGGTTGAGAGTAATCATGTTCCACGCGTCATGCACCTCAATCAAGTGCTTACAGGCTTAAAGACTGTAATCATGGGAGTAAATACGTGACGGAGAGCTGCCCATCATTGTTTAATTATAGCATTTACATACAAGGTTAGTTGGAGATAAGGCACCCATACATGTCACTTGTTCATTTGTGCTAATTATATCAATTATGATATGACAATTCCAGCACTACATAGAAGTTATTGTTATTATTTCTTTCAATTTTCAATTCTTTTCTCCATCAGATGCATTACAGTGCTTTAAGAAAGAAATTGTGTGACAATGACGTTCCGATAAAGGCTGAGCCCCGTCCGAGCGACGGCCACTTGACACCTCTGGAGGCAATAAAAATAAAGTTCATCCACGTGACAGAAATCACCTTAAAATGGCAATTTGGGCACTCCGTATTAACTGTCCATCATAGTCCCATGCCCATAAAAAAAGTTATATTTTCGGCAGGAGGGACAAGACAAATGTTTCCGGCTTTAACAAACCACATTTCTGTAGTGATGAAAGACATGGTGGGGAAAAACAGGAAAGAGTAGGAGGAAAAGTATATGAATGAGGCAGAAAATAATAAGAGGGAAATATTGCCAATTTTGTCATCATAATGTGACTGACAGCACGATCTTCAGAAAAAAAACGGACAAATAGCCCTGAATTCTGATTGGTTGTACCACATTCAAACCCATTTTATATATAGACGGAAAAGCTTGTGTAACTGATTGGGTAATTAATTACTTGTATGAGTGGAATTCACTTAAATATATGCTGCTCAAGAACTACCAGTCACAGGCCATTGTATTCACGCTGATCAGGAAAAATTATGTTTAAATTGGTCAATGAAAGGTCAGTGAATGTATTCCACCAGAAAGTCAGTACCCTAGAACAACTTTATTGTAGGCATTACTGCCCATCTAGCTGAGGGCTTTTATCAGAGGTTCATTACATTGCCTGAAGTACTTCTATTTCCGTCAGTGGTGGGCTGTCAGGGCCAGCAAAGCCTTCTCGGCTGGCCTCGACAGAATCACAAAGTTATAGCTATTTTAAAATTTGATTATTTTACATAAATACACTATATGTATTCTAAATGTGTATTCATTTATCTCATTGCACAGCTACCGTCTTCCTCTGTTGCCCTGCTTCCAGGACTTCTTACTGCAACTAAAACGCACCGATATACTACTCTACAACCGTGGTATTAAACTCTTTATTAACAAAGACAGGAAGATGGACTTTGTCTTTATATAGTGAACAGCAGCTTTGGTAAATGAACTGTTTTTGTTTTTACATCTGCAGTAGCTTTAACTGCCATAAATATTGTCATTATTTAATATGCTTATTTATATATTATTATTTGTACAACTTGTTGTATATATATGTATTCTGGCTCCCTATAACAAAACAAAATGTAGAGTTAGTTTTATTTCACACCACAAAACAGAAAGCAAAATACTCAAGTTCAGTTTATCCGTGTAATTAATCTCAACGTTTCTCACGTTACCGGGCTTAAAGTGATATTTCAGGATCACAACCTGTCTACCTGAGCCCGTTGGTCCGTTTATGGACATAGTATGAAGTATATATCATCTGTAAAATCGTCACAATCTCACTAAGATATTAGTCAACCTCTGAAGTTTGAAAGTGAAGGCATTAAAAGTTACTTTCCAAGGCCAACTACGATCGGGTGTAGGCAGATGAGTCGCTGCTAACGTTAGTTAGCTTGTCAGCTACCACTACTATTAACAAACGTGATGTTATGACCTCCCGGTAATAGAGCAGCGGCTCCTGGTAACGTTAGTTAGCTTGACAGCTAACGTTACTAACGTCACGTAACTTAACCGATCATTTTATCAAACGTGATGTTATAAGCTCCCGGTAACGTTAGTTAGCTTGTCAGCTACCACTACTATTAACATATGTGATGTTATGAGCTCCCGGTAGTAGCGCAGCGGCTCCCGGTAACGTTAGTTAGCTTGTCAGCTAACGTTACTAACGTCACGTAACTTAACCGATCATTTTAACAAACGTGATGCTTTAAGGTCCCTTGTTTTTTGTTTTAGAAGTGATGTAGTGTAAAACGGGAGAGACCACTTATGGTGGGCGGGTCAACTAAATACAGGACTTGCAACCAGAAGACCGGTGTCCCAATGTCTTGTTTATTTTAAGTGCAGTAGTTAAGTTTGTGACATGTTTTCTTGA
The DNA here is from genome assembly GCF_023349555.1 of Cebidichthys violaceus. NCBI lineage: Eukaryota > Metazoa > Chordata > Actinopteri > Perciformes > Stichaeidae > Cebidichthys > Cebidichthys violaceus. The sequence continues at coordinate 3,344,766 of NW_027176472.1, forward strand.
CGTTTCCATATTTGACTTAGTTATGTTCTTATTTTAAGTTCAACCATCATGTTTTATCCTTTACCTAACTAAATAGTTTTGTTGTGTAATCTTAACTGCCATTACCACGGTTTTGTTGCCTGACAACAACCACAACCGCTGAATGGCAATGACATGGCGTAAAAAAATCAAAAATGCGTCGCAATGACAAATGAAAATGTCTTGCTTTTTATACGTCTGCCCATGAGATCGGGCTGATCAAAAGTAAATTGATGTCAACATATGTTGCCATGTTATGAGGTAGCTGGTTGAACTAAACCGTTCAACTAAAAAATGATCTTCTCTGCGTTCGGGAAAATGTTAAACATGTGGACGCTGCACTGCTGAGAGTTCAGCCGTATGAACACTTACCAAAGAAACACCAGTTTGTCACGGTCAGTTGCGTTTTCGTCTTCATTTTCAATATTTTAATTCGGACATCTGAGCTGTCATGGACGGAGCAAAAGTCCAACTATATAACGAAAAATAGAGAACAAAGGGAGGTCAGGGACGGGGGGGGGGGGGAACCAGGCTGCATTAATATGATTGGATGTGGCCAGTCAGCTGATAATGAAGGACCCGATGAACAAGCAGGTGATTGTGTAGCTTGAATGAAACAGCTGCTGCCAATCAGCTAATGCAGTAGACTTGTGCTCTGCCTGAACACTTTATTCAAATTATTGCTTTTTTCTTTTTTTACAACGTTTTTTAAGAACGCACAGACCACAGGCAGCACTTTAAAGCAATTTTACACAAAGTTAGAGGATTTTGCTTTGCTTCATGCGTCTGAACACCTTCTGTGATAACTGCCCGAAAATCACAGCAAAGTGTGGACCTTGGCCCCTGACTGCTTCAATTAGACTGGGCCGTTGTTGTCCATTTTGAAACCTAAATTTCTTGAGCTTGAAAAGCCTTTTTTCCCCCCATGCTACACCATTTTTCTCCTTTTTTTTCCAATTACATAACCAGTGAATGGTAACATTCTTTCACCAGCCCAACATTCTAGTACTCTTCCACTGAAGATGGGTAATATCTTTTGCAAAATAGCAGATGTAATACTTAACTTCGCAAATGGGCAAATGACAGACTGATCATCTAATTTCCCTGTGAAGACCCATCTTTAGTGGTGAGAGTGGTGATGTTCACACTATACTGTGACCATGAATTCAGACGAATGGAAATTTGCTTTTATATTAACTTCCACCCTCTGTGGATGTGAGAGTGGGAGTCTGTGTGTGTGTGTGTGTGTGTGTGTGTGTGTGTGTGTGTGTGTGTGTGTGTGTGTGTGTGTGTGTGTGTGTGTGGGGGGGGGGGGGGGGGGGGGGGGGGGGGGCAGGTAATATCTAGTTAGCCACTGTATCCAAACCAATTTTGTCATTGGTATTTTTTTTCTGGCTCATGATCATGTGGCTTACACACAAATTACAGTGCATTACCTCTCACAGGTATACGCTATGAACGGCGAATGAGAACAGCCTGTTCTAATACATGTTTTGTACCTTAAGTGAGAGGTATTTGCATTTTAATATGTGGGGAGAGAATCTATGATTGTGTGGTGAGAGCATGTGTGGGAGTGCATATTTACATAAAATGCAAGAGAGAAAGTACAACAGGAAATACTTGGTACATTAATATAAAGTAAAAGTACTCGTGCGGTAAAATGTCTGAGATTGATTCTTTGTGACATTTATATGTTGTGGTCACACCGAATACTAAGCAAACTTTTTTGCCGTGGCGAGAAAAACGCGTGACGCTGGTTCACGAAATCCTATCGGCGTTGGGATTTTCCTTCTGTAGTCGCCGACGTTGTTGAATCAGAAATAGAGGAAGAACATATTGCAGCCGTCTGTGGTCACCAAGAGCTCTACGATAACCCATGTTTGTACAGAACTCAGATAGAAGTCCCTGTATAAATATATGTATACACCATAGACAGTCTAGACGTGTTGCCGTTTATTTTCCTTCTCATATTTAACGTGCGGTACTTGTAAGTGTTATCAGTGGCCCGCAATGTTAACATTACTATTATTTTTGGCCTCAGGGATTTATTTATCGTCAGACTATTTAAGTTGAATGAAGGAACTTTGGGACTGCTGGGACACTGGGTTTGGGGTATCATTTGTGAATGTTAAAACTTGTTTATTGTGTGGGAGTATATATATCATATGTATTGTTGAGTTGAACTGTGGGTCATGCCCCTTCCAGCCTGAGTGCACCAGGTGAGATTGATCCGCTAATAACTGGCTTTACAGTCACACACAGAGCAGCACTGGGAGTCTGGGAGGAAGCAACGGAAGTGACTGAAACAGTGTTTTGTGCAAACCAAAGCTTATTTTGAACAAGGAAGAAGCAGCCGGTTTTTCACCTGGTTACTTGATCACTGCATCAAACTTCTAAAATAAAAGAAAGAAGGAATAGAGAGCAAAAGTGTGATCATTGAGTGGAATCCTGTGAAGTCTTCCTGAAATTGGCTGTCCCTTTCAAGTGGGGGAGTTTTGCACATTGAAACCTCGCAAAAGTGAGGGACCACTTGACATGTATATATGATGTCTTCTGACATGATAGTGAGAAAAAGGAGGAGCCTTTCAGTGTATTTTTGTAGTTTTCAGACATATTAGGCAGTCGGATTGCAGTGTCTGGGCATTCCCTTAGATTTTGCGTATGTACTTCTACCATTAGGATCTCATAGTGAGGTGAATTGTTACAACTACAGCTAAGAAACAATGAAAATACTCAAGTAAAAAGACAGTACAAGTACTTGAGGACATGTATATTGTTTCCCACCACTGGTAGGTACTTGTATTAGTCCCATTGAGGAGACTCCACAAGCTAAAGCTGGGCTAGCATAAGACCACGCATGCTGTGGTTTGGTTCAGTCTTCAGGGAATCAATGCATGTCACTGCAATGTCCTCCTAATTGACAAATAATAATATCATCACAACGCTGACTCCCTACAAACACAATCAAGCTTCAACATTAGGTCATTTTTTTTGTTCTCCTTTTCTATCATTCCATGCTTCATCTTTGTCTCCACCTGTCCTCCCTTCTTTTGTTTTCGGCCTCCTTCCGCCCCTTCTTCTTCTCTGTTTTCTCCCCTCTGCACCTTCTCTCCCATCTGAAATGGTAATGCAATGTTCTCTGTTCAGCTCATCAGCATCGGGCGAGAGCAGCGTCCTCACTTGGCGCCCGTTCCCCTCCTTCCTTGAGTGTTTAATTGCATTAGCATAAGCACAGCCTTGTGTGTGTGTGTGTGTGTGTGTGAGTGTAAGATATTGGTAGTGTGTGTGCCTCATGGAATCTGACTAATTTGAGAACCAGAGGATTTTCACTTATCATGCGTCTGTCTCCTCCAAGTGTACATGATGCTTCCTCTTCCTCCCCCCCACCCCCCTCTCTCTCCTTTTTGTCTCCCAAGAAGGGAGGCTTGGGGGACATGAATCAAGTGGTTTTTTTGGCAACAGGAGCTGCTTGTGTGTTCCAAGAATGAAGGAGTGAACTTTTGATGGAGAGGGTGGAGGGAGGGAGGCAGATGGAGAGAAGGGAGGAAGGCAGGAAGAAGAGAACAAGGTGGATTTCGTGGACATGAATGAGAGGAACTAAAATCCGACTTTTACCGGAGACATCGCTACGTTGAGGGTGAAGCACGGACATGTTCCTTTTCAAATATCTGCTGGGATTTGGGAACTCTCATTTACATGATTTGTTTTGCTTCTCGGAATGCGCCAAGGTGATCGCACCTTTGCGGTTTTAGCCCCCGACCCTCTGGAATCATCCCAACCTATTGGCTTTGATGGATCTTTTGACTGTTTTAAGCTGCTTTTAAAAACCCATCTTCATAGGCAAGCCTTTTCTATAGATCCCACTCCCTGTCTTATGTTTTTGTTTGTCTTAATTTGGTCTGTTTTTCATTGTGTTGTATTTTATATCGAAAATGACTTAATTAAATGTTGTCTGTGTGTGTGTAGCAATATATTACTGTGTTTTGAAAAGTGCTATTAAATAAAGCTTTACATGCTTACTTAAGTACTTATTTACATCGTTCTATAACTCATTTAAAGGGGAACTGCACAGATTTCTGATTAAAAAATTGCTCACTGAGCACATCATGCTTTTCTAGTCTTCTAGTCTTAGCAACCACTCAAAGTGCTTTATAACACAAGCCGGCATGAAACCATTGACACACATGTTCATGCGCTGGTGGCAGAGGCTACCATACAACATGTCACCTGCTTATCAGGATCTAATCTAATTGCCCAGGTGGCAACCTCCAGATCCTAAAATACAAAGTCAATCCTGCAGTGGCTTTAAACCTGCATTCTCTCTAGTGCCCATCAGGGGGCGACTCCTCTGGTTGTATAGAAGTCTAGTCTAAAATGACTCTACTTCTCTCTTGATTTATTCCCTCAGTAAACATTGCAAACATGAGTTTATGGTCTCAATCTCTAGTTTTAAGTATTCTTCAATACAGCATGGTGGTGGTAATGGATTTGGTGGAGATGTAGAGCTGGGTGTCGTCAGCATAGCAGTGGAAGTGGAGACCATGGTGGCGGATGATGTCTCCAAGGGGGAGCAGGTAGAGGATGAAGAGGAGGGGACCGAGTACTGATCCTTGGGGGACACCGTGAGAGACTGGGGCTGTGTCAGACTTGAATTTGTTGATGGTAATGAACTGTTCACGGTTGGAGAGGTATGATTTGAACCAGGACAGGGCTGTGCCAGTGATGTGGAGGGAGGACTCGAGACGAGAAAGGAGTCAAACAGACCATAAAGCAGGGTATTGCTTTAGGAGCGGGGCTACCTTATGATTGACAGGTGGCTACCACGGCATCGTACGGTCTGGATGTAGTCGGTGTTTTTTGTTTTCGAACTTTCATCCTTTCAGTGTGTTTTCAGTTCATTCGTCGTATTTGGTGTTCGGTTTTAATTAGCTCCACCCTCTCGTGTCACTTGCAAAAATAACAAGATGGCGATGTCCAAAATGACAACATAGCGATGGATTGTAGACATCCATTACAGTTCACATACAAACGTCCTTGTTTGGCTTTTACCTGGCTTCCTTTCTGCACTTGTGTGCACACACCTTCAGTTTTACCTCCAAATAAAGTGGATTAGATGATTTTGCCAACCCCGTTGGTTTGTTGACAACCTGTCTAAGCTCTCTTGATGTGAACTGCCAGTGTGAAGTTGTTCCAGCCCTTAGCAGCCTTTTGCATTCTCAACCCCTTAAGGCAATGCAAATAATCTTCTGGCTTCAAGTAGAGCCTGCCTGGGAGAAGCAAAAAGATGCAGCTCTCGCTCTGGTTCTGATGGAGGTTGGACGCCGGCTTAAAGTTCACTTCGGCTCTGTCCAATTTAGCCGGCTTTATTAACATGACTTCTGACATGAGTTATGAAAGGAAAATTAAAAGAAGAAATCCAAAATATATTAGCTAATCCATCCACATGCATTACCCCGAGTACGGCTGCAGATTCACTCCAATGCAAATAATGCGAGTTGACGCTAATCAACATTATGTGCTGGAATTTGGACTAATCTCCTCCGGACCAGATGAAAGAGGAGAGAGATAAAAGGGGCAGAGAAAGTTTCAGAGGGTTTTCTGGAAGGATCTGAAGTCTAATCCCAATCCATTGTCCATCAATTGGCATTTATTTAGAGTGAGCTAATCTACAAAAAGGTCCTTCTATCTCTTTCTCTCAGCATTCCCACAGTTTAATCTACTGCAGCCGTCCTTCTGTCTCTCTTTTGGACGTCTTGTGAGACTACATCATTCGTCTCCGTCCAAGTGGCGATGATCCTCAACTACCAGAGGGGGTTTCTGAAGATATTTGTACTATTAATCATTCATCCTTTCATTTGTATTAATGCTGAAACTTCGCCAGTAGTGACAGACTTCCTCTCTTTTTTTGAGTTTTCTTGACTTATTCTCTTTTCCCACAGTGCAGCGTACACTGCAGTCATAAACGAGGTACATTCATTGGTGTAGCACACTTCATACTTTAATTAATGGATTAATCAAATAAAATAAAAAAGGAATAAAGGCTGGGTAAGAAATACATGAATAATAAAAGAATGTAAACCTTTTTAAAAGAAATTAAAAAGTTAAGAACAGAGTCATTAATAAAAGAAATGAGGGCAAGATGGTTCATGACACATATTTAATCGTAGAACATAACAATTTGGTTTTCCTGCAAAATAATGTGAAGTAGAATCCAAAAAGTTTTTAACACTGTTGGCTAACTGTCAGGTGCAGATTCTTGAATTCAGATCGTCAGTCATGCAGGAAGCCCATTGATGGCATCGAACCCCTCTAAGTAGACTATTGAAACGAGCCAGCGTCTTTTATGTGGACTAATCCGCTCGCAGTCTGCTGGGTTTCCAGAGTGATCTGCATGTCTTATCGTCCTCCCATTAGTATTCATGCTGGATTAGGCTAATCAACACGTTTCACCTCCATTACGTCTCATTCTATCCGTCTCTTCCCTCGCTCCTTTCCCACAATGCAGAGCACACTGTAGATTTCGCTCTGCTTCCCCTCTTATCTCCCAGGTCCTGAAGTGACCATCTCTATTAACATGCTGTCAATGCAGTTTGTTGTCATGTAGAGAACCCCCTCCCCCCCTGCAGTTTATATAAGAGGACAGGGCTTCTGAAAGATGTAACGCGAATCGATGCTCCGGCCATTTGCATTCATATTGATTGAGCTTAACAAACAAGGGGGTCCCTTCTTTTCGTTTCTGTTTTTGTCTGGTTCGCTTTCTTCCAAATCAATCTGCAAAGCCCTGGTGAGAAAACAGGAAGGTGTTGTCTCAGATTCTTTAAGCTCCTATTCCACTGGAGTCTGTCGCTGTCGGTATTATTCTCTCCGTGCTGAGACTGCAATGTAAAACATAAACCCTAACCCAAAAGGAAAATATGACATTTTTTTGTGGCCAGAATGACAAACAAAAAGTTTATATATCAGATCTCAGCGCATCACAGCACAAATAAATGGGTGACCCTAACCTAAGTCTAACGTAAACCCTAAAATCAAGTCTGAACCCTCAAACAGGCCTTTAAAAAGGTCCCAATGTGAGGACCAACCCAAATGTCATTATTAAAAAATGTCCCAACTGTCCTCATAAAGATAGCTGCACAATTGTACACACACACACACACATTTACTTCACATCTTGGTAAATGGATGAAGAAAAGAAACCTCGACACACACCAGTGGTTGAAAGTACTGCGCTTAATACTTGAAACTTCTGCCATCAGACGGCCATCAGTCTTCTGCTAATTGTATATAAAGTAGTTCAACCTCGCTGTCCCTCGAGCAACTACAACGGAAAAATGCTATAAAAATGGAAATTACATTCTTACAAAGAAGAGTCAGAGTCACGGCAGACGGCTTACCTGTTGTCTCATCATCTCTTTGTGGGTCTGGGATTGTTTACTGCCATGAAACAGATGGGGAGAAAGATGCTGAGCCCGCATCACTCACACACATACATACCTGTTTTTATTACACCGTGGGGTCCAATGACTGGAAGCAGCCTAGTGGGATCCACCCTTTCTGTAGGGTCCAGAGACATGATTTAACTGTTAAAATCATGATAATTTTTGTTAACATGAAAATGACTCTAAACATCAAGCATTTGATCAACTTATATTGGATGAAACCTCATTATGAGTTTACATTAACACTGAATCTAATAATCCCGACTTTTTTCAGAAACAGACCATATTTTGATTTTAAAATCTAATTGTTGAGCAAACACAATTAAATGGTTGATACTTGATTAATAATTCACCTGGCCTTTTTGAGCATATTTTTCTGGACGCACAACAACCAACAAACGCAGCAAGGAATCTACTTCTGTGTTTGGATGGAGGCAGAAGAAGAAGGAGAAAAGTTCTCTCCAGGGGTCGTTATAAACAACGCTGATGGTCCAAAAGAACATCATCACATCAATGTACCTATCAGTGAGTACACTAGGTGCCAAAGACAGTTTTAAACACACCGTAACAACAGTTACAAACATTTTTATTATTATTTTTGCACTTTCACGCTGAATGGCAGCGATACGATTCTTGACATAGAACTTTACTGCAGTCCAGCTTCTTTCTTTAAGTGCTTCTGGTTAAGCCTTAATACAGGCAACACAGTCTGACATTCCTGGTACTTTACCAGATTTTATGAAGGCCATCAGTGTCTTTTCCACAGCGTGGACCTCTGCAAGTGACAGGGGTGTAAACAAGCAATGTAAAACATCATTCAGTGACCAATCAGCCTTATTAATTTAATCAAATGTGTAATTGTATCAAACAATGTCCTGAAAGCTGATATCCTGACAAAGACAAAGCCTTTGAAAAAACAAACAGCAGATTAACCTTTTTTCTTTTTTTTTTACAGTATCAGATGTATTGACTGATGTGGCACCCAACCTGATTTGTATTTATTACGACTCATGTACATGAGTCGTAATAAACTGGGGATGTCAAGGATGAAAAGCTAATGTGTTAAAAGCTAATCAAGCTCTCTTCACAACAGAAAACAAATAGCATAATCAGAACGATTTACTATATTTACATGGCACTATTTGCTGTTGTTTCCTTACTGAAAACAATGATGTTGGTCATCGCCAAACTTATAAACAACCAAACTTGGTTGGCTGTCTTCTTTCATGACTTGAGGATAAATATAAATATGTTTGATCTCAACACTCACTCAGCCCCCACACTAAGCAACGCCTCTTGTGCTGGTAAGTAAAAAACTGTTAAATGTGTAATCCAGAGAGCAGAAAGATGAGTCCTTCTCCGCCTCAGTCTCTGAGAGATCACTGTTCACAGCTTCCAACACTTCCTCTGAAAATCAGAGAAAACAAAGATATTTACTCAGAAATGGTATATACACACACAATTATTTCCCTTACCATCAGGATCTATTTGGATTTGGTCCAGACTCATTCCCTTGAAGTCCGACAGTCGGCCTTGTTCGAGGGCTATGAGCACTTTGCTGACTTTCGCCAACTGCAGCGTTCCTTCAGGTAGTCTCTAGTACTGCCTAGGGACCTGGATGTCATGGCCAAGAAAAGGGATTTTCAACAGGCACACCACAGGTCCGCCGATGTGCAACCAAGGCTGCCATTGAGGAGAGCATGTCTGGTGTTAGAAGGATGGGAACTTTCCTGTTTCTTTTCCCTCTGATTTCAATGCGCTGGCAAAGCTTTTGCTCCGACTCTGACAGTCCTATTGCCAAATCTGAATAGACTTCTGAAGTGTCTCTTAGGGTGAATGCACTAAGTGGCAGCTTCGACACCTCACCCTCTCTTCTGCGATTAAACAGGATCACTTCACAACGAGTCAAATTGGCCAGCTTTGACCAGTTCTTCTTATTTGGATCATCCTCAAGTCTGCTTTGGTATTCTTGTCTGCACTTATCAAGATGTATGTGCATGTTCTTGACATCTTCAGTGAAAGGAAGGAGCTGAGGAGTGTTCCATTTCCCCTCTTTTAGAGTGTGTATGGCATGTGATGACACACATACATCCCACTTTTTTCTCATTCAGACAGAAGAAATTCCTCATTGTCAGACTCTTGACATCTTTGCTTCACACTCAAGAATATCTGCAATCTTCTTGAGACTATGACCAAGATTCAGAGCCAAGGATGGAATTTTGTAGATATTTCTGTCTTCATCAAAGCCAGCCACATCCTTTACTGCTTTGACCATAAAGTTGAAGTTGGAAGGTACATAGAAGTCCTCAATTCGTTTGAGTTTTCCAGCTTCACGTGAGTGTCAAATTAGTCTTCCCACTTCTCGCATTATTTGTCTAATGTACTCATGTTTGGTCTTGTCATGTCCATGCTTTGCATACAAATGTTCTCCACGTTTCACAATGCTTTTCTCCTCTCTGATGATCTGTGACTTCATCTTGATGCATACCATTTACCAGCTCCCAAAGTTTTTTGTTAACATCATCTGGGACAGGCTGTGCATAGGCACATAGAGATTGGATCCAGCTTTTACCAGGCTTTATTGTTCTGCATTTTTGTGCAAGCTTGCACCTGGACATGTGCCTCCATAATGACTTTCTTTTCAGCAAAGCCTCACAGTTTTAATGCAGTGCATGTAGTCACTTGCTTTTACCTGGTTCCCAGATTGCTGACTTGGGATCAGTGTTCCACTACCAGCTTTTTGGACTTATAATGAGCACGGTTTCCTTTGTTTCTGATGAGGTCAAAATGCAAAGGAAAGTGATTGCTTGTGCTACAGCGGATTCATTGCCTCACCATTTTATGCTAGTGCATGGGACAGTGCAGACAATAATGCGTTTTACTGTAATCTCTGGCACCATCTTTTTTCATTACTGACACATTTGCAAGGTTTGTGCCATCAGAGTTCTGACTTTCTGCTCTCCTATTATCTTTATCTGAGGAGGTACTGGGCAATGTCTTCCTTCTATAAGTCCTCTGTGACTTCTTCCGTTTCATCGGTTTCACCAACGGAACCTTGCTCATATGATCGCAAGAGCCCTCTGTACTGCTTTCATGTAATGAGTCTTTTTGATGGAATATATTCATCACCACTGCTTCCACTGCAGCTCACAGAGGCTTCTGATACATCAGACAGCTTGGATATCAATTCCAGGTATTCTTTGGTGAGCTGGAATTTAAATATACAAGATGATTATACCTGGGCGCCTCCCTAGGGAGGTGTTCCAGGCACGAGGAGACCCCGAGGGAGGCCCAGGACCAGGTGGAGGGACTATATCTCCAAACTGGTCCTGGGAGAGCCTTGTGATCCCCCCAGTCAGAGCTGGCAGATGTGGCCCGGGAAAGGGAAGTTTGGGGGTCCCCTGCTGGAGCTGTTGCCCCCGCGACCCGATCCCGGATAAGCGGTTGAAGATGAGATGAGAAGATGATTATAGCTAAATTATCTGCAAGAAACAGTGAGCAGGCATGAAAAGCTTATATTGTCATTAAGATTCCCTTAAAACTTGGGCAACACTTCGCTTCAAACTCACCCCGCAGCGTTTAGGCAGCCATTCCCTACCGATACGAACAGGCCTAAAGCAATCGCCACGCCGATTGGTACATTTATAGCCGCGGACATGAGACCCTACTCTGTAGTGGGAAACGCAAGCTTTATGAACATGCCGAATGTTATTGAGCGACCTTACACAATTCCTTCACGAGCCCATTTCAGCCAGACCGTAATTCCTGGTTTGTACAAGAAAACAAAAGCACAAATGGAGAGTCAAATGTCCGAAGCACCCTCTGTTGCAATGACGACAGATGCCTGGACGTCGAGGGCCACAAAAAGCTACCTGACTGTAACGGCACATTACCTCACCACTGAACGGGAGATGAAAAGCCACGTTCTGCAGACACGCCCACTTGAGAGTCCCACTAGCGAAGATTTGGCCTAAGAGATGACAGCAGCAGAGGAAGCCTGGAATTTGGAGCGAGCTAATGTAACTATTCCTGTGACTACTGACAATGCCAGGAATATAGTAAATGCTGTTGGAGCTGCTGGACTAGGACCACAAATAGGATGTCATTAATCTAGCATCTCACAAAGCAATGGCAGTGCAGCAGATCTGTCTCCTGCTAGCAAAGATCAGAAAGATAGTTTTTTCTTCTCTCACAGAAGCACAACGGCAGCACACGTTTTGAAGACAAAACCGGGGTTGCTGCAGCTTCCTGCACACAAACGACAAATAAAAAGGTGTGCAAACTAGATGGAATTCCAGCCATGATATGATTGAAGGATATCTTGAGCAATGACAGACAAAGCTGTGAAGACAACTGTTAAAGACATTGAGACTTTGACTGAAAACGAGAGACTGGTTGAGGATGTTGTCACAGTTTTAAAACCCCTGAGAACTGTGACAACCCTTATGAGTCCTCTGCATCCGCATCCATTGTATTTCATTTTACATAATATTATCATTTCTTTTCTTTTTCTTTTCTTCTCAGACTGTCCAGTTTTTTGTCAGATCGGTCCAGTTTTTTTTAAACCCAGACCGTTTGAGGTCTGGGTTTAAAAAACAGAAAAAGAAACAGCTCCTAAACCCTAGGGAGGGGGCCTGTTCTTTTGTATACATTTGTGATATATTAACAGTGACCCAGCCTTGTGTATGACCCATATATATATATAATTAGTGCTGGGCAACTTGACGTGTTATTACCAGCTGTTGCTCTCACTGGAGACTACCGGACGTCGCCGGGTAACCATCATCACCTCATCACCTCTGAGTTACGATGGATTATATTGATGAACAGTGGGAGCTGCGTTCACATAATCTGACTGTAATGAAAACAGAAGACAGCTACCGTTACAGCGTCAGTACCAAAGCCCGAATGTCGTCATTTGACGCCCTGGGAGTGAAGACTGTGCTCTCAGTCTCTGGTGTGAATGTCCTGAACTTTTTTTACGACAAAAAACAATCCAGACTAACAAACACCGTGCCCAAATTAAAATCTTTCCGTGGCAAATTCTCCTATAAATTCCCAAACAAACCAAAGTAACCATTCAGATAATGAAAAAAATCGTTGCCTTGGGAAATCAAAGTATGATTACTAATATTTTGTGTCTAACTCACACACATGTGGACAAATCAGCCGGTTGATTAAAGTGCTCTCTACCAAAGCCACCGTGACTCATCATTCACAGGGAGTGAAACCACAGATCTTAAGGTTATTCAGGGTCAGCAATCTCCCTATTCAACAGATGAAATAAGCCACGTAAATGTGGACGTTTTTCAGTCTTGTATCACTAGTTTTAATTATTCTGACAACTCGGGGGAAAAAAAATGTAAAATATCCTCCACAGAGTGGAAAGTGAAAGAGTAAAGTAATTTAATTCAGCAGGAATTACCTGCTAGTTTACAAACATGCTGTCCTCAACTCCTTGTAATCAGATAAAACACATAAATATGCTAGAAAAGTGCCCTCAGTAGAGTACAGATCGCACCCAGTTGTGTTTTTGATTAAATCAACACAATGTCGACCGCTTAACACTTCCACTCCACCTGTCAGTGCTGCTGTGTGTTTCAATTATATTAGCTTTGCTCCGTTAGCCATTACGAGCCCCGTTGGCTCTCTTAGCCAAACACACTGCAGGGCTCCGCTGTACACCGGCTGCTAACAGCTAACTGGCCCCTCCCCCTACACACTCCATTATGTAGGCAGCGCTACATTCATTCATTTTGTCATTTGCTAGGCGACAGTTATATTACTCATACATATACTCAACTGTCGTACTTAGGCGTGCAAACGAAGAGAGGAAAAATTCGTGAGCACCACACACCGGCTTCACCATGACGAGTACAAACTAAGCTTCAGCCGGCAATGACTGTATACAATAATTCTTTATAATATGTGAATCACCACCAGCATACAGTCATTAATGACAACAAAAAATGTAGGATGATTGGATTACCCCGGGACAGACAGATGCACAAACGAACGACTCTATACATAATCTCCTGGCGGACAAAAGTAACGCTAAAAATCTGAAACGTGTGAATTTTTAAATTGTAATTTTAGAGTGCAGAGTGTGCCTCAGCACAGCAGCCCACCGCAGGCAGACTCTAACCTTTAGCGGCCTCTGGTCGGTCCGTCGTCAACTTGTCGCTCAAGCTGGTGTGAATGCAAGGATTTAACAAGAGATCAATTAAAGTGAAATTAATTTCACGGATCAAAGGATGGCTCCTGCCTCGCCCGATAACGGCACAGGCCAATCAGTGTGGTTTTGGTGTTTTGCAGGCCTATTAAAATGTATGTGATGATACAATTATAACCTTCTTTCAGTGGCATTTAGATGACCATATGTTCAAGTGTGACAGGTTTTACAGGATTACCTGGACATTTTTACAGGCAAATGCCTTTAAAAAAAAAATCCAATTTGTGATCTACGGTTTATGACGGACCCTGCCTGATACCCCTCCATAGCCCTTTGTTCTATTCTTGATTTTTTTCTTATAGATCTGGGGATTTATTGATGATGGCTCAAGCCCAATAACTCTCAAAGCCCCATTTACTATGTGATGAATGATATGATGTCATTGGCTCCACCCACCCATTTGTGTTGCGTAAGTGTGAGTTAGTTACGTATTAAAGACACTTTGTTCACTTTTCTTAAACTCATCTATTTCTAGAAAATGTATAAATGTTAAAATATCCAAAGTTTTTCAATATTTTTTTGACAATACAGCACTTTGAATTAGATATTTTTTTATTTTCAAGAGAACTGGGATTTAAGGGATTAAAGTAAAAGAGAAGTTAAAATATTTTAACTTTTTGCTGACCTCAGCGACAGAACTTACAGCCATACGTTGAAGTTATGCAGTGGAATGTTAACTGAAAGCTTTATTTTACAGCTACATGCATTACTGTAATAATAGTAGACAAAAACATCATTTGGTTTAATATATTTAATACCATTTCCGTAGCACATTTCTTCTTGCGTGTTCTGTTTTGCCGTGCTGCCGTCCCGTCAGACGGCATTAGAGACGGTAACGTTATAAATACGTGTCACAAAACAGTGGTACAGGAAGACAGAGGGAAGAAAAGGGGGATAACCAACATGCAGAGGAAGAAAAATGAGAAAATCCGATATGGTAAGAGTGAAAGAGGAAGATAAACTTAGACCAGAGAGAGACAGAGAGACAGAGAGAGAGACAGAGAGAAAGAGAGAGAGAGAGAGTCCCTGGGGTGTTTCTACTGACACACTGAATGACCGCAGTGACGGAGAAGCAGATTGAATTCTCCAAAATGGCCTCTCCCCCGCAGTTCACTTCAACCCCCGGGTCAACCGTAAAAGCAGCCGAGGTGTAAAAAAAAAAAAAAAAAAAAAAATGTGGAAATTGATTTGCATTCAGTAAAAAAAAAAAAAAAACGGAGCTCCTTATCGTTCCTCTTCTCGGGCGCCACGGATGATGAGTTTAACGGAGGACATGACGGGAGTGCGAAACGAGCTCCATATTCAGGAGTGTGTATTTGTGTGTGTGTGTGTGTGTGTGTTTTGATCTCAGTAAATAAAAAAAAATAAAATAAGACTGAGCGTGTCTTTTGGTACGACAGTCTTCACTAACAGAGACCACCCCGTCCTCTGGCAACCCTGCTTTAATATCCTTTTTTTTTTTTTTTGGAGCGCAGAGGGATCCTCGCCATCCGTGATTGCCGTCGCTGCTCTTTTTATCGCACCTTTTTGATTTTCTTTTCACATCAAACCTGACCCGCGAGTCGACGCCTGCATTCGCTACGCTCGTACGCATTATTAAGTGGGCTGCTGGCAGAGAGGGTGACGCGGCGCCTGTAAGAGAGCCCGGGCGCCGCCGCAGCTTCATCAGAAGTTCAGTTACTTGAGGTGCTTTTTGTGCAATAAGTGACGAGTTTCAGAGCGGCGCGTCGTTGCTAAGAGGTCAAAAGTTCAAAGCAGGAGAGCAAATTTACCACCAATCTCGCCTTGTTGAACAGCGCATTGCCAAATGTCAGACGTTAAAGAGTTCACGATGTGAGAGTCGGGCATTATTTAAACCCTCGTGACACAGATTGAAGTCGAGATCGCCGCTCGGACGGCGGGAGAACCCCCCCCCCCCCCCCCTTGCTGCCGCAATAAAGGATTCCCAGAGTGCCGCTGACCCCGCCGACCGCTGCGAGAGGCCACATATTTCTCTCTCACGGAGGGATTCTCCGAGCAACAAATACGGCCCCGTGCCGCGGGAAGTAACAATCCAGCCATTTTGAAAAACACCGGCGTCGTGGGCCTCGATTCCTCGCATTGATTCTAACAGCTTGAAAATTGGACGAAAGCCGCGAGCGAATCGCAAGCTCAACCCCCCGACGCAGGATTCTCTCTACAGGTGAAAAGCTTGACACGGTGGGCGCATCTGTTTCATAATGTCATTCGCTCTGCGTTTGTTTCCCTCCAGCTGGGTCCATAAGGTCATTCTCTGCCACCGTCGCCCCAAATGATGCTTCTTCAGAAAAATCAGCCCCAGCGGATTTTGTCACCTGTGAGCAACAAGTATGCAGCAAACAGGAATAAAGTCGCTGTCACAAAAGGCAATGTAAAGTGTTGCTATCGCAATTTGGGTTGACAATTTGCTGAATAAGAGTGGTTCATCAACCCAGCGGTGCCCCCCCCTCAAAAAAAAAACTCAGCACTAAAGAATGTGAAAATGTTCTCCAAATGATCTTTCAAGTACATTTCATATTCATATCTTTAACCCCCGAATCACGCATTGTCTTGTCAGAGGGTTTTTACAATTCGAGTTTCCCATAAAATATCTCGTGCAACTTCTAACCACAATTACAGAAAGTCTATCAAATTGTTCCAATACAAGACGGGGCGTCGACATGACATATTGTTAAAACATTTCCTGTTGTTTCCTGTTTAACAGGACATTTCTGCTTATTAAAGCGTCAGTTGAAGCTCAAGTGACATTTACCTCACATTTTAATGTATGTCATCGTTTATTCAGTGAGTCGGTTTCTATCAAAATCCTTTTATCAAGGGACCAAAATTGGCCTTCTGAGCCAAGTATAAAGACTTGTTGTTATTCCTTTATTTCCACTTTTTTTAAATGTGCAAATACAAAATGTGCTTACAAAACATATGGACGGAAATGCATGAGGCTGTCCAGCTTATCGTAACATTGTCCTGCCCGACGTTGTCCTAACAATGTCCTTCTTTAATGGGATTTAATGGTAAAAAAAAAATTGTCCTAATTGACCTAAAGCCGATGCAGAAGAGTCTTAAGGCTGCATTCTCTCTAATGTCCACCAGGGGGCGACTCCTCTGGTTGTATAGAAGTCTAGTCTAAAATGACTCTATTTCTCTCTTGATTTATTCCCTCAGTAAACATTGTAAACATGAGTTTATGGTCTCAATCTCTAGTTTACAGTCTTCTTCAATACAGCATGATGTTCATTTAGTACATTATGCTCCATTTAGAGTCAAACAGACCATAAAGCAGGGGATGCTTTAGGGGCGGGGCTTACTGTGATTGACAGGTCGCTGCCGTTCACTTCCTATATACAGTCTATGGTTCGGACTACGGAGATTCTGTGTTTTTCTACACTATGGTGTAAACTTGGAGTGTGTTGGTTCTGCGCTACAATGTGGCGCTTTAAACTAAACTAGACCCTTGAGGAACCTGTTGGTTCCTCATTGTCTCTGAGCTGCATCAGTGAGGTTAGTCAGCTTCACTCATGTTCAAATGAAATAGTTCCCACCTGGCCAGCTCGTTTTAACGTAAAAGCTAAAGAACAACTGAAGCAAACGTGCCGTTGAAACACAGTTCTGTGATTAGCTTTGGGTTAAAATCACACCTCAAACATTAAGGCCAGGCGCTTCCTTTCGTCTCTGGGTGGGCCTTGCTTTAGACGTCACCCACCTTCTCGGGTGTCGACTTGCCCTCCACCCGACCCTGCATTTCTCCGGCGCATCAGCAGCTTTCTCCTGACCTCGGGGTCGAAGCTGAGAGGGAGGGGTGGGTCACGACGCAAAGAGCTTCACACACTTCTGTTACTGAGAGGTTCATCGCACGCCCATTGAAGGTAAAGCTTTTGATTCATTTTTTGCTGATCTTTGGAGGTTGAACGAGACATTTAAAGTATGTTTTTTAGACTTTTAACTGGAGACGTGTGCGTCAACGAAAAAATAGCGGTGTACATTTATTAAATGTTTATACTCACTGCCGGTAATACTCATGAATATGGCTAAGCCCTCCCCTCCCCCGCTGTGTTCGCCATAGTCAGAAGCTTCTACTCTGTTGTTTGATTGCAGGTTTGCCTGACCTCCCTGCAGTTATCGTCTCCCACTGCTTTACACCAGAGGGGAGCAAAGGGGAAATTACCATTATATAAAATAAGATACAATAAGAGAAAACTGCAGTAATGAATGCAATCCTCGACGTTATAGTAACTTCTACTTTCTTCTGGCGTGACTTTTTAACTTCACAGGCAATGGAATAGAAGACGTTCAAGGGTTTCTATTGAGGTATGTTAGAAATATATAAAGATCATGCGAATTCACATTTTTATATATGAAACTTTTTATATTTTGAAATTTTTAGAAATCTCTGCTCAACTCAAATTTTATTGTAAATTATGTAAATTCTGTCTTATACTATCACACCGTGTTCATTGTCACGCACCAATCATCAAGCCAGATTCCTCGTATGTGCAAACGTACTTGGTGATAAAAAAACGTTTCCGATTCTCATTTTATCGTCCAAAATAAGGTTAAGGACAAAACAAAAGGACATAGTGAGTCAGTGAGCATAGATATGTCGATGAAAACACGTCGATATGTCTTGAACGGCAGTTACGTCCGACAGAAGACTCGCTATCATACCGAAGTTCACTTTATTCATTTTTTGCCGCCGAAAACTCGAAACATCTTAAAAAGTTTAACAATGGTCACTACAAGCGGTTGTTGTATTGGAAGAGTTTAGTCGAAAAAACAAACAAAATGACGTCTATTAACAATATTTCCTTGCTGTTCCAAATAGTTGTACACAACCTATCATCTAGGAGATAGGTTAATATGTTCATATGTACATTGAGATATATTTTTTCTTGGCGGTAATTGTGGGTCAACAGTGACATCGGTTCCCATTAAATAACTTTAATCATCAGAACTCTTCCACACAGAAGAACTGTGGATTTACCTTCTGGAATGAACAGAGAAGAGCTCCATCAGATCAGCTCATTAACATTTCATAACCCTTCACCCCTAGCATCATACCTCACAGTCAAAACTCACACACAGCAGGTCATGTTATTGTGTCGTTCCTGTGGTATGCGCGAACCCCCCCCCCCCCACCACCATCAGGTAAACCTGTTATTAGTCAGCTGCAATCGGAGCGACGCACCAGGCTAACCAACCAATCCCAGCAGCGGGTCGGCATTCCTCCTGTCCAGAGTGCTTGAGTAGGCAACTAATTGGTTCTTTTGTGCCAGCGAGCTGTGGGCTGTTATTTAGCTGTGGGCGGCTGCTAAAAGACGAGAGCACTTTTGGAGATTCGCAACTGGTGGAAGAAATGTCGTGCTCTTGCATTTCTTTGTTTTTGTTGTTACAGAAATCACATTTCAAGTGGCTCTAGAATCCTTGGACCCCCTCAAGAAAGTCCTTTCATTAGGCAGGTAAAAGTCCTTTCAGGTGGGCTGTAATCAGGGCTGCTTTTGTCCCATTTGGGCGGTGTCTATCCAACACAACGTTGGCTTGAATTCCAATAGATCTGCCCGGCTTTGATTGAGACCGACACTGATAACGCAGCAACGATCAAAACCAAATGTCATTTCAGATTATTTCAACTCGGTTTCAACTTGTTTTTTTTCTTCACTTTTTTGATATAGTTCTGTGATCAAAGACGCAGAGAAAGACAATTGGGTATGAACATCTTTGTGGTGTTATTTTGAGTTTGCATCACATGGACGGATTATGAGACAATGGGCCCTCTGGGCACAGACATGTGAAGGGCCCCCACCCCCTCCTACATAACAACAAGAGACACAGATTCAAAGAGACTTATTTTTGGTCGTGTTTCATCTCTTTTTAGTTTATTTGGATCTCTTTGTAGTCATTTTGTGTCTCTTTGTAGTTGTTTTGCATCTCTTTTTTTGTTGGTTTGGCATTTCTTTGTAGTTGTCTGCGTCTCTAATTGGATCATTTTGTATCTCTCTTTGATCAACCTTATCTCTTTGTAGTTGTTTTGTGTCTCTGTAGTCGTTTTGCATCTCTTTTTTGTTGGTTTGGCATCTCTTTGTAGTTGTTTGCATCTCTAATTGATCATTTTGTGTCTCTTTTTGATCAATCTCATCTCTTTGTAGTTGTTTTTGCATCGCTATTTGGACGTTTTGCGTTCTCGTATTTCGTCGGCGTCTCTGTATTGTAGTACTAGTCTTTGTTACTTTCCAACCACGATTGCTAGAGGTAACTTCAAACAGAGGCTCTGGCCCAGAGGCCCTCTAACCTGAAACTGTGCCCAGTGGGGCCCGTTCAGTAATCCGTCCATGACTCTGATAAAAACAGAAGATCGGAGGCAAGTCCTATTTTTTTGTCAGCTACAAAATATACGGACAAAAACCTCAGTGAATGTATAATAACTCAAATTTGAACATTTACTATAATCGTTCAACGTACAAAACCCACCGTGTCTGAACTCACAAATTCAGCATTTATCGTTTTTCTTTATTTTTCACTTCCTAGTGAAATAACAGTAACAATAAAATCATAACAGCTTCAACAGTCAAAACATAAGTGCATTCAAATATGTGTCGTATGGCCAGACGGCTTTGATGACAACAATCGGCTTTGCATTTTGTAATGGAGGTGGATAACACTAGGAGTTTGAGAAAGAAATAATTCCAGGTTGGCTCCAGTAATTTAACGGAGATGTTTATTTTTTTTTGCATTTGAATATTGCAAACAACAGCCGATGAATCTTGCCGGCAGATTTCTTGTCCGTACAACTGCTCTTCCTTTGTTGTTGACTTGTTGTTTTTCTCACTTATTCTCCCTCAAATATGTTTTTCTCTCAAAATGATTTTTTTTTTTGGTCTGCCTTCATAACAGAATTTCAGGAAGCCTTTCAAAATGATAGTAATTTCAGAAATGTAATTTTGGAAAACAAAACAGCGTTGCAGGAAGTATGTACTTTCCACCCCTGGTGTACGTGCGAGATTATATGAAAGTGACTTTATTGATAATTACTTTTAAGAACGTTGGTGTTTTCCATATTATTTTTTTGGTAATTTGTTATCTGTATGCCCCTCTGTCCCTCTCTTTCACTGTCATTTACTTGCACACTTGTTTTCCATTCAGTCATTAGTAATGGGATGAATGCTCTCTCATCCAGAGCTTAACATTAAATCACACTCTGGAGCCCAGTTTAATGCAAACTGAATGGCTCTCTCGACTCACGGTGACTGAACATCATTTCCTTTTTTTTTTGCCATGTTTTTCCCCTTAAACCTGATTCTAAATGGAAACATTTGAGATTCCATTTAGGGGGAGGGGGGGGGGGGATAGGTGCTGAGGTCCAGCTCTCTTTGTCAGGTTCAAACTCCCACCTCACATGGACATGTTTTATTAACGAATCTCAGGTGGACCTATTTTAGAAAATAATAATAAAAAAAAAATCCATATGTTTTATTCATAGGAGTGGGAAATTGTGTGTCAGCTGCTGCTCCCATGAGTGCTCAAGTGTGATCGATATGCGGTGACTTGGATGAGAGCCGAACATGAATTACATCAACGTCACATTAATCACTTCGTAATGAACAGTCGCACTGTTTCAAGGAATTGGCAACGTGGGAGGCACTTCACCCAATCAGGGTAAAAAATTTAAAAAAAAACGGATGAAAGAGATCTCCCAAAAAACAAGATAATTCAACAAAAGCTATTTCCAACATACTGTTTTTTTTTATTTATTCTTCACTCCGGTGGTCAGAAAGTACACTGCAGTAGAATGACATCACATCTTATGCTTCTTCATACCTTCACTGCATTTCAGAGGGAGTTCAACTTTGTGCGGTGATGTCAGTTCGTGGTTACTCTGCAGATTCACATTGTATCACCGGCGTAGACATGGAAATACAGCATACGCAATAATGCAGCAATGTCTTATTTCTACTTTACTTCAGTAAAAGGTCTCTATCATACAATATGCAGATGTTTAATGTAATGTTATGAAGAGAAACTGATTAATCTGGTTATGACGAGGTCTCAATGTAATACTTATGACTTTCATCAGTAAATTCTATAAAGCAGTTCTTAATACCTTTCATTGGTGACACCAGTTCACCTAAATCATGCCGAAAAAGAATAAATTGCTGCTGATACACGGAGGGAAACTGTCTATTACAAAGAAGCAAAACCAGGAAACTGAAATGTCAAGAAAGGATTTATGTTGGTCCAACATCCAAAATCCTTTTAGGTATTTCAATTAGTGATTAAATCCTACAGTTTGGTTACTGTTGGCTTAATGCTGCACCGGTGCAAAGGTGTCACAGTCATGACTAGGTGCCAGCGTGCTTTGAAGTTGTTTTGGCAGTTTTCCGGCGGCTCAGCGTCCAATAATGGCATCTATTTTGGCAGTTTCTTTATATACCTGTGGCGACCTCGCAGCATCGCTCCAAGGCAAAGAGTCTCAGGCTCATTTGTTCCGTGGACGAACGATCCGCTCTCTCACGACTGCTTCTCATTCCCAAACGAAGCGGTTGCACACGTCCAACTAGTAATCATAACATCAAAGCGAAGATATATTTGATGCATTCGAATCATGCGGAAACATTTGTAAAGCCACTTCACGAGGTGCACCGCTGCGGCGCTTTAAGGAAGAAAAAACAACGCGGCGTGTATTGAAGTTTCCGCGCACGAACAGATTTGCTCTCGGAACAATTCTCCGGTGTCTCGTACGGCGCTGATTAAATTCACGAGTGGTCCACACCTGTTGAGTCGCGTGTCCGTCTCTGTTCCACGGATGGAAAAACACTTCAGATGATCTAATCCGAAGATGAAAATACGACACGAAATGGAATAAATAGCATTCAAACAAAATGACTCTTCTTTTCACTTCATCCATCATGGCGCGCCAATTTAGAGGGCTTTGACAGCTTCTTCTTTTCCGTTTCGCGATCGTGTCGGGAAGACGATACAGTTGAGTTGTCGTTCGGTGTCTCGATCTGACAGCTGTCTCGTGGTCTTGATGCAGGTCCCTGTCCAGAATCCTCCTCCGCTCAGTTACATTGTCTTTGTCTCCACGACTGCCACATCCCCTGAACAAACCCCCACACTCGTCATCGGCCACATCGCTTTTTAAAGACGCTTCAAGCAATCTAACGAGCTGCTCTGATGACCCAGTATTGTCCCAGTTTATGGTCTCAATCTCTAGTTTACAGTCTTCTTCAATACAGCATGGTGTTCATTTAGTACATTATGCTCCATTTAGAGTCAAACAGACCATAAAGAGAGGATGCTTTAGGGGGCGGGACTACACAGTGATTGACAGGTCTCTACCAGAGACGTATACGGCGTCTCTACGTCACTCCTCCTCAGTCCAGACATGGTCACTTCCTGTTCACTGGCTTCATCAATGTGGCGATGGCCGAGCAATCCAAGATGGCGACTGGCGAAATCGCCCTCTTCTTATAGAGGGTCTTTGAGGGAGACGTCCCCTTTTCAATATCTCCCCTCGCTCCACTGAAGGTGTTGAGGTCTATTTCTGGTAAGTGTATGAGTGTGAATTAGCCCTGTGTGTGTGTGCGTGTATGTGTGTGTGTGTGCGTGCATGCGTGTGTGTGTGTTTGTGTGTGTGTGTGTGTGTGTGTGTGTGTGTGCGTGTGAACTCCCCATGCAGCCGATGTGTAAGATGGATGTTAGGCGCTGAAGAGCATTTTTTCCTCTCCACGGGGGGGACCTTACATATAATAACCTAAAACCTTTCAGCGCTGCCTTTCTCTGTCTCTCTCAATCACTCAGTGTGTAACTTTCTCTCTCTCTCTCTCTGTCTCTCTCTCTCTCTCTCTCTCTCTTTCTCTCTCTTTCTCTCCCAGCATGCAGCTGTCTGTTTCTTCAGCCCTGGTAGCTCAAAGCTGTCCTCTTCTATCCCCGTCCTTTATGTCTCTCTCTCTCTCTCTCTCTCTCTCTCTCTCTCTCTCTCTCTCAGCATTCAACTCGTCATGGTTATGTTTAGAGTGGATATGGGTTTGAATGTCAGTTTGACGTTCTCTGCGTGACGCCACCAGCGGCTTTGGTTGGCGTCGGTATATGTGAGGCACGTCAAACAGCTGCAGTGTCTTTACATTTTGAGAGGGTTATGATGATCTTTGCAATGGTGTTTTTTATATTTCCCTTATATATATATATATATATATATATATATATATATATATATATATATATATATATAACTATAACTATATGAAAGGTGCAATGGAACCCTGTTCATTACACATCATGAAGGATTCGGGTCAGATCAGATCTGTTTTTTTGGTTCTGTTTTGTTTTTTGACAGGAACTTAACTCTGAATAACGGTGAAGATTAGCCCAATTAGACTGGCGGATTATAAAACAATGGCAGAGTTTGATGGACAATTTTCACACACTGAACGGAGAATGGAAACTCCAGAGGGCTTGTCTCCCAGCAGATGATGTATTTAACATTAACTTCAATACATTTGTATTTCTGTCTTTTACTCTAAAACATATCCGTCCCTCGTCCTGATATCAGTCAGTGCTTTCTCATTTTGGAAAACAAAGGACACCAGAGTTAAGACTCTCTCCGTGTTTGACCATTCGGCGATGTTCAGCCCTTTGTTTTCTACACCTGGAAGTATTATAGAAGAAGTACATATAAGTCCAGCTTCCTCCAGTCGGTAAAAATCCCATAAAAGTGCTTTTAATCCCGTTAACAGGGTGGAGCAAAAACATCATAGTTTGGTTTTGAAATGACTACCAAAGTAAAGTAGTCCTGTTAAGAGAACAAAAGTACTTTTCTCACACGAGACCCGTGACAGCAGTCTGCCTACAGGATGCGGATAAACCCAACAATCATCGAGCTTCGAGGGCACTTCCTTTCCTGTTCCTAACAGTGGGTGTCTGATTAAACACTGCGATCAGGTACCAGCACCTCTTGTGTTTGATAGCAACATTACCGTGGCTGAACACATTCTAGATAAGTGACTCAAAAGGCATCGATGAGAAGTCCAAGGTTTTGTTACGCTAATATTTCTACTTGAAACATCAGACTTTGGTGTTCACGATGGAATGGAAGCTGTTTATCAAACACTGGGGCATCAAAACTGTCCAGTTAACGAGGTACCCATCAGTCCATGTTCACTCTTTGTTTGTAATGAGTCGGTCTTAACTTGAACCGGACTAGAACTAAAAGGCAACTATGTACCTTTTTTTTTTTCCTTGATCGGGACGGAAATAACTGAAGTGAACGCATAAGTTTATGTCTGTTTTAGATGTTTAACCCCCCCCCGTGTGCAGGACAATAATAATAATAATAACTACAACGGTCAGCCACCCATTGGTTTGTGGACTGCCGTTATGAAGCCTCGAGTTCGACGATTTCGCCGTTGCCACCAAGGAGCGACAGAAAGACGCCGAATACGTTTCTGGTAGCGTCAGCGACCTCTCAATCACGGTACGCCTGTCTGTCTGACTCTAAATGGAGCATAATGTACTAAATGAACATCATGCTGTATTGAAGAAGACTGTAAACTAGAGATTGACACCATAAACTCATGTTTACAATGTTTACTGAGGGAATAAATCAAGAGAGAAGTAGAGTCATTTTAGACTAGACTTCTATACAACCAGAGGAGTCGCCCCCTGCTGGACACTAGAGAGAATGCAGCTTTAACACGTGAAGCATGAAGTCTGCCTCCTTGGTAAATATCATCTTAAAAGGGTCAGAGGTTATATCCACACCGCTCTCAACAAACACCTGCAGCCGTCCCCGAGCAAAAACACTCGACGCTCCGGCTGAACCGACGATCGCGTCGACGCTGCGGAGTCTCACGAAGTGCTTTACGCCTCCCTCGTCACCTCCCATCAGTCACCCTCTCTCCAAACCCAGATGTTGCTTCAGGTGAGGAGGAACACTTGTGAGGCTGTTCAGCAGGTCCACAACGGATGTCCACCCACTGCAGTGGAGCATGGAAAACGTGGAGCAGCTGGATGAGGAGATTCATAGCTCCCTGAAGACACCAACGAGCGGCGGAACGCATTCATCTCCACTCTGTGTTTATCCGTCTGTGTGTCTCTCCCGCCGTGTCCCTCTAATTATCCGTCGGTCTCTCTGTTCTTCGCTCTGTTTTGCCGCCTCTTCCCCCCGTTTCTCTCGGGCACATTGCCGGCCTTAGCGCGCTACCGTCCTGCAGCTGTGGTGAATTCCATCTTTACATGCTCGGCACGCCACGGGGAAAAAAAAAAGAAATCTCACGTCCCAGAAGGTTTAGTCTGGCAATAATCTCTGCCAATCTAACCCTAACAGAACAAAACCTGAACACACATTGACGGAGACGTTGAGTTGACGTCGGTACGTTCCACTATACGCACAAGATGTAAACGTGCTGAGGTCAAACTTTCTTTGAGAGTCTGGAACGTCGGCGCACTCACAACGACAAAGCTGATTTTCCGCGTTTGGCATCTGTTGGCCTAGCGTGTTAGCGAGCTAAAATGTTGGCATGCTAATCTGGACCAGAGTGGTGCACCGAAGGACTGAGCCACAACCTTAGCGTGGCAGCAGCAATGGATAATGTTGTTGTTTATTAGACAATTTTTTTTTGTTATTTTTTTCCCAAACATGAATCTGTCCATTATTGTAATAGTTCAGTATTGTTACAGGTATGTTTATGCATGGCAGTGGCACTAATAGGACATCACTCATTTTTTATTTCCACATTTATGCTTAAAATAAAAACGTCAGTTTGAATATTTTGTACGCATGATTATCATACAAGGTATGTTCATAAATGTCAGTCTCTCAGCCACCCTACTCACTGTACCTTTAAAATAACAACATGAAGATATGAACCTGTGTATTATTTGAATAGCTTAGCATTGAATGCACAATAACAAGGTATGTTTATACATGGCACTAGGCCCAGTTTAATACAAAACACAATTTTATACAATATATATATAGTCGGGGGTCCCTGCTCCATCTCTCTATCAGTTTGGGGGTCCTTGGCCTGAAGAACGTTGAAGACCCCTGGCTTAGATCATTCTTGTCATTAATATTAATAAGTAGTTTGATAGTGGCTTTTTGTTTTTAGCTTGTTTCTAAAGGAAGGAAAGCTGGAGTGGATTTCAACCTTCACTGTTTATTTTTTCAATGTTTCTGTTGTTTTTTATGGGAGAAGGATCTGTGGGGATTTCTTCCTTTGATATTATAAAGGGCAACAGTTAAATATTTGTGTTTTTTGTACAACAATAAATACAAAATAATACAGTTAGCTTATCCTTGAAGGTAACACACATTTCACTTTGCACTTCATGTCATTAAGATGCAACTGAACGTTTGCAAAGTAACCTTCCCAGTCTCTTTTGGTAGCCAACAGGGAGGAGTGTGTGTGTGTGTGTGTGTGTGTGTGTGTGTGTGTGTGTGGACCTCCTCAGGGGAGTACGTGGGTGTGGAGCAGGCAGCACAAGAGACAACCCCAATGCAGCACTAATGATTCATAAAGACCCCGGCCGAGCCCGTTGGGAATCCACCACAGGTAGACTTCAAACAGCGGAGAGGCAGAGCAGCAGACAAAGAGAGGTGACGAATTACACAAAAACAAAGTAAGAAGGGGACGGATACTACTTAGCAACATGTTATTGATGTGTTTTTGATGCTTTTGAAATGAGTCCACGGGGAAGCGGTTTGCACATAATGAGGTGTGATTCTCGAGGACCGAACGCAGATGAGACTCCGCAATCAAACTCTTGTTTATCTCTGATTTCAGAATCGCTCTCTTCTGTGCAGGTGTTTTATATATTTCCCCCCCGAAAACTTGGTGACAGATGCATCCAACACACGCATGTCTGCATGGCTGTTTTACAGGGAAACCAAATGTCTTCCGATACTTTCCGAGTAGAGTCGTAAACCACCGGAGGCTCATCCTGAACATTAGTTCTCTCCCTAACGGAAACCAAAGCCTGGACGGTTTAGGACAGGTTGCAATTTCAAGAATATGCAAAGACGTGAACACTTTCACTGACAAACACAGACTGTGTTCCATTGACCTTGGAAATCCGAAGTCGAAGCTGGGGATGAAGTCACACCCGAGTTGACTCCTCCGGTTCTGCCGAGTGAAGCCAAACGCGGAAGTGCCTTAAAAGCTGCATTCTCTCTAGTGTCCACCAGGGGGCGACTCCTCTGGTCGTATAGAAGTCTAGTCTAAAATGACTCTACTTCTCTCTTGATTTATTCCCTCAGTAAACATTGTAAACATGAGTTTATGGTCTCAATCTCTAGTTTACAGTCTTCTTCAATACAGCATGATGTTCATTTAGTACATTATGCTCCATTTAGAGTCAAACACACCATAAAGCAGGGGATGCTTTACTTCCGTTCATTCCGCTCCGACCAGGTTAGCTGTTGTGCGCGATACCAGTTGCTAACAACACATTACAGTATTTTGCAGATACAAATACTGTAGCAACATTTCAAGTTGGACAGTGTTGTGTATATATATATATATATATATATATATATATATGACTGATTTAATGAGACACAAATAAGACAGAAGTGCCAATAAGAGTATTACTACGTCTTTTTTACTCGGCGAGAAACTCACTTACTTTGCTTTCATTCGTTCAAACGGAACGCAGCAAAAACGTACAACAGCAACATCTTTTTCTTTTTTTTTGGTCCTGGCAACTGGGCTGGAAATAGCCACAACAAGAGAGGAGGTGTGTGTGTGTGTGTGTGTGTGTGTGTGTGTGTGTGTGTGTGTGTGTGTGTGTTCTCACACTGTTCTAATGCTCACAGTGGAAAAGAGTTGGAAACAGAGAGACGTGCGAGACGGAACGGTAGTTCGGTGGAATCAAGTGGTCCTTGTTTTCAGGTCCTTAAATTTAAACTCTGAAAATCGCCGCCTGCGTGAACGACAGAGAAGCACAGAGCGATGCTGCAACAGGAAATGTGCTTGTCGGAGATGGAGAGACAGGTAAATAGAGGCGTGGATGTGATGCACCAATTGCGAGAGCAAAAATAACATAAGTGCATAAGTACCAAATAGGAACGTTAATGCCGTCAGATCAACATAAAGATCCACCTGCTAAGATCACTGTTATAAATGGTGATTCTTGCCATGTCAGATCAATGCATCACTACAGTGATAATAAGACCACTAGCACCTCTCCCCTTCATGCCAGAAGAAGAACTAAACATACAGCAAACACTCAACAGACAGCTTTAAGGCTTTAACTTTGAAATTTGACTCAAAGCCTGTGAAAAGAGCTGAAAACACTAAATATATCTCGTGCGATATAATGAAATGTGTGTCATATCTGAATGAAGCTGTGAGGAACATTAACGGAAAAGTCACCTCTGATCAGTGAACACTCCACGTCTGGAAAAAGGGATTCACAAGTAACAGAACACCGAATACTCAATGATGAAAGTCTCACTTGATTCAGCGCATTGAGATATTTTACTTTGAAAACCATCGATCTGAAGCGGTGTGGTTTGAATTCCAAGCTTTGAAATTCTCTCGATGATTTAAAAGTTTTGAGTAAAAAAAAAACTTCTGCTTTTTTTAGTCGGTGCGCATCTGTATTCCAAAAAAAAAAAAAAACGTGGCTGAAATTAAAAATCTAGAAATGTCAGTCAAGTAAAAAATAATAACAAAATCAAACCGGAGGAAAATCAATGCGCATCACGATGTGAACCCAAGGCCTCCGATAGAAGAAGTAGAAGAAGTACGTTGGTAGCTGAGGTGCATTAGCTGCGTCTCGAGGTGGCTTCACAAGCGCTAGTCCGAATCCGAGTCAAAACTAAAGCGGACCAAATAAAGAACTTATAAAGTAGAAACTGTATCTTTGGCGTGTCGAGAGCTGCTCGACTCTACGGATCCCTTCTCCTCCAATTCATCTGGGAACGACTGCATGTGGACTGTATTCTGTGCGTTCTGTTCGGGCCCGGATGTCAATCAATACATCGGTCACGTTGACCGTTGATTACCCGCGTGCATCTCAACCGACGTCCGCGTCGGATTTCGTGCAATTGGGTCGGATTATGTTCTGAACCACGGGGGGGGGGGGGGGGTTCGCTTGGAAACTACCTCAGTCTCAGACTGGTTGTTTTGGTCCGCACCAGTGTTCGATCCAGTTAGCTTGTGTGAATAATGGACTAAATGCTCTGAGACTCTTCACTACTACAACTCTTGTTTGCTACCATAAAAGTCAGTAATTTGTGAAAGCCCAAACTCCTCTTACTGTGCTTCAGACAGAGCGACAGCAACAGTGAGAAGAGAGTAAACGTCAACTTTCCTCAATTGCGTTGTTTCGGGGAAGACACACGGCTGAGAGACGAACGCACAATAGAGATATTGAAATCCCTGTATATTAAAACTAATTAACCATCGTGTCCACACTTCCTCTTCGTGGCACGCTCCCCTCTTTGCCCTGCTCTCGCTCCCCGCAAACCAGCGGTATAATAAACAGAGCAACGGCAAGCCCAGGGGACCAAACAAACAAACAAGAAATAGCAAATCAACAAAGTACCTAATTATGAAGATTTGCATTGCTGCTGGTGATCATTAGTCGAGGGATATTAATGCAGACCGCCGTCGCCGCCTTGATACACAGGAAGAGTATTCCAGAGAGCATTCCGGAGTCGGCGCTTTAATAACGGAGTCGACGTGGGGGGAGGGGGGGGGCCTCTGAGCGGACCTTCAGGAGAGATGGACCACATTTGTTTACATCTTACTCGCTTAATTTTAATATTTGATACTTGAATGAAAGATCCTTTTGAAATGCTCACATCACCAAGAAACAGAAACAAAAATCTGAAATAAAATGCAGCTGAAATGGGAAAATGATGTAATGCGAGGCGGTATAGACATATAGACCCTTACAGTTTAACATAAATGAGCTCTCACGAGTTTAAACGTTCCTTAAATTACATTTAAACATACATGGGAGCATTAATTAAACATTTACTCTCATATATACTTTTCAAAAGCACATGTAAAAAACGAAATATAGCGTTAGCTTAAAATTACAGCTTAGTCATTTAGCTAGCTATCCCTCTTAAGCTAACATTAGCATCTAGTTGACACAGAAATACATCAAAAACACAATAAACACACAATACCGTGTTCCCGTTCCAGCTAGGTGTTTAACCGTTAATTTATAAACTCTGATTGCAGAGAAATTATAGCTTATAACACTTTTCTTTTCGTCCGCGCCGTCAATTAGCTTACTTTTCTAAAGTCAAGCTACTATACTCTCTTGACGCGATTCTGTGTCTGCTTCCGGTTTCGCCAGAAGGACCCAAAACGTTAAAAAAAGGCACTTACAAAATAAAAGCTAGATTAATTTAGGTAACAAAGAAAAAGGTTTGTAGGAATTACGAGCTACAAGTCACCGGATGATTCAACTACATCCTATGTGTTCATGTGCAGAACGCCACGACATAGACTCAGAGGTTTGACTTCACTCGGTTTAAAAATGGCCGCTTTAACTGTCCGGTGGTCGTCAACGTGTTTAAAAGCTCGCAGCCGCTAATGTTGGTAACCGTGGTAACTGGCGACTCGGCCAAGAACACCAATAGAACATGTAGGTTGTCCTCGTAAAAAAAAAGGCAGCGATCAATTTTAAATATCTGTGTTTATTATCTACAACAACCAAAGTTGTGATCTTTGAGTAGCTGGAAGGAAGAACTGTGTGTGTGTGTGTGTGTGTGTGTGTGTGTGTGTGTGTGTGTGTGTGTGTTTTGTAAGACCTTTGTCCTTGAACCAAACTTCCATTGACAACTTGCTTCTTTTTTTTTTACCAATGTACACAGAGCAGATAATCCTAAACACACACACACACACACACACACACACACACACACACACACACACACAGTCTGAAAAGTCATTGGCTGTTGGCCTAAAGCTCACAAAAGAATGCCAGAGGGTACAGCAAGGGGCCAGGGATGACTCACTTTGTGCAACTATAGTTCTTCTTTTCTTTTTCTGCCTACAGTCATCACACACACACACACACACACACACACACACACAGGCAGACAGAGATAAACAGGCAAACCTCTCCTTGGCTGTTTCGTACCAGCTTGTCCCTTTAATCTGTGACCTGACTTCCCAAACTGTCAAAAATGCGAAATGCGAAAGGAATGCCAAACAAACAAGACATGCCTCAACATCACAGAGACATTTCAGCAGAAGAACAGAAAACCAAAGAGGAGAACAAGGGCAAGAGGATGAGAGACGAGGAGACGGGGTGGAGACGAGGAGATGAAAGGAGGAAGAGGGCAAAGTTAGACGGGACGGGAAACCGATTGGAGGGGCGGCGAAGGAAGAGGGGAGAAAGGGAAGGAGACCGGGGAGAAAAAGCAGAGGGGGACGAAAGGATGTGAAGAGGAGAGAAGACAGATGGGTGGGAGGAGAAGGCAACGAATGAAAGGGGAAGAGAAGCGTGACGACAAGACGAGAAAAGCCTGGCAAACAAGGAAGGAGATGGAGAGAGCTGAGGGCCGAGAGGAGGAGAGGAGAAGAAGAGAGATGAACAGATGGTGGGATAAGAGAAAAGGGATGAAGGGAAGAACATGTAAGAGGAGAGTGAGGGGAGGAGAGAAAAGAGGGCGAGAGGAGACGCTTAAGGTGGGACAAAATGGACAAAAGATGACGAGGAGGAAGCACAAAAGAGATGAAGAAGAAATAAAAATAACAGGGAATAAGAAGAGACTTTTCAACGGAGAGGAGGTGATGAAGAGGAGACAAATACAAAGAAGGAGATGAAGAGGAAAGAGGGGGAGAAGAAAAGTATACAAAGGAAAGGAAAAAGAGGAGAGATTATGAAGGCAGACAAAGAGAAAGGGAGGAGGAGGACTTAACAACGTAGATCCTCTCAGAACACCGGCCTCCTCATCTGCTGTTCTTCACTCTAACAAAGATATTTGTCATATCTGTCACCCGAACAAAGAACGCACAACAACAACAACAACAACAACAACAACTAAAGAGTCGGCTCAGGAAGGTCTTTGATTCTGCTGCTGATACTGGTGCTGAACCTACATGTCCTACATGTTCTGCCCCCGGAGCAGCGGCATCTGCCTGAAAACACAAATATTTCACTTTACTGAATCAAGGGGGGGGGGGGGCATGTCTTGAAATGGTTTTCTGAGGAGGCGACGTGTCGGCTGGTCTGAAGCTTTCTTTTTCACGAGGGCAGAAAAAGTACACTTTGTGGTTTAGACGTGGGAATGAGGTCCAGATTAGACCGGTAGAGCAGCCTGTGTGTGTGTGTGTGTGTGTGTGTGTGTGTGTGTGTGGGCGAGCGAGCCTCTATATGTTACTAAAGGTTCAAAGAAGAGGAGGTGTGTGTTTCGGTGAATAAACGTCCCCTGCTGCGTTAGGGGATGCTATTTAGTATTCAGCGGCTTAAGATCATTTTCTGCCAGCTCAGGATTTGTCTGTCCGCGCTTGTGTGTGTGTGTGTGTGTGTGTGTGTGTGTGTGTGTGTGTGTTACGGCATCCAGATTGGAAGCGTTAAAGTCATTTTTCGAGTGTTTGTTGTGTTTGAGTCCACACTCGTTTGGTCAGCAGCAGACTGTGTTCAGCAGCGTTGGCCTGGTGCTGATGGCGTTTTAATACAACACACACACACACACACACACACACACACACACACACACACACACACACACATTAACATAAATCACCTTAATGAAGGTAGGAGTGTTATAGGTAACCGGAGCTCACAGGAGGACCTTTTTCTCCGACTTCTTTTCCTTCAGATGTTGGGTGTCGTTTCATTACTTCACTGCCACGAGTGATGAAGAGGAAACGAAAATCCACAGTTCAACCTGCCGCTCCAACCAGGTTCAAACAAAACCGCTTTGAGAACTCTCGTTTCAACGGAGTAGTTTTTGTTTTTGACGTACAACAAAAACCCCGTCTGTAGTCGTACTCAGCTGTATCCTCATCGGGGCCGCTGTTCCTTTTCCAATAAGTGATCTTTGGCTGAGTACAGACGAACAAACAGAAGTTGTTCTGTTGTCGAGTTGCTCATAGAAGTGAATATTAATTAGTTGACAGCTGATCGGACCTGCTGCTGGTGACGTCAACGCCGAGCGCCGAAATGTGTTCTTCACCGAGCTGTAATAGTGATAACAGCTTCAGTCGCCTGATTTATACAGCCGCACAAATAAGCACATATGTGTAAATTGGCAATCAATGTGTCACAACTTTTGCAACAAACTAGTTTTTCATCCTCGTCCTCTCAGTGCTCCGCTAAGGAAGAGCAGCTGTGAGGTGTATCAGTAACGGAATAAAGGAAGGATCCGCATTCACTCTGGTTTGTTCTAGTCAATAACGATCCATTCAAATCTGCCCGTATCGCTATCAGAACATCTCTGTGAACATATCTTTATAGTTACTTATCTGTATCCGTGTGTGTGTGTGTGTGTGTGTGTGTGTGTGTGAGAGAGTGTAAGAACAAACAGGACATTATCTCCTGGGAAATCTGAGACTTGGAGGAGAGAGAGAGAGAAGAAAAAAGTCAATAAAGAGCAGAGCTCATTTATCAGTGTGCGCATCGGTCAAGGACACCGCAGGACACGGAAACGGTATCGCCGCGGCGGGGAGCCGCGTCACCGCTCGATAACCAGATACAGGCCGCGCGGCGACGTCCTCGCTCGCTCTGACGGAGCGAAGTTCCACATCGCCGCATCAGCTCCGAGTGCCGTCAGAATGTCTTCTATTGAAACGTTTAGTTCTTATGATGATGATCGATCGACGCGTGCGATCTACTGGAAAAAAAACTCACATGTTTGTGTGTTTTCTTGTTTCGGTGTGTGGAGGGTTCAAGGGGTTTGGGATAGTTATGGATGGACTGGACTATGTATGGAAGCCATTCAATGACTGTAGGGTAATGTGGACTTTAAATGGGCTCATCACAGAACATGGGATTTCCTTAATGTCATTGCTGGTGGTGGTCATTCTTTTTATTTTTATTCTATTATTGGAGCTTTCTGGAAAAAAAACCTGGTATTCAGATGACAAAGTCCCATATACACCAGCTCAGATATGATTTAGGCTCTCAAAATTATGCCAAACTGCTGTATTTGGATATATTGAACACTATTAGTGATAAAAGAAGTGAAATATATAATTATATAGTATATAAAATTACAATGGAACAGCTGGAACAAGATTACATTTTGGTTGACCTAGTCTGACCTCTTTGTACTAAAACCTCTCTAACTTTTGAATGCTTCACTTTATCAAAGTAAAATTTTTCCCCAAGACTGTTCATATATTGTGCTATGATCTGGAAGAGGTTTAAAGCTTGCAGCTACATCATTCCTAAAAAAAAATATCCTGAAATTGCTTCTTTATTTTTAGGTGAAAATTTAAATGTTCAATTTGTGCTGTGTGCCATCTTAATTTAGTCTTAACCAGTAACATATATACTGATAATTACACATCTGAACACATCTCACACGTGTTCCCTTTATTTTAATACCAAAACTATTAAAATAGCCCTTGGAGTTGCAAAACTATGCTCATTTTAGTATGGCTATGCAATTTAAAAAATAGGCCCAGTAAAACATGCTGAGAATGGGCTTTTTCATGGCTGTTGACAGAGTTTTCTGATTTATGGAGTGATGGAAATAATGATCAAATATTCCCTCTTAAAAAAACCTTTGACTTTAATATGTCAACAAAATGAAAGAAGAATTTTTAACCTGACTTTTTCTGTCTTCGAACTGAATTTTTTTTTTATTTGCAAAAACAGAACAATTGTCGTATTGTAAGTTTATAAACTGGGGAAGTTTCATGGTAACAACTTTAACCTTTCCTACTCTGATGACCTGTGGTGTTTTTAGACACTTAAAATGAATATGCACATTGTGAGGTGTCTTAAAAAAGCGCCACAACTGGGTAAAGAGTTTTGTTTTTGAGGAAATGAACGTACGGGAAAAAAATATTCAGATCTATAAAACCTTGCGTACGCCGGCCAGTGAGCAATTTCCTTTAATAAATCCCAAATCAGTCACATAAACGGCGATGTGTTACCGCGCTGTGTCTCCTGAATATCCCCAGTGTTCTCCATCACGCTCGCCGTGCTGGTGTGGGCGTGTCCTCCCTTCACCTGGCTCCTGGCTCGTCGCGCTCACCTGTCCGCAATCAGCTCATCAAGCTCACCTGCCTCTCGTCAGTTTCCCAACACGCAGCACATCTACCGCTCTCCGACCCGCTCGCTGTCGTCTCAATGGATCGCCATGGGCCTGCCCGCCGGCTACGCAGGCTTTTCATGCTTCCCCCTCATTATCTGCTGACGCCAGCTCCATCTCTGCCATCTGCATTCCTCCCCGCAGACCCTGGGTTCCCATTATTTATCATCAGTTCCAGATTCCTTTTACGCCGCCAACCTGTCTTTGTCCCGCGTTTAAGGTCCTACTCGTAACATGGTGATGATGAAGCTTTAGGAAAGCAGACTGAATTTCTGGTCAAAAGCTCGAATGACTAATGAAGG
The DNA here is from genome assembly GCF_023349555.1 of Cebidichthys violaceus. NCBI lineage: Eukaryota > Metazoa > Chordata > Actinopteri > Perciformes > Stichaeidae > Cebidichthys > Cebidichthys violaceus. The sequence goes on from NW_027176472.1 coordinate 3,381,000, forward strand.
TCCTGAGGTTAGAGCAACGTATCCTCATACAGTGATCTCTACAAAAAGTCATTCCTCACTTTTCAGGTGTTTTCTTACAAAAGTCCGACAACACGTGTCGATTTCCGCTCGTCGGACATGCATGGGATGTGTCCTGTGCCGAAGTGTCCCTGAGCGAGACACTGAATCCCTAATTGCTTCTCAGCAGCCCACTGCTCCCAATAAGTTGGCGATGGGTCAAAAGCAGAGGCTAAATTTTGTATATGTGTAAAAAATTGATATGACAATAAAATAAATTTTATTTAATTTCATACAGTCTTTTTAAAATAAAGTTCCTTCCTCACAGGGAATAACTTACTACGGTTTAGGCAACAACAAAAAAACACTTGAAAAGGTCGCGGTTTTGCTCTCTTATTCAGGATTATGTGGATTACATAAGATTTGAATTTGTGGGATATCTAGGAATTACAGCACATTATTCTCCGTAGGTATATTACGCACATATATATAGATATATCTATATTTGCATTTTACTGTTTGTTAACACAAGTTTAAATGTATTCGGTCGTAGTAATGTTTTATAGGTTTTCATGGCATTCCTTCAGCCTTTAATGACTCTGCATAAGAGAAATAAAAGATACAACCCAAACACCATAACTTCCTAATAACCACACCCTATCGCACAATTTACAACTGGTTATTATTCACAATGCACAGTAGCACCCAATTAAACCTCTATCCCACCAACCATCCGTTATTGTGTGACTTCAGAGTTATTATAGAAGGGGAAGAACTGAACTCGTCTGCCTAAATTTCCGCCGTTAATCACTGTTGAGTTTCACAACAATTAGCTTTCCGTAGGTGTGCGTCGTGCACACGTACACATGTCCACGTTTTTTAATCAGCGAGTTCCGCAGTTTTTTTTTTTTTTAATTACATACATTTTGCAACTGTGTGCGGCAAATTAATCTCTCTGTTTAAACTGTAATGGAATTTTAATGACATTTTAGCTTAATTGCACAGCGCCCATTGAGAGAGTAAAATATGGAAGGGAGGAACCGGGTAATAACTGAGGGTTGGGAGCCTGCTGCTACAGTATGAATGGACATGGCAGAGACATATTTCATGAACCACAGAACCCAATCCTCCGGATCGTCTACAAACAGAAATTTTGCGGGGAAGTGACATTTCTAGACTCCTTTAGTGTCCCTCCCACCAATGTTGTCAGTCAACAAACTCAAAGACGACTATTTTCACTGGTGTGTCTTTGAACGGTGGCATATCGGAGCGATGTCGTCCTGTTCTTTGCATTAGAATATATAATCGAGCGTTACGCGCGAGCGTCATGCGCGAGCGTCAGACGCACAAATCGGTCGCCGGGGAGGTTCTCTTTTCCACATCTTTTCCACGCACTGATATCTAGAGGTTGGATCGGCTCGCGTCTCTTGAGAGAGCTGCAGCGGGCCTTTTTAGAAACAAGTTCAAGTGAGATGTAAAGGACATTGATAAAGACAAAGTACAATGTTGGTGGACAATCCAGTTGTCCTGAAAACAGATTGGGCTCCGAGATACAGGGAGCGTGCACCGAGCCGCTCCCTCCTCCCTCACAGATGCTCGTCCTGGGACACATCCGAACAACGGCTGCAATAAAAAGAGACATTCCTTTCCCCGTTTTATATCCTTTTATTGTCCCCAGAGGTAATTTATTTTCTGCTGCATAGTGTTACCTAAAGTGTGATAGCATTGCTGATGAAGAGCGCCCTAAATGTACATACACTACAATTATAGTCCGCGACTCGCTGCGATAATAGAGAATTGAAATTGACTTTGCTTGTAATCTGTTTTTCCTGTGATATCCGGAGAGCGGCGCAACGAGAAGGAGTGTGCGTTACAGTGTCGCAGCGTGTGTGCGACTGTGCTTTAGTATCAGTGTGTGTGTGTGTGTGTGTGTGCTCATCTAATAGATTGGTATTGCCTGCATCTCCCCTCCACCCTACTGTAATTTACCTGAACCGAATCAGACATCAGGTAGCGGCATTGTACTGAGGCAGAAGTGTAATTGTCTTGTTTAATGAGCCTTGGCACGTTCTCAAAACGCAAAGCCCTAAAATTAGCTCTACGTTTAGCGAGCTCAAACAGGAAGTAAAGTATCCCGCCGAGGCCATCGAACCAGAGCGGCAATTTTTTTTTTTTTGCCACCGTGTACAAATTAACAAGGCATGACCAGTGAAAGCAGCAAGTGTTTCTCTTTTCTTTTTCTTTTTTGTCACGCTGGCTGCCTTCGCTCTCCCACTGTGTGTGTTTTTACAAAAGGCTTCTCTTGAATATGTTAAACGGATCGTTTCACGCTCGCATGTGAAGATTGTTACCGTTTTAAACATTTTTTGACTTATTTATTGTACCTGTACTGTGTGATCACGTAGGTGTCACACTTGTTTTGATCTTGTTTTTTCTACTTATGTCTCTCGCACTAATCAGTCTGCTGCTGTAATCTTTTTCAAATGTCCCCGCTGACTAATAAAGGATTATATGATCTTATATATCTGATCTGATCTTGCATGAGGAGATTGTTACCCCTTCACGTCTCAGTGTTAAATGTGAAGCTGAAGGCCAGAGACCGGGAGAATAAGAAGGCCAGAGACCGGGAGCATAAGAAGGCCAGAGACCGGGAGAATAAGAAGGCCAGAGACCGGGAGAATAAGAAGGCCAGAGACCGGGAGCATAAGATGGCCAGAGACCGGGCGCAAAAGAAGGCCAGAGACCGGGAGAATAAGAAGGCCAGAGACCGGGAGAATAAGAAGGCCAGAGACCGGGAGAATAAGAAGGCCAGAGACCGGGAGCATAAGATGGCCAGAGACCGGGCGCAAAAGAAGGCCAGAGACCGGGAGAATAAGAAGGCCAGAGACCGGGAGCATAAGATGGCCAGAGACCGGGAGAATAAGAAGGCCAGAGACCGGGAGCATAAGACGGCCAGAGACCGGGAGAATAAGAAGGCCAGAGACCGGGAGCATAAGAAGGCCAGAGACCGGGAGAATAAGAAGGCCAGAGACCGGGAGCATAAGAAGGCCAGAGACCGGGAGAATAAGAAGGCCAGAGACCGGGAGAATAAGAAGGCCAGAGACCGGAAGCATAAGAAGGCCAGAGACCGGGAGAATAAGAAGGCCAGAGACCGGGAGCATAAGAAGGCCAGAGACCGGGAGAATAAGAAGGCCAGAGACCGGGAGAATAAAAAGGCCAGAGACCGGGAGCATAAGAAGGCCAGAGACCGGGAGCATAAGAAGGCCAGAGACCGGGAGCATAAGAAGGCCAGAGACCGGGAGAATAAGAAGGCCAGAGACCGGGAGCATAAGAAGGCCAGAGACCGGGAGAATAAGAAGGCCAGAGACCGGGGGCATAAGACGGCCAGAGACCGGGAGAATAAGAAGGCCAGAGACCGGGAGCATAAGAAGGCCAGAGACCGGGAGAATAAGAAGGCCAGAGACCGGGAGCAAAAGAAGGCCAGAGACCGGGAGCATTAGAAGGCCAGAGACCGGGAGCATAAAAAGGCCAGAGACCGGAAGCATAAGAAGGCCAGAGACCGGGAGAATAAGAAGGCCAGAGACCGGGAGCATAAGATGGCCAGAGACCGGGAGAATAAGAAGGCCAGAGACCGGGAGCATAAGAAGGCCAGAGACCGGGAGAATAAGAAGGCCAGAGACCGGGAGCATAAGATGGCCAGAGACCGGGAGAATAAGAAGGCCAGAGACCGGGAGCATAAGACGGCCAGAGACCGGGAGAATAAGAAGGCCAGAGACCGGGAGCATAAGAAGGCCAGAGACCGGGAGAATAAGAAGGCCAGAGACCGGGAGCATAAGAAGGCCAGAGACCGGGAGAATAAGAAGGCCAGAGACCGGGAGAATAAGAAGGCCAGAGACCGGAAGCATAAGAAGGCCAGAGACCGGGAGAATAAGAAGGCCAGAGACCGGGAGAATAAGAAGGCCAGAGACCGGGAGCCTAAGAAGGCCAGAGACCGGGAGCATAAGAAGGCCAGAGACCGGGAGCATAAGAGGGCCAGAGAATTTTTTTGTAAATACAAAGCTGGTATGTAAAATTGTTAAAATGTCTCATAAGTAGCCTTTGCTTTTGGTAATGGAGGTACATTTTGTTCAAAACTCTGCTTTTACTTATCATTTTCAATGCATTACTTTTACCCATGAAGTATTTGCACACCGTGGCGTTGTTGCTTTTATTCAAGTACGTTTATCTGAATACTTCCTCAGTCACAGACAAACCTCTAGAGATCACAAATATTAAACAATAAGGTTGCGTAATTAAGTGTTATGTGCTGCACTACGTGGAGCAGTAACGTCCTCAAGTTGCCATCAAATAAAACACAACATGTTAATTAGTGATCTTAAGATGTGGATTTTGTTTCCTGTCTTTATGCTAAGCTAAGGCTAGCTTCATATTTTGCATATAGATGTACAGAGCTGAATGCGGAAAAATAACCTTTTTGCACCACAATCTGTTGATTCTTTCATTAATGTACATCAATTGATGGAAATATATTCTCATGATATTCTCAATGCTATTTGTTTGTTATATTATTGATTATATAAAGATGTTAAATCTGCAATGAGACAGTTGAGTTAAAATTCACCATGATATACAAGTTGTTGAATAATAAGACATTAAACATGAACTCAGACCCGTTTTTATTTCTGTATTTCTGTATTTTGTGATTGTATGAAACTATTATCTTACTGAAAGAGACACAGACAAAAAAAACCCCCTGAAAACATGTGTAATTATAAGCGCTCCAGAGAGGCCGCCGCCAATTATTCATGCGACGTTTTCCGTGAGACAATGAGATGAGCGGCGACCTTCCCCTCACCGAGTAGAAGCAACAACAGAGACACCTGTTTGTCAGCGCGTAATGTCAGTTATTATGTGTTTACTTCTCACTGGGCATGGAGAGAAAAAAAGATAATGACACAGCGTAAAGAGAGATGGACGAAAAAAGTAAATTTAAAAGGATTTCTCAGTATCTCGGCGGTTGTTTTTATTTTTCATGTCAGTGTGTTGTTTCAAACTATTTTTTTTTTGTCACAAGTAGAAGGTACAGTGAGTATTGTGGCCGTGACACTGACATTCATAAACACACCTTGTATGATAATCATGCATACAAGATATTCAAACTGACGTTTTTATTTTAAACATAAATGTGGAAAACGAAAAATGAGTGATGGCCTATTAGTACCACTGCCATGCATAAACATACCTGTTATCTTGCATACAATACTGAACTATTAAAATAATGGACAGATTCATGTTTGGGGAACAACAAAAAAAATTGTCTAATCAACCAAAATTTTCGCGGACCCCTGCAGTACCTCCGCGGACCCCCTAGGGGCCGGAGGTACTGCTTCAACCCCCTGTTGAAGACCTCTGGTGTAGAACAACATGGAGGCTCCGTAGTCCCAGCCAAGAGGGCAAACTTTATTACTCCTTTCAACCCTTGACAAAAGTAGTGCGGACCATCCCTCCGATCTTACCTTTCACAATAAAAGCTTCTAAACCTAAACGCCGTGTAACCGTTTTACCAGAGGAAACTGAAATTCACTCAGAGCCTTTTTTACCTAAAGGGAACTCAATCAACAGTTACAGTAGCTTAGGCTACACAGCAATTACTCTCAGACGGATGATATGAACAGCTTTGATGCAAAATATTTGTAGTCGCGTAATTCAAAATGTTTGTATTGTTTGTTCATCAAGGAATGGAGAACGAATTAAAGCAAATAACGACAATAATGAGACCATGAAAAGTGTGTGTGTGTGTGTGGGGGGGGGGGGGGGAGGGGGGGGTGGGAGGGTTGGCGTGCAATTAATACCAATATCCTCGCTTCCTTCAGAGCATTAAGCGGATCAACCCACACAATTTAGCGCTGAGATGAGGCGACCTGGCTGCGTGACCACAGCTGCCACGACAGCAGTGTGCGTAACGTACCAAAGAAGAAGAAGAAGAGACTTCCTCCCTTTAAAGCCGGGCCCTGAAGTATCAGCAATGGGTGTCTCCATCTTGGATTTGTGTTTGTTATTGTCGCTGAGATGTGGGGAATAACAGGACTGTGGGTCCAACTGGAAGGGGGGGGGGGGAGCAATATTTATGTGGTTCTCACAAAGAGCTGGAAAACATCTAAAGCCCTCTCGATAAGCGCAGCATTTGATTCATCCGTCTCAATGCGGCAGCGGAGCCTCGGAGCCGCGGTGTCATTATGTAATAAATGCAAATGAAAGCAATCAAAAGCTTATGAGCTTATACAAGGTTAGATTGAAGTGGGCAGACACTAAGTGTGTAATTTTCCGCTGGTGGAAGTATTTTTTTTTTTTTTTTAAATGATGGGAATGCTTTGTCAGATAGATTCCTTTCATCATTTTAATTTTACATTTGCCATATTTTAAAGCTGCACTGGGGGAAATGTGTGTGACGTCTTATCAGCATAAATCACAGAGTGGGGCGGCAGGAGCAGATACCCCCCCTTCCCTTTAATTAAGTTCCCTTCACTTTATATTTCCCTATTCTGGTGTTGAGTGCAGGTATGTCGTTACCCACGGTGCGTGTATATGTTCCCTCAGTCTTATGTTCCCTCAGTCCTATGTTCTCTCAGTCCTATGTTCCCTCAGTCCTATGATCCCTGAGTCCTATGTTCCCTCAGTCCTATGCTCCCTCAGTCCTATGCTCCCTGAGTCCTATGCTCCCTCAGTCCTATGTTTCTAAAGTCTAATTTTTCCTCAGCCATATGTTTCCTCACTCTTTTGTTCACTTAGTCCTATGTTTCTTCAATCCAATGTTTCCTCAGCTCTATGTTCCCTCACTTCTATGTTGCCTCAGTCCTATGTTCTCTCACTCCTATGTTTCCTTAGTCTAGTGTTTCCTCAGCTTTATGTTCCCTCAGTCCTTTGTTCCCTCAGTCCAATGTTTCCTGAGTCCTATGTTCCTTCAAAAACAATTTCACGTTATGTTAAAGCAACAAAACCACAAAGTTAGATTCATGAAAAAGATCCCAATCGTAACTTCACAATAAGTGAACTCAAACACTGATCTAGAACTCAAACACTGGTCTAGACCTCAAACACTGGTCTAGACCTCAAATACTGGTCGAGAACTCAATTTGGATAACGACACCTTCCACGCTAATACACTTTGAATAAACAAGCCATGGGAGTCCACCTTTAGTGAAAAAGGACCCCTTTACTTCCATGTCAGGTACAACATGAGTCTTAACCCTTGAATACAACACACTGCTATTGACTGTTCAGAAAAAGCAGGGGTTGTTTCCTCATCTTTCACGGAGCTTCAAGCTGGTCGGCGGGTGGCAGCGCCAGCTTCCTGCTTTGCCCCGGCCGAGCCTTCTAGTTGATGATTGCTGGAAGCTTGATATTCTCCCAGCAGCGGGGACCATATGCTACATCCTGGGCTCGTGGAGGAAGACGTTAGCACGTTCGGTGAAGTTTTTTGTTTTCCCCAAACTAGCTGTTTTGCTGCCAGCTGGGTCCGTATGTAGCGCTCAGGCTAGAGGTGCTGCTGGTTTAATTGGGCAGCTACTGCTGCTGGTTTGTCAGCATGTGTTTCATGGCACTACCTCACCGACAGCTTCCCAATTTGCTGCTCAGCTCAACATAGTCTGGGGTTTTCGTACGTAACCACAAGCTGAGCATTTATGCTGATTTGTGTACAGTTGTTGCTTCCAATCAGACTTCCCCCACACAGCCAGTTAAATAATCCTTGCTTGACACAAAGGTAAGCAAAGAAACAAAGGTGTTTTTTTTTGTTTATTCCTTATGTTACACACCCAACACAACCTGTCACAGAAGCTTGTTATTTCTTTTATACGCGCCTCCTGGAAATATTTTACGACTCTCTTGAAGTCATAAAGGGCATTTGAAGCCTGCCCAATCCCATAAAAGCTTAACATCTGGTATGGGATAGTAGCACAGAAGAAAGAAGCACAATAAAATGTTTGGTTTATGCTGTCACTGGTCTTTATTTATAAAAGGTATTCCGGCTGGCAGGAGGTGGTTTCTACCCCCCCCCGTTTAAACCGCGGGAGTCAGACCCGGGTCAGGCACTTGGTACGCTCCGACCGTCTCCCCGACGGTACGTTTTGTACGCCACTGATTCAGAGAAGAGGAGATTTTGGAGAGGTCGGCCTGTCGGTTACGGCGCATTAAACATAACGGCTCCAGTGAGAGCTTCATATGCGGCACACCTTTTATGAGGAAGTGTGTGCATCACATTAGTTAGAGCTTAAGGGATGTTAACTTACTTCCTGAACACTTTTACTTTTCAATCTCCTCTTGTTGTCATTCACTTTTAGTTCATTTTACTACTATATTTACCTCTTATTGATATTCTATTTTGCACTGGTCTTACTTCTTTATTGTATTATTATATTCTTTTTTTGTCCTTTTGGAATTAATGAAGTTCTGTGTTATCCAATCTCACATAAGATTAATTTCTGATATTATTAAAAAAATACTGTAACCACAAGCTTTCTATATGAATGATCACGACTTATTTGTTTTTGGCAATTTCAATCTCTTTGCACAAAGACTGTGAGGAGTGAGGGATGAAGTGACCTGCATGCTCCTTCAAGGGTGAATGGATATCTTCAAACATCACTGATTAGTTTTTTTTTTTCTTCTTCATTTATGTTAGGGCAGGCATACATTTTCCTCAGCCTGTGAATAGCTTTGCTTTGTTCCCAGGAAACAAAATAAAAGAGTCCTCTCACGCGTCGATGACAGTCAATGCCCGTCGGCGGCGATTGAAGCAAGGCAAGCTTTTTTGGAAAGTTGTTTGTGTGACCTATTTGCTAATGTCAGGTGTGTTTCATAATAACACCTGCTAGATCATGTGCACGGTAAGTAGGCTATTAAAAAAACGATGCCAGCAGTTTAACTACTTACTGAGTCATGAATTACAGCGCATTAACGTTTTCCTCAGTTCGGGAGTTGGCTTCCTGCCATCGTTGCCTTTTCTGCAAAGATGTGGGTCAGTTTTTGGAGTTTTGGGGGAAGAAGAGGAATACCTGATTATCTGGCAATCAAAAATGTAAAAATTTCAATTTCAGCTTGGATTTCTCTGGGAGGCCGGGACTCCTGCTCTAGAGGCCTCTCAGAAAAACAGACGGAGGATGCATTTTACAGTGTTTTTGGCTGACTCGGATATTCAGCCGTATTTATTCAAGCCAGAGTTCGCGGCCGAATGAGTGCAGTGGAGAGAGGCGGCGGAAAACGACAAAACACCAACCGGTGGTGCTTTTGCTCAAATTGTCCACCGATGCCAACAGAAACCGAATCGTTCCGCTGCAGTGAATGCCGGTTGTCGGCCTCCCTCGTTGGATGCGTGAACGTTTCCCGCCTCACGTGCACAGAGGTGTGCCGGAGACCTCCAGCTAGGATCAGAGAGGGCACACGACCAACGCCGCTGTACGATTGTTTTGTTAAGATGCCTCTTAGGCGAAATGCTGGGCTTTTATTGTGAAAAGTTTAAAAAAAAACCGAAAGGAGTGAAACTGTAATGGGCTTCTGTAAAAAGAGTTCATCTTTGGTAATGCTGGTTCTGTTACCAGCATAGGGCATTCATTTTCGTCAGTCCAAGACGTGTCCAGACTGCATACGGCAAACTGTATATTAAATACATAAATGTGCTAAAACACATCAAAACAACATAAAGAAACAGAGCAGTCAACAAAAGAAAAAGAGAGACTACACAAAGGCAGCTCTGTCAAAACAACTTTAATGATGTCTTGCTATTTTTTGGGGCATTTTTTTCACGACTTTCTCAGACCATCAATTTCTTTTCATATACCACACAATGTGGTACCCAAGCGCGTTGATTGATGCCCTTTATTTGACTCTCCCGTTGTCACATTTGAAGCGTAGTAAGTTTGAAAAACTCCCGAGGTTGCATAACTTGTAAAAGGCTGCTTTTTGTATTTTGTGCCAGTCAATTACAAAGAAACTGTGCCACTCATTTAATTAAGTTTTTTGTCAAGCTGCGAATGGCTTTGGTTTGTTACCAGGAAACAAACACACAAAGAGTTGACTGTGTGACCTCGTTTTCTAATGTCAGGTGTGTTTAACGATCCCATGCATATTAAGTTAGCTAATAGAAAACTATGCCAATGATTTCATTATTAACCGAGTTGTAAATTACAGAGTATCAACGTCTCCTCGTTGCATGCGTTGGCTTCCTGCCAACCTTAACCTCTCTGCAAAATGTGGGTATATTTTTGAGATTTTGGAAGAGGGGGACTTTCTGATTATCTAGCAAGCAACATTACAGATAACCCTCGACCAATAGAGGAGCCCCATCAAACGCGTCACGCCTCTTGTTTTACCCATCAGGTGCTCTGAGTGAGAACTCAAAACTACAGGTGTACCGAAAGAAACATTTTCATTGCGAGATTCAGCTTCATGTCTGTGCTTTGCATACAAATATGAGTCCAGGACGCGTTGGGCCTCGTGCTCAGACTGCAAACAGCAAAAAAAAAAAAAGTCTTCAAACAACCTTTGATGACGCGTTTTTCATTGGCTGCCAGACAAACGGCTACAAAAAGCTTTTGGTAGTGTCTCACTGCTACCAGGAATCAAAACGTGTTGACTCACCTGTCAATACATGACCCACATTTGATGCCGACAAGGTGGAGCGAGGCCACTTCCTGCAACCCAATTCCTGGTTTCAGGTGAGCCACTGCGGCATCTTAATTATTCCTAACAAAAGCACGGAGGTGTAACCCGGCTTCATCGATCACCTCCCCGTAATCTGATGCTTCTGTTGTGACTTTTCAAGTTTGTGGAGGTTGTCTCTGAAGTCTAATTATATGCAGACGACTTAATCACGAACTGCTTCGTTGTTGCAGCGCATTCAACTTTTCTCTCATTATTTATTTTTGGCATGTCGCCGTCTTTGCCTTTTCAGCAACACGTGTCTGAAGAAGATTCCCGAGAAGCGACACAGAAGGGAAGAGAGAGAATCACTGGTGATCTGGCAACCTCCAGTTGCTCTTAAAGGAACAGTAACATTTTGGGGAAACTCCCATCACCCTAGTCCCTCTGCTAGTGCAGGAACAGGTTGTGTTTACTTCAAACACATGTAAAGTGTTAAATAAGGTGTCTCAACCGTTGCTTCTGCCAGTTTCAGTGAAACCTGTTTCTGCAGTCAGTGTGTTATTATGACATAATCTATGCCAATTACATAATTGTCACCTTGGGTTCATAACTGACTGGTGAGGCGATTTATCTTTCCTCGTGTATGTTTTGGCTTCCTCTTATCCAAGTCTGAGCCAAAAACCCAATCATTAAAAAAAACTCACACCTCCTTTTATGTAGTCAAACGTGACAGCAGCTGCAGGAATGTGATGGGAAGACAGACAGGCAGTGTGGTGAGACAGTTTAAAGAAATATCTCTGCTTGGTTACCAGGAAACAAACACACATAAAGTGCTGACTCACGTGTCGGGGTCAATGCGTTAAAGTAGATGCCCTTTGGCCGGCGGCAAGTTTTTTGGAAAGTTGTTTGTGTGACCTATTTTCTAATGTCAGGTGTGTTTCATAATAACACCTGCTAGATCATGTGCACGGTAAGTAGTTAAAAAACAGTTTAACTACTTACTGAGTCTTGAATTAAAGCACGTTATAACGGCTTCCTGCCATCGTTGTCTTTCTCCAAAAAAGTGGGTCAGTTTTGGAGTTTGGGGGAAGATACCTGATTATCTGGCAACCAACAATCTTAAAGGTTAAACCCTCCGCTTGTTCACCCATCAGGTTGCAAGTGTATTTAGAGAAATCTTAATTCCTCTTAATAAAGAATCGGTAAAAAAAACGTCGAGCTGCACAGAAACACGCGATCCGCTCTTGTCAAAGGGTTTCATTGGTCGGCAACATTTTCTCAGGCTGCAACAAGCTTTTTGCAAGCAACTTGCCGATAACACCACCACCACGGCCCTTTTTCTGTCACCTATACTGTCTGATTGCAGGTGACCCTTCTGTAGGGCAAAGAGTCGCTAACAACCGTTCTGGCATCCATCTTTTTTTTTCCTGTCAGGAAACAAACGCACAAAAGGTTGTAACCCGGCTTCATCGATCACCGCCCTTAATCTGATGCTTCTGTTGTGACACTTGAAGTTTGGCCAATTTGAGGAGGTTTTTTCCTCTGAAGTCTAATCCCTGACGTTATTAGACTTGTCAAGTCACGGCAGCTTACAGATCTCATGCACATTCACCGTGCAGTCTGTTCATAAAAAAAACTGCTTCATCGTTACGGCATATTTGACTTTTCTCAACATTATGTTTTTGGCTTCTCCGCTTCTTTGTCTTTCTGCAACACGTTGTCTGAAGAAGATTCCCAAGAAGGAGGGAAGAGAGAGAAGCACAGGCGACCCAGAGTAACCCGATCAAAGCAACGGAGTGTCTGCCGGATTGACTTTGGGTGCTTTGAATACGATACGGTCTGTAATTTGGGGGAAACTCCATCAGCGCGCTTTCTCTGCTTTCTGGTTTTATTGATCTATGGCCGTTTCTTAGTCCACACACGGAAACAAACTTCTGTTGTGACGTTCAACACATGGCCAGTTCAGAACAGAACCTGTTTCTGCAGTCAGTGTGTTATTATGACATAATCTATGCCGATTACATAATTGTCACCTTGGGTTCATAACTGACTGGTGAGGCTATTTATCTTTCCTCGTGTATGTTTTGGCTTCCTCTTATCTAAGTCTGAGCCAAAAACCCAATCATTAAAAAAACTCACGCCGCCTTTTATGTAGTCAAACGTGACAGCGGCTGCAGGAATGTGATGGGAAACAGTTGAGCTGGGAGCAGACAGACAGAGGTTTAAAGAAATATTACTGTCTCAAAGATGTAAATACTTAGACTAACCGACAGCCGTGTCTACAAAACAACAACGTTACTGAGTGAGTCAGCGCTAACGTTACCGAGTGAATCAGCGCTAACGTTACCGAGTGAATCAGCGCTAACGTTACCGAGTGAATAAGTGCTAACGTTACTGAGTTAATCAGCGCTAACGTTACCGAGTGAATCAGCGCTAACGTTACCGAGTGAATCAGCGCTAACGTTACCGAGTGAATAAGTGCTAACGTTACCGAGTTAATCAGCGCTAACGTTACCGAGTGAATCAGCGCTAACATTACCGAGTGAATCAGCGCTAACGTTACCGAGTGAATCAGCGCTAACGTTACCGAGTGAATAAGCGCTAACGTTACTGAGTTAATCAGTGCTAACGTTAGCTACCTATTAGCTGCAGGCGCGCCGGTCTGCGACTTTCTGACCCATGTCGTCACGTCACTAACCTAGCTAACAAAGAAAGCACAATTAAATATATTTTTCTTTATTTGTATACAACTCTGGAAACACAGACAAGACAATAAGACCATAGTGTGCATCCCATGTCATTCAAATTGAAATTGGGGCGTGGGCTGCGGGGGTAATCTCTACGGGTCTGACGGCCACCATCTTTTACTAGTTTAGCATGCTAGCATTTCAGTATGGACCACAGTCGTGGATCAGCAGATCGACAGTGACGTCCGTACACAATCCGAGACAAAACTGATCACAGTCCTTACAACGCGGATGGACTTTTACAAGGAAACGGTTTATGATTGGACGGAACCCAAAAAGTAAGCGATGCATAGTCGTTTTCAAAGTCACATCGCTGAAAGTCAGTGTCAAATGGCTTCACTTTATAAGGGCACCTAGCATGTGGCTCGCTATGAGCTGCAATTTAAACCAAGCCGACGATGAAGCCGTAGGGTGAGGCCATTGACGATGGGCTCACTTTACTTTAAATTCAATTAATTAGAGATTTTAATGTCAAAACAACCCAGTCAAAATAGGCCAAACCTGTCAAAACATGGTCGTATCTATTTCTTATTATAATTAAATAGGATTGGAAAGAACACCAGTAGAGAACGGTGACACATACTGACACATGTGAGTCACTTATGTAAGATTTGGCAAAGAAACCTTTTGGAAATGCCGGCCGCACCTTTTCTTTTCTCCGTCAGATGAAGTGATTGACTGCGTGAGAAACTATGTTTAAAAGCGCTGCTAGCGACGGCTATCATGTGTTACAATATGTTCTATGCGATTGTAGAACAACCCAGAAACATCACGACACCACCAAATAAGGTAATGACTGTCGATAACAGGAACTAAAGGACAAAAAGGAGCAGTTTGCTCAAGGACAGGGTTCAGCTGCTATATATGGAATATATTTTTGTATTTCATAGTGTTCGATGAACACTGAATGCTAGCGGCCCCTAAAGCATCCCCTGCTTTATGGTCTGTTTGACTCTAAATGTTCCATAATGTACTAAATGAACATCATGCTGTATTGAAGAAGACTTGAAACTAGAGATTGAGACCATAAACTCATGTTTACAATGTTTACTGAGGGAATAAATCAAGAGAGAAGTAGAGTCATTTTAGACTAGACTTCTATACAACCAGAGGAGTCGCCCCCTGGTGGACACTAGAGAGAATCTTTTTTTTTTTTTTTTTCTCCTTCTCAAATGTGGATAACCACATGTGCACACATGCGACCAGCCCGTCCTGCAGCCAAATACAAACTGACACACACTCACACACACACACACACACACACACACACACACACACACACACACACACATACATTGCTGAAACAGGAAGCTGGTGTTTCCCCCTGCTGACCCTTTTGGTGTAATATTACAGAGAAAGGAATGCGACAGGCATGTGTGAATGCACTGTGGTGTGTGTGTGTGTGTGTGTGTGTGTGCGCACAAAATAATATACAAAATATATTTAAAAAACAACTCTTATGGGTTCAAATTTAGACATATCTTCTATTAAGAAAGTTTGTGCACAAGGTTTTTTTTTTTTTTCAGGTGTCACACGCAAACACACACACACACACACTTAGCAGTGTCCTTTGATTTCAATATGTAGGCCGGTGGGGCAGACACACACACACACACACACACACACACACACAGAGAGAGAGAGAGAGAGAGAGAGAGAGAGAGAGAGAGAGAGAGAGAGAGAGGAAGACAAGTTACACAAGGAAAAGCTGAAGAAAAAAGACACACACATGCAAGAAGCGCTCTGAGTGAAATGTGCGTGATTGACAGCAGCAGGTTTGTAACATGATGTGATCTCATTCGGGGGCCGCCGCGTGAGAAACTGCTCATCGCCGGAGCAAAGTGAGCCAAATATGGCCAGAGTGAGAACGGAAACGTGGAAAAAAACATGAAGGGAGACGTTCTTCCACCTGACAAGGACACGTTTTGCGTAAGATGCCGGTCAAATGATAGAGGGAATTCATTTTCACATTCCTTCCCGTCACAGCTGTTCATCACACCTGGACTACACAACGTGAGAGCGAGCTCGTTTTAACGGCTGACTTCTAACAAACGTCTCTTTTCCGACTCTAAACACGACAATCGTAGTCGACGTTTGTGTCACTGAACGGCAAAAAAAACCAACAGAATCCCCCCCAAAAAAACTAATCACAACACAATAACGTCTGTATACAGACGAGCCAAAACAGAGAAAGAGCAGACGCCGTCGTACATCTCGCAAGTCAATATCAGCAATCAGACTTCATCACGGACACAGCACGGCGCCGAAGAAGTGCTCTCTGAGTGCTTTGTGTGCTGATTTCTGTTGTGCGCTGTAGCTGAATGCTCTGAGCTCTGAGCGGCCTCATGATCAGGGTTATGATGTAGCGGCGTGGATCGTTCTCAGTGTCTGTGCGGAGTCACTTTTTGAGAAATGTGTGCCTCTGGTGTGATACGAGAGCCTCCAACGGTACGGTGATCGGCAGGCCAGCTTTCTGTTTTTGTAATCAGTTTGGTAACGTCGTTCAAAATCACTTAAACTTAAATCTTATACAAAAAATAAAGGAAGTATTCATAGGTGGGAGCACATCATATTACTTCCAACATGTCTCCTCATATCTTTTTTAATGTTTAAACTGCCACCGACATACAGTTCCTACATTTTATGAAATGTTAAATATGCAAATGAGGCATTATCCTATCATATGTGCTAATTTGATATATGAACAAACGCCATCACCGTGAAACTTCACTAGTATGTCACTAAACCATCATTTTGTTCTGAAATGTTATGTTTAAATATGCAAATGAGGCGAATTTAGAAGAAATTTTGAAGAAATCTACAGACGCGAATAGACAAAAGTAGAAACACAAATCTCAAAATGTACCATTGCATTAAAAACAGTGTTTCCCCCCATAGTGTCTCCCAATAACTAAAGTTCATAATTATTATTATCTCTCTGTGCTGTGCGTGCAAACTTTAACGATTACCGTGTCGGCCTCTGTGATGCGGTCGCACCGGTGAGCGCTTGAACGTGTAATTATCTGGTGTTTCAGAGGATCAAGAAGAAGAAGCTTCCGTTCCCACAGCGCTCAGCGTGTCCTCACACGGGCCTTTATTCTCACGCACAACCAGAACATCTACGTCCAATCAGAGCTCTTCAACCGGCGCTGAAGCAGTTCAGAGCGTCTTCATGCTGACTTCAGTGTTTTGAACCACACAGTTTTAGTGTGACGACTAAGCTCACGGTGCCGTGAACAGGTGTCAGCCTGCTCTGCTGCGTGTTTATTGATCCTGGATGGAAGTGGGTTTAAGGAAGTGAGCTTTGATTGATCAGCTGCTGCTCGAAGCAAAGTCGAACAGCGACTGTTCCTTGAAGTTTCACGTCTGTACGAGTCATCTGTTGTGAACCTGGAAATATCAGGAAGGCATCATCTCAGCCAGGAGAGAGGAGGAGAGGAGAGGGAGAGGGGAGGAGAGGGAGAGGAGAGGGGAGGAGAGGAGAGGAAAGGAAAGGGAGAGGAGAGAGGAGAGAGAGGAGAGGAGAGATGAGGGGAGAGGAAAGGGAGAGGTGATGAGAGGAGAGGAGAGGAGAGGGGAGGGGAGGGGAGGAGAGGAGAGGGAGAGGAGAGGAAAGAGAAAGGAGAGGAGAGGAGAGGAAAGAGAGAGGAGAGGGAGAGGAAAGAGAGAGGAGAGGGAGAGGAGAGGAAAGGGGAGGAGAGGAAAGGGAGAGGAGAGGAGAGAGGAGGACGATGACTTACTTTTAAATCCAAACATCACCTCTCAAGATGGAGAAATGAATAAAAACATGTTCCCGATCCTATAAAGATGCTCTTAGGAGGCTCATCTGTGATCATCTCTAAGAGCATCTTAAATATTGACACTCTGAATCTGAAGAATGTCTGTATGATGGATTTAACAATCGTCTCAGCCTCCAGAAGCTGTTGGGAAAAGAGGCTCTGATCTTTTTTTGTGTGTCAAGTTAAGTTTAAAATGATTCCATGTATTGAGTGGGTTTTTTTGAGAGAGAGAACTCGTATTGATCCACCCAAACTGAGACAGACATCTGCCCAAAGGAGCTTTTACGAAAGGGCATCTTAGACTCGCACATGCACTTCCACATCCCTGTGAACAGTGTGTTCGTACACCTGGAAATGAGCTTCTCTTATTTTGGATACAAGTTTGAGTTTCAAACGTTATGTCACGTAATATTCATCTGTAGCTCACATGAAATTATAAACATACTCTAAACCAAACAATGATGTTTTTAACCGAGGGGTTTTGTTGCCTAACCCACAAAGTTAACCACGTGTTGAATAGTTATCGCAACAGTTTCACAATATCAATCACGGCCAAACCTTCGGCGTCAAGATACCACATAAATGGCTGCCCTTTGGTGATATTGGAGGTTTCTATCCAAGTGGCAAAAAAGAAAAAAACAGCTGCAAAGAGACACAAAACAACTACAAAAAGATATAAAACCGTTGCAAAGAGACAGAAACAACTACCAAGAGACACAAAACAACTACAAAGAGACATAAAACAACTACAAAAAGATATAAAACTGTTGCAAAGAGACAGAAAGAGACAGAAACAAGAATAAAGATACACACAACAACTACAAAAAGATATAAAACCGTTGCAAAGAGACATAAAGAGACAGAAACAACTACAAGATACACAAAGCAACTACAAAGAAAGCAAAACAACTAGAAAGAGACACATAACAACTACAATAACATGTAAAATATCTGCAAAGAGACACAAAGAGACCAAAACAACCAAGAGACACAAAACAATTACAGAGAGAGACAAATTACCCCCAAAGAAACATAATAATTATAACACAAGGAAACTATACAAAGGGAGACCAAACGGCTTCAAAGAGAAGCAGAACAACAACAAAAAGGGGCTTAACAGCTCCAACATGTAAGAGCAAGACTCAGATTCTAGAGGGACTGAGGCTTCTTGCAGGTCTGTGCCCAGCAGGCCCAGAGTCTCATGAAGCACTCATGGACCCATGGACCTTCAGGTGCTCATACACAAATACCTCGCAATGATTGAGCCGCACATATGGATTCGTTGATGTACGTTCCATTATGGGGCTTTCACCCTGCTCCCCCCTCCTCCTGCACCATCTTGCATCTAACTCCCACCCTATCCTCCACCTCTCCCCCCACCCCCTCTCTTGCTGGCACATCCATAGGAAATCGATGGCTGTCTGGGAGAGAAGGGGCGAGAGGTGGCAGCAGCAAAGCTATTGCTCCACCTGCTGAATGCGGCGTGCCTGGAATACCAAAAACCTGGGGAAGACAGGAGGGGGGGGGGGGAAGATAATGGTGAGGAGAGTTAGAGAGAGAGAGAGTTAGAGAGAGAGAGAGAGAGAGAGAGAGAGAGAGGTGGTGGCTTCAAAGATTTCCCTCCACATGGAAGAGGAGGAAGAGGCAGAGAGAGCTTATTGACTGCAGAGGATATACTGTACAAGGAGTCAAGATTATCTCCCCCTCAGAAGACTTCACGTCTCCGTGTCTCTTTCCCACTGTTTGTCTTTCTGTCCCTCTCACTCGCAGGGTCTCCACAGCTGATGGGGAGGTGGGGGGGGTATCAGAATTGGATCGCAGCGATCCCCCGCTTGATACCATCTTTCTCTCGCGCGAATAATGAAGGATGCTGAAAGAGATGGAGGGTGGAGGTGGTCACTGGTGGAGGGGGGGGGGGGGGGGACATGGAGAGATAAAAAGGTAGCTTACGGAGAAGGTCAGGTGAGAAGGGAAGGAGAAAGAAAAGAGGGAGAAGTAACAGGGAAGAGAGGGAAGGAAGTAGAGAAGGACGGGACGGGAAGGTCAATGGAAGAGGAAGGTGAAGACAAAGGCAAATAGAGGGTGGAAAAAGAAGGAAGAAGAGTAAAGGAAGGACAGTGAAGATGAGGAAGAGGAAGAGATGGTTGAAGGAGAGGGAGGAAGAAAGGGATGGGTGACTAGGAAGAGAGAGAGACTGAGCAGCAACACTCTGGGAACGGATGGACAAACAATGATTGATGAGCAGCAAACCTGAATGAGGAAGGAGTGTAAGAAAGGAGGTCATGAGACACAGACAAAAGGACAATAAGGGGGAACAGAGAGGAAGGAGGCGAGGGAGTAAAGAAGAGGGGAATGCGGGGTAGGGTTTTTAAAGGAGGCGACGGATAGACGAAGGGAGGGAAAGACCTGCGGGAATCAGGAGAAAAAAAAGTACAGAGAGAGAGAGAGAGAGAGAGAGAGAGAGAGAGAGAGAAGCTGCACACTGCAGCATTATCACCCCGATTTTCCACCCGCATGCAGTCAGACTTCAAGTTCTAATTTGTTTTTCGGCAGAATTCTCAAAAGGGACAAGCCGACGAGTCGGGAGGATTACAACCATGCAAGCATATCAATTGGCTTCCATGATGTTAATGACGAGAGAGAGAGAGAGAGAGAGAGAGAGAGAGAGAGAGAGAGAGAGAGAGTTTAGAGGGCTCTAATGTAGCGTCACTATTTTACAGTAATGGCAGCCTCAAACACAAACCAGTGGATGTAATGGATTTGGTTTGATGGGGGGGGGGGACTAATGGAAATTTGCTAAAACTTTGCTAGATCTCTTCAAACATTCATTATTTTTTTTGATCAGATTACCATATGTGCGTTGTCGCGTCGACGCGCTGCACATCAGAAGACATCAAGGGGATGAAGTTTCACAGGAAACTTGAAAGCACAGAACAAATCACGAGCCGCCTCCTTTTGATCCGGTCCACCGACGCTCGGGACGCACCGCGGCCGTCTGAGATCTGTGATTCTGAGCCGAACGTTGAACGTCGCGATGTAGGAAAGTGTTTTCCGACTCGTCGTCCACGTCCATCTTTTTTAAACAGGTAGTTTGTCTTCTATCAATAATGCAACCGCAAAACGTCTTCCGCTCCTTCTTTACCCAATCAGCCCCCGATCAAAGACTTGCACCTGCAATGCGCTGACGCCGCACTTCCACTTGGGCCCCGGCAACATCTCACTCAATAATTTACAACTTCACCTCCAATCTGAACAAGTCGAGGCCAAAGGGAAGCTTAACCCCTGCCGGCCTTCAAATGGCCCAGTCAGCTCTACAGAAGGATTAACAATCACGCGGAACGTCGGCACCTACGTGGGAATCCAACTTTCATCTCAAAGGGCGGAACGTGTTTCTGTTTTTCTGCAGTAATGATGATATTCATTATTTCATGGTCATTACGTGACAGCGAGAGTGAATCGCAGAATCAGCAGCTCTGGCATCTGTCTTCTACTACCAGTGCTGCTTAGAGTTGCTGTATCACGCTTCACGCTTCACGCTCTGCCTGGTAGGGGACCCTTGTTGCAAGTCATTCCCTAACCAGAACCCTCTCTCCCTAAAAACAAAAGTTCCCAAACATAACTGCAATGTGACTTATGTTTCGAGGAGAGAAGGTGTTTTGTTAAGGGTCATGTCTGCTTTATACCGATCACAAATACGTTTGAAATGAGTCTGCAGAAATCTGCATTGGGTGGTGGGGTGGGACATTAAACCATCCACACCAATTTGTCAAATACTGCAGCATGGACAGCGGTTCTAAGCTTCAAACTACGCAGGCCGGGCTCATCCAGCATTTGTAGCAAAAAGCTACAAAAAATATAATTCGTAGGTATTCCACAAAATCACGAATGAGGAAGTATGAAGACCGCTAAAGCAGACTCGGGTGGACGGGAGGTAGACGGGTCCAACGAACGGCGCTCTTCTTTCAGTAGACTGCAAAGAGAAGTCAATGATGATGTTTTTATCACGTAACTTCTGTGCTTCAGTAAAAGCACTTCATTGGTTAGTTTAACTCCAAAAAAACAAAAAACGAACTTAGCAGCTTTGTTGCCTTACTGAGTTTCCTGTGAAGTTTATTTTGAAAAGACTGTATGCATGTAACGAGCAGAAACTGACCCGTGTTGCTGGGTTTCAAAGGAAAAAAATGTTTACATTTTTGTAGGATAACATATGTACTATTTTATGAAGATAAGTGAATAAGGGTCATGCTTATTTTCAAAATAAACTTCAGTCTTCTAATTGTTGTTTAGGGAACAAAACCACAATGTCAGGTTTAGGAAAAGAGCGTGGTTGTTACCTTGACTAACTAATGACCCACATGACTAACGAGTGACAAAACAAGTCACGTGACACTCAAGACTCATGTGACTAACGACTGATGACCGTGCTTCTGTGTCGACTAGCTTGCACTTTTTGCTACTTCGGTTTCTCTTCCGGTAATGGTGCGAGCAGGTGCATTGCATACGAAGGCTAAACGATGCAGCTCGGCACCACTGATCACAGGCTTCATCATCTGAATGCATCGGCAGCGGGCTGCTACGGTGTGCATGAGACACTATATTGAGTTGAATATGCTCTGAGGGAGTAACGGGAGTGGTTTTTTCTCCAGAATTCTTGACACAGCTTTAAATGGAGTGCAACACTGTCAAGGTCAGCTATTGATGTTGGAGAATATCATAAAAAAAAAGAAGCCAGTAAGGCAAACTACATATTACATTTCAGACAGTAATGTGCTGCAGTTTGCATTCTGTTGAGATAGTGAAGAATGACGGACAGCTGGCGGTTGTGCGGGCACGCGGCCACGCAACACTTCCTGTGTAGCTTCCCCTGTTGGTCGAGGAAAAAAATTAGCCCGTCGTTAAGCAGCAAACTACACCAAAGAGAATCGTTCTCAAAACACCATTCATTTGAATCTGGACGTTCCCTCCTCTGGGAATGTGTGTGTGTGTGTGTGTGTGTGTGTGTGTGTGTGTGTGTGTGTGTGTGTGTGTGTGTGAGACACAAGGCACTCAAGGGAGACAGAAGGTCCTTCATTAGCCAGCTAATTATTGTGGAGATGTGTGACAGTGAAGAGAGAGGAGAGACGGAGAGATAAACAGAGCTTTCCCTGCATGGAGTGCCTTCTCAAAACATACTCCACTGTCTGTCTAATTAGTCACAATATCCATGTACCTCTGTGATAAACTGTTGTACTTGTACATGAAGGACTGCCATGACATATTTCTAGATAGATATAACGAATATTCTTTGTTTCAAATGTCCCAACTCAATTGTCTCCATTTTTAGGATCCATTATATCATTTTATTGTCTATTTTTACTTAAAAAGATCAATAAGTCGGGGGTGAGAGAGCGTCCAGTTTGGGGAGCTCAGAATTCCGTTTCTGCTCTTTGCAGACGATGTGGTTCTGTTGCCTCTATTGGACCGCGAGAAGCGGTCACGGTTCTCCGTCGGAAAAACAGTGGATCGTGGCCTAAGTGAGGGAGTCCAAGGACCACGAGTCTTTGTCACGAGTGAGGGTAACAGATGGAGAGTCTGATCAGGTAGAACAACACGTTCTCATCCCCACTCAAAACACTTGCTTAGGTCAAGGAAGAAGTTCATGGATTGGCTTAAAATAAGTATGTAAACTAAGTAACATAAACGATACATGGAAAACACATAACTAATATACTGTATATCAGGAAAAGATCATAGTTATGGTTATGAAAAGGCTCAAATTACTTTAGGATGATGCATTTTTGTCGGCCAACCCAGAAGTTAACATCGCACTGGTTCCCTCAACATGAAGCCAATGGGTTTATGATACTTCCATGTGTTGGCTTGCAGTTATGACGTTTACTAGTGTCGATACGTTCTAAATTCACCAGAGGGGTATGTACTGACGTATTTCATATCCTAGAACAACATGTTTAAATCTCTGCAGCTTGTGTTCAACAAAGACCTTATTTCAACCATCTAATCAAAGTTCCTTTCAAAAAACGATTGACTTTGAGAACCAGAAGTGCAAAAACGCTGACTCATTTCCGGGTTTTATGACTCATTCCTACAGAGCACAAAATATCACAACTCTTAGTCCACAACTACTCACAGCTGACGGTCCAATGCTGAACCCTCCTAACCTCAGCAGCCAATCCCTCCAGGTCTACAATCTTCCATTCTTCGACATCCTGCCTCATTTTAAAAAAAGGGGTTAAAAAAAGTTAATAACACCAAATCTTGCATTACGGCAGCAGCGAAATCAGGTTATAAGCTGCAGTGAAAATGAGGACAGTAATCGACAACTTCCAAAGCTATAACAGCAGCCCGCAAGATTGTATCATGGAGGACGGGACTGGGAATGTGTGTGTGTGTGTGTGTGTGTATGTGTGTGTGTGTGTGTGTGTGTGTGTATGTGTGTGTGTGTGTGTGTGTGTGTGTGTGTGTGTGTGTGTGTATATGTGTGTGTGTGAGAGAGAGTAAAAGACAGAGTGAGCATGTGTGTTCTACAAGGTGAAAAATGCAAACAGAGAGGCTGACTGAATTGCTTCCCTGGACTACAGTATATGCAGTGGTAGAGCACAAGAACACACACACACACACACACACACACACAAATGTGCACGCACGGTCAAAGCAGGTGACTTTCAGAAATTTAACGAGGTGAAGCAGCAGATAGCAATGTCATCTGTCTGCACAAGTTCCTCATATTTTCTCACAGGATTCTTTTGGAAATTGCGAAGACATAAAAACTTTATTGGAAGCACTAACTCGTGTGGCATTGACCAGGTGTGCTGAACCATGAGCAAGTCGTCTGCTTCACACTGTGTGTGACGTTCTAAACACATGTTTTGGAGATGACTACAAACGGTTGTCTACATTAGTGTGTGTCGTAGGAATGCACTGACACAGATTTTTGGATATCGGGCCGATACTGACTCAAATAGCTGCATCGGGTGTCAGTGACAATGTGGCCGATCTACTCAGTTCAATTCTATGTTTATACATAAATGTCATAAACTAGAATTTGAATTCATCAACGCGTTGCTGCATTATACAGGTTGACACTTCATTGGTATTCCTGTTGATTTTGAGGATTTCTTTACTGAGTTTCTGGTGTACAATGTATTATTTTTATAATAAATAACAATTTTCTGCATTTATATTTGTATTTATTTGTTACATTTAGTTTTACAAAGTTAGGACAACAATTGCATCAGGCCAAAATAAAAAAAAACGATTCAAGTCACTTCCACACATTGAGGCATACACAGCTTTTAATGAATGAATTATTAAGTAAGTGATGAATTCCTTAAATTGAACACATCCTCGTGGTGCAACGGTCAGAGCCAGAGATGTAGGTGTATCGAGAAAGACCTCTTATGATGGCCGTGTGGGGGGGCTTTCAGCCAGTTCGAGACCATGACGTTGTTGTTAAGTGAGGCGTTCGTGGCAGTTTATCTAAAACCTCCTAAAGTGGATTTGATGCATGAACCTAATGTTCGCTTCGTCGTCCCCAAAAATGACAGAAAATCAAAATGTGGTGTAGGTACGAAAGATTCTATACATTAGTTTAAAAGTCGTGCTAAGTGACAAAGAAGAAGATATGTGTCCCCGTACACAAATCACTAGATTGAAATGTCAATACATTGTATACCAATGTATTCTAATGAGCACATATATGATAACATAATGTAATTTGTATATTTAATGCAAAATGAATGTAATGTACCATATATCATGATATATTATATGTAGTAGTGTAAGCCTTTCTACAATCTGGTATACAATATGACTGAAAAGGCATAGGCAGAAGCATAATGCGTATATATGAGTATATATGTCTATCTTATCCCTCAAGAAAGTAAAATGTTGTCCAAGTCTTGAATCTAACATTGGCTGCACACACAACCATATAAAGCGTGTGTGCCCAAACACCCAGAAACACAGTCAATGACACCACTGTGAAAGAAATCAATTGGCTTTTATAGACCCCAAGATTTGTTTACCTCTGCCTTATACTGTTTTATTGATTCGGCATAAAGCTAAATTAATTAAAGCATGCCGAGCAGACGCAGGAAGGTGAAAGGTCCAGAAAAGACACATTTAAGAAGGAGCTTGTTTATCGACTGCAATCATCATAGCGGGAGTGAAGACGGACGGCTGCAGAGCTTTGATGGCGGCGTCATCTTCCCTTTGTCTTCTGTTCACTTCCTCTTCCTCCTTCTTAGTCTCTTGTTGTTCGTAGAGGACGCTCACATTGTCGTCGAGCTTGACTGCCTAGCTAGCTGGGAACGTCTCTTCGCACCAATGTGTCACTCAAAGAGAGAGACGGGCTCGGTTGGGAGACGAGGGAACCAAAAAAAAAAAAAACAGAGTGCGAGGACAAAAAAAAAAAAAAGGGGGTTGGGGTAGAATTATGAGTGAAGGACTGGAAGTGAAAGATGACCCGGGGGAATGAAGCAGAGGAAGAGGAAACACAGAGAAGAATGAAGACGAAAACAAAAATACTCTGAGAGAGAGACGTCACGTGACAATAATACTGTGACAGTACGAGCTCGTGTGAGGGCTGTCGTTCCTCAAATGATACCTCCACCGCCCCAAAAAAATCTGTATTTCCACACAGATGGACAGAAGTTAGTTTTAGGATGAAGTCCCGCTTGGTATCGGCACCCTTTATGCCCCTCCCCGTCCCTCTCTGATTGGTCTAGCCCCCCAGCTGCTGGACTCACTTCATGCTCAGAGTGTAAGTGGCTGATTGAAGCGTTGATTGATAAATACTCCCAAGCCAATCGCATCACCGGTGTCATCGCTCTGAAACAGATGAGCCAATCACAGGGCAGCTTGACGACGAATCGAAACAAGGAAGCAACAAGCTTCTCCAGAACTCAAAGCACTACGGACCTGCAGCCAGAGGCCAGCGGTTCGGTTTCTACAGTTAATTCCTACAAACACGATAAGAATGAATAATTATGAATAAATTGGCGAAGCTGGTGATATGATCGCTTCAATGCGGGTATGATTTCACACATTCAATTATAAAACATTTCATCCACAGGATTTTAAACATACGATTGGCCTCGTTCAGTTTCTATCCCATTTGGAAAAGTTTGACCTCTGTTTAGGATTTGTGACTCGTGATTACAGCGAGTTTAAGATCAGCGGTCGATGGCGGTGGAGTCGCCTCACAGCTCTGCGGCTCCTCTACAACCAGAGGCCGCTGAAGCGTATTAACAATTGAACGTTAAAAGTCCTCTTCAGGATCACAGAGTCTTCTGACAGTGGGAGCTGAGATCTCAAAGTGTTTAACGGCGCAGATAGATTGGGCCGAAGGCGTCGGAGCAAGAGAGGAACCAAATAAATTGAGTCCTCTGGAATTAATTTGAATTTTGCCAGCCAGTCAAACATTAATGCATGTCCCTTATTGGACTAGAATTAGTCTCTGTTTCTCCCTCAGTCTCCCGGTGTTGCCCTCTATCTCTCTCTCTTCCTTTCTGTCTCTCCCTCTCTCTCTCTCTCTCTCTCTCTCTCTCTCTCTCTTGATAGCCTGTTGAGGGAAGATAATTAAAAACACATTCAAATGAGCCAAAGATGGACATTTTTGCATTGCACACAACCAATCTACACACACACACACACACACACACACACACACACACACACACACACACACACACACATCCACATATAAAGGACAGACAGGGGTCCAGATCCCAGCAGACACTGATGTAATCAGTGACCTTTGGATGTGTCCACATTTACATTTACACACAAGGTAGGGGTGAATTCATTTGCCGTTTTAGACAAGAGGGAAGAGGGAGGGAGAGAGAGAGAGAGAGAGAGAGAGAGAGGGACGACAACAGAGGGGACGGATGGAGGGACGAGGGAGGGACGGATGGAGGGACGAGGGAGGGCGGATGGAGGGGCGGATGGAGGGATGGATGGAGGGACAAGGGAGGGCGGATGGAGGGATGGATGGAGGGACGAGGGAGGGATGGATAGAGGGACGAGGGAGGGATGAGGGAGGGATGGATGGAGGGACGAGGGAGGGCGGCGTTGGTGGAGACAAACCGATCGAGGGAAGCTGAAAGAATGGACGCTTGAGCCAAATGCTTCCAGCAAAAAATGCTAACTTTATTGGATGTTTAGCACGGCCACATATAGCAGCCACCCTGAAAACATGTCCTCTGAGCTGTAGTTTGGTGCATTGTAGAAAAAAAAAGAAAACTGCCATTAAACTTTGTCAAAATGATAAAGGGTTCAAAGAGGAAGAAAAACTGTGAAATACTGTGGATCGTATTTCATCTTACTCCCCCAGAACAAAGTTTTACTTTTCAAACAGGTGCAAGATTCAGTTCCGGAAGCTCGTCAGGCCTTCAAGAAAACTGGCTGTAGTTCACGCCTGCATAAATCTTTATAGGGCTTTTAAACAGACAGACGGCCACTTGTATACCCCTCCTGCCAAGCATTTAGCTCAATCAAGGAGGCAAAGTGGCACAAATGAAAACAAACTACAATACACAACTGTATTCATCCATCTAATGCGTTCACACATCACACAGTCATTTTCAGACACTTACAGAAAGAGTATTTCTCAATCTCTTATTCAACAACTGACATCTCAGCTTTTAATAACTCAGCTCTTTCGGTCGCCATCATTTGTCTTCCCCTTTTAAGGAGTGGAGGGCCTGCGACTGTTCCTGACTTGTCAGCTGTGATTTACCGCGCCATTACGAGACCCAAGTATAAAACACAGGGCTGATAACAAATGCATGGAAAATAAAAATCTGCAGGTGTTCGCACTGGTGGGTTTGTGTGCCTCTCCAGGCGAAAAATCAGACGGAGTTCCCAAGATCATTTCTCTTCTTCTTTGACGACGCCACCAATCTCTTTCTCCCTCTCCATGACTCTTGATGCCATCTCTTTTTTTCGACCTAAATCCTTCTCTTTCTCCCTCTGTTCTCCCTCCAAAAGCAATGCGCATTCTTCATCGTATGATTAAGAGGAAGCAGCCGTCAAAAAATAGACCCAGACATCACTGAAAAACCACAGAGATAATACATTTGCCAGAGGGGGAAACAATAAAACATTGTTTAGGTATCTTCTTCAGTGTGTGACATTGTGTAAATGCAATCCATCTATTAAATTGGGAGGTTGAGGGAGGACATGGAGGAATCAACTTAAACTAAGCATAGTCATCGCTTTAATGTGTGTGTGGAATAAATAGCGCCATAAAGTTTGATGTTTCCTCAGTCTATTCTGGTCTACACGTCTAAACACATATTAGTTATTAAAAATTACGTTGTAGGTTACATAAAGATGGAAACTTATGAAGTGCTTTACTCCATGCTGCTAGTGTATTAATGTTATGGTACATAAACTGTAATCTATCAACTCTAATGTCTTGACAGTAGTAGATATAAGAAAAAACCTGCAGACAATAAAACTTAAAAAATCTAAATACAAATCAATTATTAAGAGTTACTATGGAATGTGTGTCTAACTATAAACCAAACTGCAGCACTGAGTCACAACTCAGCAGAGAAAATTTTGTAATATTGGTTGTTTCTGCAAATCATGGAATACGATGTATATCGACGTGTCTGAACCAAAGATATGTGTCAGAAATACGTTTCATATCAGCTTCGAATGCCACAGGGTTGTGAAACGATTTCTTTAGGGTTAGCCAACAAAACTAGTTGGTTCGTTCTAGAAAAAAGATCATGGTTTATTGTCAAATATTACCATAAGAACGTAACGTAACAATGTAACGTTATGAGGTAACATAACAAGGTAATGTAATGTATCGCAACAGCGTATCGCAACAACGTATCGCAACAACGTATCGTAACAATGTATCGCAACAACGTATCGCAACAACGTATCGCAACAACGTATCGCAACAACGTATCGCAACAACCTAACATAACAATCTAACTTGTAATTTGTAAATAAATAACTTGACTTTCTTATGTATCATTAAGTAACAACCGTGACAATGTTGCCTAACAAGTGTAAAATCGGCACATCTTTGGTCTCATACGGGACAAAATACAGCTGTCACCTTGATAAGAGTCCTGTGTTTGTTGGACCCATCCACCCCTCCCCCGTCCTGCACGCCCTTAATGGACTTGTTACACTCGTTATAGTACCAGTTAACTTTCATACCATGTCATTTGAGTAACTACCCCTCCATATATTATAATGAGAATATTTTTTTCCTGGCGACTGGGCTGCTAAACTTCGACGGCAACCAGGAATATTATCAATATATCTGCAGCAGATAGGCTGCACAAAAGCCGATAACAGCAGCAGCCGAGTCAGGTCTAAAGGTTTGTACGACTGAACGATCTCAGCAGGAGGCACACAGTAGGCCTCCAGGGAGAAACATGTCATTCAGTCACAATGTGCACAGTTTAAAGTAACTAAGACACATAGTGCCACAGTGAATAGTTCCAATGTACTTTTTAAGGTGCAAATAGCAAATAAATCTCTTGAATCTTGATTCTTGAGGGACTTTGTGAAGCTTGTAATGTTTCACCCGGTTGTTATCAGCGCTTGTCAGTCTCATAGATATGGGTTAAAAGAGGGTCATTAGTATCCATCCACATGGTTGACCACCGGTACCAGTACGGGACGATAATGCAGACCCCTAAGAGCGAGGGTGGTGAAACACTTTTTCTTCTGTAACCCAGCTGCTCTGGGTTTTTTTTTTGCTTTAACTCAACTTCCCAGTACGAACGCTTCAATAAAAAGTGTTTGAATACACTCCTAGTCGAATCCAGAGTTATTTTTGTGGTGTCCTTCATGTGAAGGAGATGATCACATCCCTTTCAAAGAAAGAATCAGTACAAAAGATGAAATGGTTCCTGCCAGCACTACTCATAAAGTGGATTGAGATCTCATCATTTAAATTTGGAGCTCTTGTGAGGGATACAATGTAGGTTCATCTAAGTCAAATGAAAACAAATCAACTATTTTAATTTGTCTCTTTCTAACGGAGTTCATACTGTGCAGACGTGATCTCGTCACGGACTGTGATGCCAGGGATCCTCAATTTGGTATCATTAAGTACCTTTCTTTCTTAGAGTGCTTTTCGTCTTTTATGACAATCAATAAAGCCACAAATCATACAAGTCGTAGCTCTGCATTGCTGCAGAGAGGTCCGTGCAAATCATCAAGGTGTCGAGAAATGTTGATGGGGAAGAAAATTAAACTGAGGCGGCGGCGGGTAGTGGTGCTGCTGGTTTGAATTCAGATGTCACGTAACATAAAAAGAAAAAGAAAATCAATGTAAATTGCATATAAACGAAAAACAATGTGTACTTTTGCACTTTTTGTGACAAATATGAACCTGATTTTGTATGGGTGATGATGAAAGGGTGCCATCTTCAAACCAGCGTCACTCTGGAAAACACACATTGTTAGTACAGATGTGTGGGCCAGACTCCCATTCTTTTGATTCATTTGTGCCACTGGTTCACTTCCAGGTAATAAGACACCAGCTTGATGGCACCAGAGGATTTTGTGACTGTGGATGAGATTGTGATGTCTTTTGTCAACCGATCACACCAGGACGCATTTAACTGTCAAGTCTGCACACTCCGAGATCAGATCTAGCTCGCATCGGGATCCGATCAGCCAGACCACATACCCAGGTGGCCTGGTTGGCATGTGGACACAATCCGGACAATTTATGAGTCTTGTTAAGGGACTGCTGATGAAAACACAACAATTCCTGATTTAACTGCTTCTCAATAAAAGGTTTGAAATAACAAAATAAAGGATAATTTGTTCGGACACATTTGTTCGGATACATTTGTCCATTTGTTCGGACACATTTGTTCGGACACAGCCGAGTTCTGATTTGGCGCATTCCGATCACAAAAAGTCGCATTCAGGAGACAATTGTAGCCACGGCCTGAGTAAGTCCGCGTGGCACGTTGGCCTTTCTACTTTTCACAAAAGCTCTGAGATGGAATAAAGGTAAAATATCCGTCTTGTTGTAGAAATGACAAAGAAAACACTGACATGTCCCTTTAATGAGCCCACTGCATCCGGAGGCGCCGCTCTAAAGCCACAGATCGATGGTAGGGGAGATGGGTCTGACAAGGTTGACTCACTAAGGTTAAGACAATCACGGCATTTTTCCGTCTGCGGGCCAGAGCTCACTGATCTTTAGAATGAAACGGGGACTTGTCTGCTCCTTCAGAGCTCTCTGTTCTTTGAATTGTTGTTTCAGCTTTTTTCCTCTCTTGTGCTTTCTGGGTTTTTTTTTTGTTCAGCTGTCATAGAGCACTCTCATCCACATCTCTCACTCGCTGCACTCGTCTTCACAGGAGTCATTTTTGACTGTCGTGAAATAACATGGCAACAACTTCTTTCTTTCGTCTCTGTTTTGCCATTTACGGTTAACCAACCGAGTCTCTGCATCAATCTCAAAATCTCTGTGCTGCCGACACAAATTGAAATCTGTAAACTGTAGGAATAAAGCCCCACCAGTATACCTGCAGATAAGTGTTTGTTGGTCCCCCTTATCTTCATCAGATAATGAATCGTATCGTACTGTATGCTGCCTTAATGGGATTATCAGCTGCTGAACATTTTCATTTCAGGGTATAATCACCCGCAACTTGAAATTACAATTATATTCTGTCATGGTCGAAACCTGCTGCTTTGCTTGTTGCACATTTATCTCCAACAAATCACAAAATGATCACAGCGCCATTGACTTTATTTGACTTTTGAAGGTATCCTATTTGTTTGTCTCAAATCTCAGCAACTATTTGATGAATCGCCATAAAAATGTTGCACAAATATCCACGTTCCTCAGAGGATGAATCCTACCGATGTAGACGATCCTCAGACTTTTAGTCTCCACAATTTTAGAACGGATTGCTTTGAAATTTGGATCAATTGTAAATTCGTCATCATTCAACTGTGAAACATATCTTAACTTTCAAAAACGTTATCATACCAGGTAACTGACTGATTTATTTCTGGTGATTGGACTGAATTTTCACGACCCAAAATGAAACATGCTGCTTTTGTAATCGTCAATGACATTTTCACTCTTTTTCTTGCACTCTGCAGTGAACTTCTGTATCCATGGAGGACAGATTTTTTGAGTTCTGCGAGTTCTCTGGACTTGGACGCGCTATCGCATGCATCCGTAAAACATGCAGGTCTGTTTAAAATTTGAGATCTGCATTCAGTCTCCGCACCGTCTCCTCCTATCTCTTCAGCCATGTGGAATATTACAAACAAAGGCTTCTTGTAAATGTCAAGTAGCGATTCCAGCAGTGTTTATGTGAGGAGGTCAGAGTCTGTATCGCATATATAATGCATAGAAATGTGTTGTGTTTTTTATTCCTGCTCATGTGATATACAAAATGTACGAGTCCCTCTTTGCTGTGGGGCACTAAGATATACCTTATCTAATCTAATCCTTTTTGCTTCACTTAATCTTTACTGTGCTGCTTCAGTACTGTGTGTGTGTGTGTGCGTGTGTGTGTGTGTGTGTGTGTGTGTGTGTGTGTGTGTGTGTGCGTGTGCAGTGGCATAAGAGGTTTTAAAGAGTCCAAGGTTGAACAACTGCCGTCAGGCCTCCATAACTCCACGGTTCCCTTTAACCCACCTGACCTACATCACAAAATGGTTTGAAGGCAATTCAGTTGGATGACAGGCGCATCATTTTTGTCATGATTATTTTTATCCGCAAGTACAACATTGAAAGCTGTGTGACGATACTGTTGTATCAGTTGAGGTTGAGTGTCTGCGTTGCCCATTATCCACTCCAGAGAAACAACAGAGTCAAGAGTCAAATCTCTTTTCTCTCTGTTAACCATTGTGTTCTTTGCTTCCCCCATCGTCTCTTGTCCCACTATGCTCTCTGTGTGTGTAATACCAACAATATGAATAACATGAAAAGAGCATGAAAAACAATGTTTTTGCTGGGGGGGTGACTCCCATATCGATTTCCTTTTCCTCTGAACTTCCTCAAGCCCGTTAAGTAGAAAACATATTGAGCTCTTTCCTTTAATGGTGGTACACATTTCCTGAGGGTGACACAGTTTAACAATGACCATAAAGCAGCAAAACTATATTTAAAATGTGTGCATGCAAATATTTCTTTTGTAAACTTTGGCATGGATGTATTATTTCTCTATTTAATTGGATCCATGATGGCTACAGGCTTTGATTTTAAATTATTTTAAATTGTTATTACATTTAAGCGCCTGCTAAATAACTATTACACCATGACAAATATTACATATATTCCTTCCGCTTCAGTCAAATAGAAGTACAACATGTTGGCCTTTAGACCCCTGAGAGGTTGGGTTCCCTATTAGACCTTTTATGAACAAAATGTTCTGAAATCCCGTAACAGAAATCCAAATAACATATCTTGGAGGAGTATAAAGCTCTGTCAACACCAATCACAAATATAATGATATAGGTATGATGTATTTCTGGAGTCCAACCATGAAGTTAGCATCGCGCTGGTTCCCTCTACAAAAAGCCAGTATGATTCTACTTTTGGATTTTGTTTAATTGCAGAAAATAATCTCATGTGTCAAACAAACATTGTTTTTTACTTATACGTTTTATTCAATTGTATTTATGCAATCGGCAGATGTAAAAAGCTAACGTTATATGACTTCACGTTAGTCTATAAAGGAACTCCACCACGGTCACGTGACTTCATGTTAGTCTATAAAGGAACTCCACCACGGTCACGTGACTTCTCGTTAGTCTATAAAGGAACTCCACCACGGTCACGTGACTTCATGTTAGTCTATAAAGGAACTCCACCACGGTCATGTGACTTCATGTTAGTCTATAAAGGAACTCCACCACGGTCACGTGACTTCTCGTTAGTCTATAAAGGAACTCCACCACGGTCACGTGACTTCATGTTAGTCTATAAAGGAACTCCACCACGGTCACGTGACTTCTCGTTAGTCTATAAAGGAACTCCACCACGGTCACGTGACTTCACATTAGTCTATAAAGGAACTCCACCGCGGTCACATGACTTCATGTTAGTCTATAAAGGAACTCCACCACGGTCACATGACTTCTTGTTAGTCTATAAAGGAACTCCACCACATGACTTCATGTCTCCTCCACCAAGATAAAGGAGGACTAGTGTTCCAGTGAGGACGTTTAGTCGTCTCATTTACACTCTTTAAGATTCACCAGAGGGGCGTTCACTGACCTGTTTTATAGTCAGAGAACTAAACGCTAACATCTCTTCAGCTGGTGTTAAACACAGACCTGATTTCAGACATCGAACCAAAAACACATTCAAGAAACAAACTTTGCTGACTCATTTCCTGGTTTTAGGACTCATCCCCGCAGCACTTTATAGAGTAGATAAAAAATACCATCAGATTTAACCATGTTGAACAGCTGGAGACTGAAAACAGTTTGGAAAGCATCGTTTTCTGCAGCGAACTTCTGAAACAAGCCATTAGCTCAAAAATCATGTTTATGAGTCATTATTTTAAAATTGGGAAAATTCATGAAGTATCGAGCTGTTAAGAAGAGCCTCAGATCTCCAGGATCCCAAACACAAGATTGAGGTTAAAAAAACGTAAATGTATGTAAACACCGTTAAAATCTGCACCGTGACTTCACTGTTTATACTCATTGGAGTTTCAGACAAACTGAATGCAGTTGATTTTATGTTCTTTTTTTTTGTTGCCGTTTTGCATTTTTGTCTTTTGTGAAGTAAACTCAGTGATTCTCTTGAAACTCATATTTCATTTGTATCTCTTTTATGTGATTGTTGTTTCTCCTCTCCATGTGTATTTGCTTTTGATTTCATCAGCGTGTTTTTGTTCTTTCAATTGAACATTTGTATCACTTCAACTCCTTTGAAATTTGTAAAGAATATATATATATATACATATATATATATTTTTGGATTTCTCCAAAACTATCTCACAAACTCCAGACACTAGATCAACTCTGAGCTCTCTCTCTCTCTCTCTCTCTCTCTCTCTGTGCCAGCTGGACCCATGGATGGCTCAAGGCCTTAATTTGAAGTAATTTCAGATAGATTTCACATTTTGGCGCCTTAAAAATTGTGTCTTCTTGTAATTTCACCGTGACAAACGTTCTCTCCCTCCTCCTCCTCCTCCTCCTCCTCCTCCTCCTCCTCCTTTCATTCTCTCAAGGTTATCCTTGAAGCAGCGGGGCTTTGTCAATTGCGTGTCTCTTACATAAGAGCGACACCTCAGTGGTGCTCTCTTACGTAAGACACACATCATAGAGTGGGCCAAATTCCCCCCCCCCCCCCATCTCATAGGTGCTTTACCCAGCGGGGGGGACCCAGGTTCAAATAAGAAAGAGAGAGAGAGAGAGAGAGAGAGAGAGAGAGAGAGAGAGAGGGAGACAGATAGCAACTCAATATCCTGGTCCTGGTTTAGTCCAGCTTGGTGAAAAAAAAAAACAGTTCTTATCGTGGAGAAACCAGACAGATGGCGCTGACAACTGGCAGACAGACACACGGACTGACAGAAAGAGAAAAGGAAGGATGAAATGAAGAGGGATGAGAAGAAAGATGAAGAGGGGAAGGAGACAGGGGTATATGGGTCTCAGAGATAAAAACCCAGTGGACACTGCTACTTGGATGGGTAGCAGTCTCTCTCTCTCTCTCTCTCTCTCTCTCTCTCTCGGTCCCTCCATCCCTCCCTGTCTCCCCCCCCCCTTGCCTCCTCTAAGCCCCTGCAGCTACATGCTTGCTTGCACAGACCATCTGGGAGAAAAGGGGGGATTGTTTTTGCAGAGGGGCCGACGGTGCCAGCTTCCTACACTGACTGATCTGAGGGCTTTGGAAAGCCCTGCTTCAAACACAATAAACAGAATGGATGAATGTATGCCATTGTACTGTATCTCCAGGGGGGGGGGGGGGGGGGGTCGAGATAGATAAGGTAGAGCAGCACTTCACTGCTCTGTATACAGATATACATTGGACAAAAGAAAACATTACAATAAAAGGGCAATTAAAAAAAGACGAAAATTAGGCCCATTATTCTGTTTCTGTAATATTTGATGATCAGAATGTTCTTTTGTATTTTTGGGCCCAAAAGCACGTCATTAAGCCGAAGATGAGGAAGTCAGAAGTGATGCATTGTACTGATTATTGCACCTGAACCACGAGACATTGGTGTTGTGCTGCTACCTGAGGATGTAAACAGGAAGAGGAGGAGCTTAACCCCACTCGCTATTTGGAAGCAGCTCTTCATGTTGTGCATGATTGTGATCTCTGAATCAGGTGTTTTGGCAGGAAGTAAAGTACCTTAAAAACAACCACATATTTTTCTATCTTTTATCGTATGTGTATTGGTCATATGTTCAGGGTTATTTAACGGTCCACTCTGAGGCAATTTGTCTTGTTCACAATTGATATGAAACCTTCTGGGGAAAAAGCGCGTTTCAGTTTTACGGGGATGTCGTCACAGTAACACCCGATCCCTGCCGCTCGCTGATAAAGCCACAGGTGTGCCGTCTCGGCCCGATACCACGGCTGCTCACCTGAATCTCATCTTGACAGGAGATTGAGCCCGGTGGGGATGAACACACACACACACATATATATATATATATATATATATATATTATTTTTTTATTTCATAAAGGTGTGGAGATGTGAATGAGGGTGTGAGCTGAGTGGAGGAGAGGCCTTTACATTGTAACACACCACCGACTGTGATGGAGGACTAAGGCGTGGAGTAAGCCTGCCCTCTGCTGCAGGTTTTTACAGCAATATATTAATATCTGTAAAAAATAAAACAACAACAAAAAAAAGCTGCAGCAGTTTAAAAAACAGCTGTTATGACAAATAGGAATTAATCCAAAATGATATTTATATATTCCTTTGTATTTCATTATTTGTCTCTACCAAACTGTTGAGATGTTCGTTTTGGGTAAAAGTCATAGATTTGTGTCCAATAATGTGAAATAAAATACAAAAAAAAAATATATAGATAGTCATATAATTTGTGTTCTGTTGTTGTTGTAAAACACAGTGTGACTGCAATATAAAGACAAGTGTTATTCATGTTCATATTATTAATATTAGTATTAATATTATAAATACTGCCTCCAGTGAAAGCTCAACGTCCACAACTGTCATTAAAGTCATAATTATGACCAGTATTACCTGGTTATCACAGAGTATTCATACGTCATTCTGTCAACACAACGTGTGCAACACTGGCTGAGTGTGTTTACAATACTGGGGTCCAGCTGCTACTGGCCCTTTAAGACGCTCGCCGTCGCCTCGGTTACAGTCCGGAAGTAGCAGAAGCGTCAGCGTGTGTCTGCGCGACTTCAGAGCGTCTCGGTTTCCTGCTCTGCTCTGCTCTGCTCTTCTCTTCTCTTCTCTTCTCTTCTCTTCTCCTCTCCGTCGACTCGAGAGAACTGTGACTCTGCTCCCGACTCAAGAGAGGTGAGCAATGCCGACTCCTGCGCCAGCCTCTGCGCCTGCGCCGAGTAGCTCCCGTGCTAACGTGACGTTAACGAGCTGCGCGTGTGATACAACATGTCGCTGTCCATGGTGCTAGCGGAGCGCCAGCTGACGCTAGCTAACGGAATGCATTACATTACATTACATTACATTACATTACAGTCATTTAGGAAGTGCATTGTAAGTGTAAGCAAAACAATTATATATCCTCTACAGCAGAGGTCTTCAACACGGGGTCCGCGACCCCTAGGGGGTCCGCGGAGGTACTGCAGGGGGTCCGAGAAATTTTTGGTTGATTAGACAATTATTTTTTTCCCCCAAACCATGAATCTGTCCATTATTTTAATAGTTCAGAATTGTTACAGGTATGTTTATGCATGGCAGTGGCACTAATAGGCCATCACTCATTTTTCATTTCCACATTTATGTTGAAAATAAATACGTAAATGTCAATATCTTGTATGCATGATTGTCATACAGTGTGTTTCTAAATGTCAGTGTCACGGCAACCCTACTCACTGTACCTTTAACATAAAAACATGAATACATGAACCTGTGTATTCTTTGAATAGCTTAGTATTGAATGCACAATAACAAGGTATGTTTATACATGGCACTAGGCCCAGTTTAATATAAAACACCGTTTTATACAATATATATATATATATATTTATATATATATATATATATATATATTTATATATATATATATATATATATATTTATATATATTTATATATATATATATATATATATATTTATATATATATAGTCGGGGGTCCCTGCTCCATCTCTTTATCAGTTTGGGGGTCCTACGTCAGCACTGAGGCGTTGGACGGTACTCGGAGCGTCCAGTCGTCACAAAGCGTTTGCTCTCGACCACCTTTTTAACACATTTCCGTGTGACTCTTCTCGCGTGTTTCTCCAGAAGATGAGCGGCGGCGACAGCGACGCCGTCAAGCCCGTGAGCTGCACCGTGAAGCCGCCGGTCTACCTGCAGATCGGGGACGCCAAACCGGAGGCGGCGGCTCACTCTGGGGTCTGCGTCGTAGACGTCGCCCTCCCCTTCGGGAAGCCCGTCAACGTAAGCTGCCGCGTCACGTTCACTTGGCAGACTCGGTGTTCCCTAACACAAGAGGTTAAGACCCAGTGTGTTTCTGTTCTGTTCATATTCCGCCGTCTGCGGTTCCAGATTAGGGAGATCACCTTTAAGAACTACTACACGGCCTACGTGACGGTCCGCTTGCTGAGGAAGAGCCCCGGACAGGAGGCCCCCGCCAGGTGGTGCACCGCCCTGAGAGACCTGCCGCTGATGGACAACCCCCACACCGAGGGAGGCTCCCAGGACTACTGCTCCGTCCACAGGGTGCAGGTGGGGATGAGAAGCTTTGTGTGTGTGTGTGTGTATGTGTATGTGTATGTGTGCGTGTGCGTGTGCGTGTGTGTGTGTGTGTGTGTGCGTGTGTGTGTGTATGTGTATGTGTATGTGTGTGTGTGCGTGTGCGTGTGCGTGTGTGTGTGTGTGTGTGTGTGTGTGTGTGCGAGCCTCAGCAGGGATTGTAATTATCTGTAGACTCATATCTCATATTCATGGTCTACTGTATTGTCTTTGTACAAACCCTGTAAAGAAAGAAGTCAAGTATTAAATGCGTTATAAAGAAACAAAGCTGCAAAGTGTCTTAAAAGCTGCATTCTCTCTAGTGTCCACCAGGGGGCGACTCCTCTGGTTGTATAGAAGTCTAGTCTAAAATGACTCTACTTCTCTCTTGATTTGTTCCCTCAGTAAACATTGTAAACATGAGTTTATGGTCTCAATCTCTAGTTTACAGTCTTCTTCAATACAGCATGATGTTCATTTAGTACATTATGCTCCATTTAGAGTCAAACAGACCATAAAGCAGGGGATGATTTAGGGGGCGGGGCTACACAGTGATTGACAGGTCTCTACCAGAGACGTATACGGCGTCTCTACGTCGCTCCTCCGCGTTCCAAATATGGTCACTTTTGTTTTGCAAAAAAAAAAGTGAAGATGGCCGTATTCCAAGATGGCGACGGCGAAATCGCTGAACTCAAGCCTTCGTAACATCAGTCCACAAACCAGTGGGCGACGTCACCATGACTACGTCCACTTCTTACATACAGATTATGGGTCAAGCACTGTCTGATGCAATACAATCACCAAAAAATGTATTTTAATGCAAGAACTCTGATATCCGTAAACCAAACGGATCCAGTTGGGCGTGAAACCGACGCGGGCCGGCTCAGATTAGGCAGAACTCACGCTATCCTGTCGTGTTGTGTTGTGTGTTGTTTGTTGTTGTTTGTTGTTGTTTGTGTAGATGCAGGTGGAGCCGGATCACGTGCTTTCTGTGAGACTGATCCTGAGACAGCCGTCCTCTGCCTGGCTCTCCTTCAGCCTGGAAGACGTCAACGTATTCCCTCACGTGGAGCCGGTCAGTCCTCTGCTGTTATAAAGAGACAGAGAAGTGTGACTGTCAAAGTAAAGTAATCACAACGTCACAACGTCTGACTATCAAAGTAAAGTAATCACAACGTCACAACGTCTGACTATCAAAGTAAAGTAATCACAACGTCACAACGTCTGACTATCAAAGTAAAGTAATCACAACGTCACAACGTCTGACTATCAAAGTAAAGTAATCACAACGTCACAACGTCTGACTATCAAAGTAAAGTAATCACAACGTCACAACGTCTGACTATCAAAGTAAAGTAACATTAATCACAACGTCTGACTATCAAAGTAAAGTAACATTAATCACAACGTCTGACTATCAAAGTAAAGTAACATTAATCACAACGTCTGACTATCAAAGTAAAGTAATCACAACGTCTGACTATCAAAGTAAAGTAATCACAACGTCTGACTATCAAAGTAAAGTAATCACAACGTCACAACGTCTGACTATCAAAGTAAAGTAATCACAACGTCACAACGTCTGACTATCAAAGTAAAGTAACATTAATCACAACGTCTGACTATCAAAGTAAAGTAACATTAATCACAACGTCACAAAGTGGAACTGTTCACTTAACGAGGCTGAAATGCCACTGAGAGTGGCGGCCATTATTCATAAGGTAACGAGCTTTTATGAACATATTATCAATGTAACATGATGATTTGATTTGTAGTGTAATTCAGCTTCTGGCAACTCAGTTGTGGCATTAATAATAGTAATTATTATTATTATTATTATTTTAATAATTTATAATAAAAAATAATATTATTATATAGTATAATAATAATAGTAATTATTGTTATTATTATACTATATAATAATACTTTATAATTAAAAATATTATTATTATTGTTAATATTATGTTATGGTTATATTATTATTATTATATTATTATAAAATAATTATAAGTATACATATATATCATAATATTACTTGTTATTGTTGCTACTGTGGTTATTATTATTATCAATAATATGATTATATTATTATAATATTAGTATTGCTAATAATAATTATTATTATTATTTGTATTTGGGGGAGGGGTTAACTCGTGGATGTAAACAGGTGGGTTTTGAGGATGTCTGAGATGTAAAGAGTTCATTAGGTTGGTGTTAAACGCAGCTAATAAGTTAGTTAAACGTGCACCGTCAGCTGAATATTCATAATCAGGAACGTCAAAATAAAACCGGATGTATTTTGGGGAGAAGGAGGCAGACGCTGAGATTTCTAGTTTCTAAACTCCATCAGAAAATGATCCATAGCGACTCAAAATGAGGTTAAAGCTGCCATAGACTCAATCATGAACCTGACAGCAGGTTCTACCGTGACGTCGTTCTGTATTCCACCAGCAGATGGAGCCAAAGTGAGGACTTCTGAAGTCCGTCACACAGTGGAATCACTCACGAGCGCACGTTTATTCACAAGTATTCCAGCGTTGCGATTGCAACATTTGACTCAACTGTGCAATTTGAACTTCCAGAACCCGGAGAAGGAGGTTTCTGATTGGCTGTCCGACCTGACGCTGGTGGACCAGCACCCTGACCTGGAGGTATGCACTTCCTTTTGTTTGTGTGTGTCTGACTGTGACCTCTCTGTTCGTGTAAACGGACGTTCTTTTCACACTTTCTTGTCTAAATTTAGCCTTTAAAACCCCAATTGAACTAATTTACAGAGACTAGAAGTGAATAAACTAATAATTCCAAATATCAGATTTTTGGTCTGGGATTCCATTTTTGTGGGGCAGGAGGGGTTTCTGTGGACAGAATCTGGAGGAGGTGGGACTACATCTGAAGCGTTCTGGTTTGCGTTTGTAGTCCTGCGGGCTTTGGTTGAATGCAGGTAAACGGTCCATGTGGAGAGAAAAAGAGGCGACACATTCCGTCGGACTATGATTTTGGCTTTTTATCAGATTTCGAAATTTGCTCGTTAAACTTGCTTCTTGTGAAACAATCCGGTCGTACGTCTCGAGTTGCCGGTCGGACATGAAAACGATTAGCAGCGCACGGAAAAGAAAGTCTCGGTCCGAATATCCGCCGGCTGCTTGACATCTGTTTGTTCTGTTCCTGAAGGGCCTCCCGGACCCCCAGACCGTGTCGTCCAGCATCCAGCAGATGTGGGCTCTGACTGAGGTGATGCAGACCAACCAGACCACGGCCTCCATCGGACGATACGACGTGAGTCTGAAACACAGCGATTTCTCTCTCGGAGCCTTTTGTGTCAATAACAAGCCAGTGTTCAGAGCCGCGTTGAAGACTGACGTCGGGTTTCTCTGTCTTTGCTGCAGGTGGACGGGTGCTACGACATCAACCTGCTCTCCCTGACGTAGCGCGGCCGTCGAGATCTGACAGGGAGCTCGCTTTGTGGAAGAAGCTACGACAAAACAATAAAAATGTATTAAGAAACAGACAAAGTATTGAGCATGTGTTGCAAAGCATGATGGACCTTTTACGGTGTAATGAGACAACTTCCATAACTTATTGGGACATAACTTTTATTTTATGGTCAAACATCGCTAACGCACCAAAGTCTGGACCAGAGCTCATACGGTTGATACAATAACAGTATTGCAATATTGAAGACATGTAAGGCAGTAGTGACATCATGACTGTTTGATGTAAGTCTTGCTGCCTCATACGCAACCAATAACGTTGTTGCTGTTATTGTTGCACAACACGAATGTTTCGTCTTTGGTGGATGGTTCAAAGTTTCAAATAAAGTTTCAGTTTGTTTGCTCGTAGAAATCAAATTAAAACCTGCTGCAACGTGTTTTGATTACTTCATCCTGACGTCTCATCATTTTACTGTTCATGTGTCACGTGGTTCTTCCTCTTCCTCTTGTTTCACTAACAGCTCGGTCTTTAGACGTTATGAACGTTACGTTGAATGTATATTTATTTTATTATACATTTGTTCCTCACAGTTAGACATTGATTCAGTTCATCCCTGATTAGCACTCTGTGTGACTTCATTATGAGACGTCCTCCACACCTTTCACTCAATCTGTCAGGAGGTCACCGAACATCGCTGGAGGAGGATGAGGAGAAGGAGGAGGAGGAGGGGATTCCCTGCCGTTCAGCCGGTAAAGACAGAAACGGTGACGTGTCACTTTGTGGTTCCACGTGCTCGACAGCTTCGGTTGTTTCCTTTCCTCGTCTCCTCCCGCTGTTCCCTTTAACGCTCTTAGACGTCACGTTTGATGTCGGGCTTCACAAATAAACCAGACTCAACCTGCCAGGAGGTTAAGAACAGCAAACGAGAAGAGGGGGGAAGGAAATAGAGCCGAGATTGAACCGACAGGAGACATGCCCCCCCCCCCCCCACACACACACACACACACACACACACACACACACACACACACACACACACACACACACAAACAAATCAGCGACTACAAAACTGAGGGAAGCACAAATCTGCAGAGCCCACGCTGCCCGCTCAAGTGTACTTGACATGTAAATTCACTCGGCTCTCCCGCCGAGCATATTGACGCTCTCTGGAGAAACCAAACGTTTGTTTGTCAGAGAGCGAAGCCGTGCAGAGGGAGGGGGAGGAGGGACGCTGTGCTTATGTGGGGACGGGAAAGAAAGACAATTAAAGAGAGAGACGGGAGGATCCGTACCTGATGTAGCGGGATGATGATGATGTTTGTGTTTCACAAACAAATCTCCCTCCATCAGCTCTGAACCCAGAAACCTCCATCGCCCTCCTCCCTCTCCACTATCGGAGGCCTCTCTTGGTATTTTGGTCAGACACCTCTGAGTTAAATTCAACTATGTGTGGTGTTTGTTATAAATGTACGTTGGTACACAGAGGGTGAATAAGAAGCTGTACACGGAGGGACTTAGGACCCAGGGGAACGTAGGTGAAGGAAACGGGAAGAGACGCCACACGAACGGCTGTTCACCGCTCGCTGCCCGGTGTCACGGTTTAACCGATGCGTCTGTTGTCGTCGTAGTTACGGCAAAGGTCTCCAGTTAACAGGGTCCCTGGTTAAACCGCAACACCGGTTCTTGTGTTAAAAATGCGTTAATGCTAATTGTCGGCGTTAATGAATGAATGCGTCAACGCGTTATTATCGCAAGGTTCCGCTGCAGCATCGACTGATACGAGCTGCAGCGGAACCTTGACGAGGAAGCGTCGATCTTTCAAACTCCGTGCGGGTTTCTCCTCGGCAGCGAACACACATTTTTCTTTCGGCCCATCCACAGCCAACGCCGGGTCGTCCACGAACAGGTGAAAGCCTGATGCAGGGATGCACTTTATAGACGTACATCGTGGAACGACATCCTGGCATCGCAGTAATCCTAAATGAACTCGAAGACAGTTTGAAGCATCAGCCAAATTTAAACAAAAAATCCCCAACAGGAGCACTTTTTTGGAGTTCAGTTTGGAGGAACCGGCCTGGTGTCATTGAGCTCCAGAGGATATTTAATCATGTAAATCACATCTCAACAGTAGAGACAGTAGAGGGCTCTTTCCTCCTGACAGCAGAGAACAACGCATCCACAGACGGATGTTTGTCTCTCGCTCTCTCTCTCTCTCTCCTGTCGTTCCCACTCAAGCTCTCAGACCCTCCGCCCATCACTCTCTGTCTTCTTCTGTGATTTGATTCCAACGCAACATTGCATCACTTTCCAAGTTTGAGCGATGAACGATGCGGCTCCTCGACCCGAC
Source organism: Cebidichthys violaceus (assembly GCF_023349555.1). NCBI lineage: Eukaryota > Metazoa > Chordata > Actinopteri > Perciformes > Stichaeidae > Cebidichthys > Cebidichthys violaceus. The sequence continues at coordinate 3,425,812 of NW_027176472.1, forward strand.
GCCGTCAATCATCCGTTCAGACGAGTCGGTGACAGCGGCGCCGTGGTCTCTCTCTGATACCTGACGGCAAAAATCATTTTTTAAATACATTGATTTTATTGTTTTTATTACTTGTTGGGCATTTAACAAAACCAGGAGGTCATAACTGATATAACTCCACGTTAACGACACGTTTAAACAAATGAATTCTAACATGTTTATCTTCTATATTGTATCTATATTCTATCTTCTGTATTTCTATTTTGTGCTACTTCATACTTCCACTCAACTAACGTTTATCGGGGAAATATTGATTCTTTACTTACAATAATTCATATTTTGGTGTTATGACGTAATAAAAATGACTCCACCTAATCGATACAACACATCATATAACAACAATAACACTGTTATACTTGTTCTTTTCATTCTTTTTATACTCCATTTGGTACAGCAGGACCTCAAATAAAAGACTAATTCTTATAAAATAAGGTATTTCTATTATATAAAGTCATAATGAACGTTCAGTGTTCTGAAGGCACAGCTGGACTGTACTCAATAAACACAAAATAAAAGAGAGATTTAACAGATGGCAGTTTGTCATTTCATAAGAATAGCAAGTGACATATCCATAGACAGAAGCTTCTGTATTTTATATATACTTATAATACGCTAACGAGCAAACGTTTGTCTCCAGAGCCGCTAGCGTTCCTGAGCTCAGTAACGCATAATTAAAATGATGAACGCAATAATGGTCGTCCTCCTGCCGGGCCGTACGCGTGCAGTGAATCACTTCTCCTCCTCATAATTGGAACGGAGGTGATGTGTTGTTGTGTGATTTTGCTTCAAGGGCTGATTCTTTATTTGTGGAAGAAATGCAAATAGCGTTCGGATGAATGTGGAAGCCAATCTGAAGGAATAATAAACTCTTAATGGAGAAGAAGAAACCTCAATTTAAACGTCCTGAGGAAAGAAATAAGTGCTGACTAACATTTTACAACATATTTATTAAGCACAACATTGTGCAGAATTGAGAGAGAGGAGAAAAGACAAAGCAGCACGTTGTGAGTCGTGGCCTCGATTCCTGCGAAGGCTTAATTTAGGTTCCACGCAGAACACCTCAGCAAAAAATAGAGACGCAAACAATGAATACATGAAGGAAAACTCTGCTCACGTCCCGAGACGGTTCAAGTTCAGCCAAAGTCATCGGAGGAGGAACATCTCATTTCCTCCAAAAACGTCTGAGCTCAGCTTGAATCCGGCCTCCGTGTCCTCGGTGTGGTTTCCGTTCCGCTGTCTCCGCTCTTCGGTTTCGTTAACTCGCAGGACGGAACCGTGCGCCTTACCGACAGCAGGTGTTGAATGTTGACGGAGCGATTCTGATCACTAACCACGTACAGACAAGCAAGCTGCTGCACATCTCTACTCCACTTCAGTTGTGGATCTGGACGTCAGAGTCCAGTGCTTCCACTTTGGAATGAACTTGTGAAGAAGTCTGATCAGAGTCAAACTAAAGAGGTATTTCATTGGGACTCTTTGCATGTGTTTGATATGAACCACTTTCCACTGGTCACTTTGTGATATTCAGCAGATTAAGGACTAAACTGTTCCTCCTGTACATATAGTGTAGACCAGGGGTCTTTAAGGACCCCCAAACTGATAGAGAGATGGAGCAGGGACCCCCTACTATACGTATATATTGTATACAATTGTGTTTTGTATTAAACTGGGCCTAGTGCCATGTATAAACATAGCTGTTATCTTGCATACAATACTGAACTATTAAAATAATGGGACAGATTCATGTTTGGGAAAAAAAAATAAAAAATTGTCTAATCAACCAAAAATTTTGCGGACCCCCTGCAGTACCTCCGCGGATCCCCTAGGGGTCGCGGACCCCCTGTTGAAGACCTCTGGTGTAAACTAAAGTCACAAACGTATTGTCTCATAAAGAATAACTATAGTGCAAAACTTTATGGAAAGTATGACTTCCCTATGTGTACAGTTACGCTTAGGACCGTTAGCCAGACCGGTGAGGTTGAATCTGTTTGTTGCTTCACGTTTTGTTTTACTGTCTCTCTACCAGGAAACGAGGAATATTTAGTTTAAGGCGGTGAAGTCATGTTGTGTGTCCGCCGCAGCTGTATTTGTCGGCGTCGTATAAATGAAGACGGCATTAAGACGCAAGGAAACATGAACACATTTTCACTCCATCGTTCCAAACCAACGCGATTAAGTTACGTCACACCGCATCCGCTACATAAATGACGCTACAAAGCCAACGTACTTTATCGTTCTCCTCACCACGATGCACTTCTGTTGCCCAAAACTTAAAGTGACAGCTGGGTTTCACGACTAGATCAACACCTGAGAGCTCGTCACCCGTACAACCGAGCTGCGTCGACAGTCATGCTTTGAGGGAAACCATATCACTGTCGCAGTTTTAAACACGCGGCTAACGTTGTAAACTGAATCGAAATAAAACAAAGAAAACACCAAAAGACTCCTTGGTGAGTAAAACATCGTAAGTTTAGTGTCTAATCTAAACTAGAGCTGGAAGAAGAATTAGTCAATGTAGACTTTTGATTCCAAGCGGGACTTGAACAGCGGTCTCCTGTGTGACTCACCCACCCCGGATGTCCTCTGATTAGCTTTTCATACACGCAATCAACGAAGCAATCACTTTCCTCGAGACATAATTAACACTGCAGTTTAACGTCTGGAGGAAATATTAGTAATTGTGCGCTTCATCCATGTGTGAGAGAAAGAAATACATTTGTGTACTACGAGGATCAACGCGTCCTGAAATACAGGTTGTTTGACAGTACCTTCCAGAAAAAAACCCTCATTTGTTTGTCGAGTCTCTGGTTAAAGCAGTGAATGTAAAGTAGTAAACACTCTTTAATTAAGAGGGACGCCTCTGAGGAGTAAATTGTTCTATCTGGCCAAGATAAGACTAGATCAGGCCTCTTTGATTGATCCCTTGAGGCTGATTGTAACGAATACAGAGTCAAACTGTGAGATTAAAAACAAAAAACCAGCTTGAATGAAATGAATTAAAATGAAAAAGCAGACATCTGTAGTGGCGATGTTGACGTACGAAGCTGGAAGATACTTCCACAGGTAAGGACTGAACCCGGGTCCGTCTCCAGACTACCTCGTTCAGCAGCGGGTCCCTGCGTGAACACCGTTCAACAATGCTTTGGACAATGCCACACTTTCTCCTGGAGAAAATGCATTTGGTGTCTTAAAGGGCCGGTGTTCAGCATTTCAGGGGATCTGTTGCCGGTAATGGAATATAATTATGTTTCCATTAGTCTATAATCCCCTGGAACTAACGACTGTTGTGTTTTCCTTCGTTTAGAACGGACCCTCCGTATCTACAAAGGGAGCGGGTCCTTTTCATGGAGTCCGCCGTGTGTCCTACAGTAGATGGACAAACAAACAAACACACACACACACACACACACACACACACACACACACACACTGGCTCCAGAGAAGGCTTTATGTGTTCTTTCGTTATCAGAAGGTAAACAGGCAGCAGCGTCGCCTCGCTGTGGAAGCGCTCCGGTGTTTCCCCGGCTTTGCGAGTCAACTTTTAAAACAGAGATTCAAACAAAAACGGAGGAATAGTTAACCGTTAGTTCACCGTTAGTTAACCGGTAGTTAACCGTTAGTTCACCGTTAGTTAGGCCACCGACACTCTTGTGAAACACTGCGGCACAGTGAGCGACAAGTGTAAAACCGCGGCGCCGCTCCTAAAGCGGCGTCTGTACGGCGTTACCACGGATTTGCACTCGTCGCCTGTAAAGGGAGGAGTGAGCGGAGGATCTGCAACCTCCCCCACTAGGTGGCACCAAATCCAAGTCCCTTGATATTATAACTCAATCATCGATCAATCAATTTGATTTAATTTCAGGTCTTTATTATTCAATTAGAATTATGTATGATAAAAATAGCAAATTAGTCGATTCAGGAACCAGGGTTAGATGTTCTAGATTAAGCTTTTACCACCAACTACTGAAACAAAAGCAAATGCCGTACAACATGAATGGGTTTTCCCTGCAGAAGAAGAAAAGAAAAAGACGTCTGTCTGTTTTTTCCCATGTAGAGACAAGTGGGACAAACTTTAAGACTTCATGAAGCTGTAAGTCACCAACCAGATGTTATCTAGTGTGATAAACAGGTTCTCTGTGATCCACCATAAGCATCCACCTCGATGCTCCACCTTCACATGTGAATCATGAGGTTCCACTACAGATGAACATCAAGAACATTCCTCCTTTAAAATGGAGCAGCAACACAAAAACCTTGTGTTTCATCAGCGTACGCCGGCTCCCACCAGATGGCGCTGCCGTTCTACGCTTTTCCCCGGCTCTCCTTCCTCTCTGCTGAAAGCTCTCTGCTGGGGAACGTCGTTCAAGGGATGAACTCATGAACTAATCAAGTGACGCTGGAATGCGGCGTGAAGCGGCCGGGGAGGCCTCAGCCCCTTCGCTGAAATGAGCGGCGCTACCGTGTCAGAGCGACGGCCGAGGGTCTTATGAGAAACCACTCTGGAACCAAAAAAAAAAATCCAATTTCCAAAGCGCTGATAGACTGTCAGAGCGACGCTAATTGCTCTCTCTCTCCCGCCAATAGACAGAACAAAGACTGGCAATCAAAGTCACACTCATTACTGTCCATTTATTTCAGATGGCTTTTCAACCCCCCCCCCCTTTAAAGGCGGCGAGGCCGAGCGTTAAGGGGATGCTATAAATACTAAAGTCCAGGGTGGAATCACCATGCGTCGGGAAGATGCTTTTGGACTTTCCCGTCACTCGGCTCCACCTGGCCGAGTGTGTTCAGCAGCCAGGTACATCTAGGAATAAGCTGCCGGGTTTGGACGGCGGTGTGATGCATGAATGCAGCAATGTGTAATTCTGTCCAAAACGAACAATTTAACGCTATCCGACAAATTCCGGGGTATTGCGAAAAAGGGAAGCATGAGGAGCGGTGGATTAGTTTTACTCTCTAAGCCTCTGAGAAGGAGGAGAGCAGCACATCAGCAGGATATCATGAGGCAGCAGTTTCTTTCCTTTTTTTTTCGGGGGAGCACGCTCTGCAGTGAAACCCCCACGACGAGCGCCGACACCTGTGAGCACAGATGCGGCCATTATTCTCACATTATCCGCCGTAAAAAGAGAGGCGAGATGGTGCAAAGTGGGTAGACAGCATTTATTTTTATTCATTATTTAAAAGCAGTTTGGTGTAATTGATCGTCAAGGAGAATAAAGATCCTCCAGGAGAGACCTGGTCCACCGTAGACAGACTCAGGTCCTCCAGGAGAGACCTGGTCCACCGTAGACAGACCCAAGTCCTCCAGGAGAGACCTGGTCCACCGTGGACAGACAAAGATCCTCCAGAAGAGACCGGTCCACCGTGGACAGACCCAGGTCCTCCAGGAGAGACCGGTCCACCGTGGACAGACCCAGATCCTCCAGCAGAGACCGGTCCAGATCCTCCAGGAGAGACCTGGTCCACCGTGGACAGACAAAGATCCTCCAGAAGAGACCAATCCACCGTGGATAAACCCAGATCCTCCAGAAGAGACCGGTCCACCATGGACAGACCCAAGTCCTCCAGCAGAGACCGGTTCCACCGTGGACAGACCCAGATCCTCCAGCAGAGACCGGTCCACCGTGGACAGACCCAGGTCCGGCTTCACCTGCAGCCTCGGACCTGCAGTCTGGATCTCCGGAGGGAGGAGGAGAGCTCAGCTCAGTGCTTGTTGTTCCCTGACAGATGATGAAGTCAGACTCGTACGCTACAACATGTACGTCATGTTCGGCCGAGTTGAAGCAGGAGAAACTGCGTCGAAAGCCGATTGGAACCACAACACCGATAACTCGTTCTCCTCGTTCCTCTGCAGTCGAAGCGCTCCGGTGTCGTGAACCTCTTTTCATCACAAACCATCATGAAATCCACGAAGGTATCCCGAGAGTCCAGCTGGGGAACGTTCGGCGCCACGAGCCGCGTCTCCGTTGCGGCGATCAGTGACGCCCTGCTGACGGCTGACAAAGAGGAAAACAGCTCCATGCGCGTCTCTCTCACAGAGCTACAGAGCGAGTAACATGAAACGAAACTGTGCGTTGACAGAAGAAACCTCCTCGGAAGCCGTTCACTTGCTTTTGCTTCAGATCATTTAAAGTACCGTCTCCTTGCTGAAGTGAACAAACCTGTCGGCGTAGAGTCCTGATTTTAAAGATCAATATGCGTTTGTGTAAATGAATGACATTTTTGTAAAAGTGAAAACCAGTGGTGACAAGTAATAAAGTACGTTTACTGATGTACTGTAATTAAGTACAATTCTGAGGTACCTTGAGGTACCTAGGAGACAACAAGTAGTCCACTACATCGACTTAACGGATCATTTATTATAATACAAAAAGTGTTGTGCGTTTTCCTACAAAAGTCAGCACCACGGGTCACTTTTCTCTCGTTACATGCATCTTTTCAAAATAAAACATCCGTCTTCACAGTCACAGAACTACTCAGTTCAGGAAAAGATCATCGTTTGGCTTCAAAAAGATTCAGAAGATGCCGTCGCTTTGAAGGACGCAAGTTAAGCGACGAATAAATCGACGCTGACTTCCAGTTTCCCCGACCGAACGGTTGCCGCTCGTTTGGACACGCCCACCTCCCCCGCCTGACCCGGCGTGTGATTTAGCGGTATTCATACTTCCTCCTTGAAGATCACGCGGATAACATATTGAAAAGAAAATCATAGATGTTCTCACGACTGCTGGATGAGACCAGCCTGACATTTATTCAACGGTCGTACCTGGTGACCTCTAGTAGTAATTGCAAAAGAAATGTAGTCTCCATCTTGTTAATAAATATATATATATATATATATATATATATGCACATTTTACTCTGTTATTTCTGCTTTTACCAGCGCTGATGAACGCCCCTTTAGACGGAGGTGTGAAGACTCCTGTTATACACACCTCATGTGGTTTCAATGAAGGAGCACTCACTGTGGAGAATTGGAAGTTTCATTTCTCTCGCTCGTGCACTTCATCAAAGTGCGGCGCGAGTCGAGGCCGTAACGGCTCCGCTGCACATCGTCGCTCTCTGGACAAAGGGCACGGACCATGTGACCGGGAAGAGGAAGAAAAAAAGGACAAAGGACAGCGGGGGGGGGGGGGGGGGGGGGTGTATGCGCACAGAGCGAGCGCTGGATTATTTCTCCCTTCCTTTGTACCGTTCTCGTGAAGACGGCTGTCACAGGTCTACTGTGGAACAATGAGAACTCTTCATTCTTTCACAATGCCGCCACACAAATGATCTGATTGACTTTGCAGTGATCTGCAAATCCCAACGCTGGCTTGTTGTCCTTGTATTCCGCTTTCGTCTTTGTATCAGTGTCACAGTCTGTCAGTCAGTCAGTGCCTCCACACGGCTTTAGGCTTCAGTTGATTGACTTTGTGTCTTCCCTTCCTTCCATTGGGATTTGCAGCAAATAGAGCTCATAATTGACTCTATAAAGGTATTTTACGTCCGTAGCTCAAGTACTTGTGCTAAGTAGTTCTGTTGGATGAACCCACCTGTGTTTCCTGTGAAGACGGATGTTTTATTTTTGTAGGAAAAGCACAACACTTTTTTGTATTATAATAAATGATCCGTTAAGTCGATGTAGTGGACTACTTTTTGTCTCCTAGATACCTCAAGGTACCTCAGAATTGTACTTAAGTACAGTACTTCAGTAAACGTACTTTATTACTTGTCACCACTGGTACTTATTTGTGTTTTTTTCTAAACCTGACTGAGTGGTTTTAGCTGCATTTCTGCCGAGAAGTTCCTGATATTTTAGTCTTGGGACTAGATTTGGATGAACTGAGAGAGATTCCTGAAGCCCATTGCTGTAAAGATGTTAGAAGGATGGTGTTCTTGGTTTATCCGCTTTAGCCAGATCCACAAACATTCCCTAACCAGAGCGCTTTAAGACTCAGGATCACATGTATCCACCTCACACGACATAACTGTTCAGTTCATTTATTTGCAAAGATAACAAAATAGAAATATAATAAATTGAATTGGTGGAAGAGACTTGGTTTTCCTAATGAGTGTTCTCGATCCAGACGAATCTGGTGAATAACGGTCATTAGGTACGTTTTTTCCAAAATCTAGGGGCTTCGGCGGCAATTGCAGCATTGCTAATTTTAGTGACAATGAACAGAAGAGAATTGACAGAAAAACATGTTTTTCGTCTCTTTAGAAACAACAAAGAAAAGCTGTCATTAGTAATTGGGAACTATTATCACAGTGAGCTTCACAAACGGTCCAACACGCCTCTCATTTAGGTGCAACTTAAAAAAAATATATAATACGACGGAGAGATTCTGGCCTCATATCCTAGGTTTCACCCAGAAGGCTTCAGACGCACAGCAACGTGTGCGTGTAGAGATGGAGAGAATATATGTGGATCCATAAAGAGGCCTCACCTTTAATGGAGTTCTGTGGCAATTTTGAAGAAAGGTCCCGGAGAATCAACGCCACTCTCTTGACACGCTTCAAGCGCAGTCCATTGATCTCCGGCCGGAGACCTTATTGAGGCACTGCAGGACACACCGGAGGAATACAGAGGCGATTCATCTCTCGATGAGCCGTGGCAAGGCATCGGAGGCACGTCCTGCAGACTTAAACGATGGGCGCAAGGACGGGTTCAGGAGAAGGTTATTCTGTCCCAAGTTAAGATCGCGTGGATGCAGATCTAGCACAAGCACTGAACTCTGGGTAAAAGCCTTTTGCTAGTGGAAAACGTTAATACATGGTGTTAGGTGTTTGTATTGTCAGAGCAACCATTGAGCCCACACTGTCACTATTTCACTAAACTATTTCAGCGGTGAAAACAGGTTAAAAAGATAAAGATGGAAGCTGAAGATCACGGTGTAAAAGTGAACCACCACATCACCTGGAGATCCAGACAGAAGACGATGAAGTAAAGTAAAGCCGTTTATTCACTGTTACAATCATTAAAAAGCAAAAGGTTACCTCAGTATACCTTCAGTAGCTAGCGTAGCTTAAACTTGCTAACGCTAGTTAATGATGTGCTAACATGTTCTGCTAATGCTAGCTCCACAGGTTTTTAGGTAGAAACGTAACATTTTAGAATTGTTTCTTGATCAAATCCACTAGACCAGCCTGAAACATGAGGACCGTCTGGAACCATTGATCAGAGTCTACGGAGCAGAGCCGGATCGTTGTCGGACCCTGGTCAGAGCTGGCTGATGCTACGCTAGGATTGGCCAGTCTAGAGTTTGTCAGTTGTAGTAATGATCTTGGAAGAACTCATGGGGACATTGGACTTTTAACAGGATAAACCGACCTGTCAATTAATGCAGCTTGGTCTGTGCCCTTTGGTGTCTGATACCGAGTCTTTAGCGTCTGTTAGCCGTATGTACTACCTCTAATGTAAGCTCGTCTTCGTCATATAAAGACCTGTATAGTCCACATAGGGCGGATGGGAGGATTTGCTGGAGGGGTCAAACAAACACAGGACTTTCACCCAGGAGACCGCTGTTAAGTCAACATTGACTTATTTTACCTTTGTTTTGTAACGTAACATCTGTACTTTACTATTGACAGTTACATAACTAGCATACTTCTTTTATCCCAAACCTCGATCTAGTATTGAAGCGCTATTTTTGACGAGTTGGGAGCGAAGGACGTGTTGAAGAAACAGCAGATTGTGTCGTGTTTCCTCCCAACAATGAACGTTGGTTTCTTTTAACCATGACCGCCATCTTTCCCTGACCTTAACTCCTAATCTAAACCGTGGAGGTTTGTGGTTTAAGGTTAGGCCTAGCCCTTTAAAAGGAACTCAAAGACAATACAAATGGTAAAACAGAAACAATAACAGAAATTACAATACAAACATAACAATGAGGAACGGCACAACAAGAATATAGACGTCCTTCTGCAGAACTCCTCTTTGCCCTCCTCCTCAGCATACGGCACTTGAAGAGACGGCGGCCAATTTAAATGCATATCGACGAGGGTTGGACGGTCAGGAGTCATCGTGTGGTGCCGTTTGGCATGTGGCAAAAACTGGTTAAGCAGCCTTCTTCGCTTTCTGTCTGTGGAAGCAGTCGAGAGGCGATTCAGAAATCAATCAACATCCTGCTGTGGAGCACGGGCCACGCGCCTCGTATATATATATATATCTATATCTATATCTCGACCGTATTAAAATGCAGCAAACATGAGGTTATGTGTGCGCGCCGAGGCTGCATCTGCTGCCGTGAAGAGACGATCAAAAGCACGGCGAGACGAGATCTAATCAGACACTCCTGAAGTGTGTGTGTGGCAAACGTAAAGTGTGTGTTATTTGGAGATCCACCCTCGCGGATATGTATGTGTGTGTGTGTGTGTGTGTCTCAAATACAGCAGAATCAGCTCTCCTCTGCCGTCAGATCACACGGATCTTAATGAGAGAGCGTCTCTGCCCGGAATGTTAAATCACCCCCCCACCCCCAATTTGCAGCCGAGTCAAGGTGGAGAACCTCCATCACCCTGGTGTGAGTTACAGAGTGATTTTGACAGGACGCTAACAGAAAGAGGCAGCGCGTGTGTTTACGAGCGTGAAACTTGTGTGAAGTGTTATTTGTTAGAAAAGGTTGCGACCCACCGTGAGCGATTTCCTGCCGTTTATCCGTTGCTCTCACTCTTGTGTCACAGCAATCCTCTGAGTGACTCCATCTCAGAACACAAACATATTTGAATTGTATTAACGGAAATTTAAAAAATCAAACATTAGGAGGATGGTGTTTTAGCCTAATGTGCTTATGGACCTAACAGCAGTGTCCCAATAGACACTTGACTTAAGGAAAATATATTATAAATAGAACACATTTGGTTACTTTTATAAACAACTATTAGATAGATTGCCATTCAATTTGGCTCAGACGTTCATGGTGCCCAGAGGATGGATCCTACTGATATTGATGACCCCTGGACTTTTCCAGTAAACACCAAAACCCGTCACTGCTAAGCACTTGTAAAAACCATTGGATATTAACGAAATACTACTTGTTCTTCTCAACAACAGTTTGATCAAATGTGGTCCAGACGTCAAGGTCAACACTTTATTGTGTCTAACACTTTGGTTCATAACTAAATATCTGTAGAACCAATGACTTTCCTATCATCCTCAGCGTCTATGTGTGAACTAGCGATGTCACAGTACCAGAATTATAACGTTACTGACATCCAATCCAACGCCACCACGGTTACATCTAAACACACACCAATCGTAATGTAACTCAATATAACCTCCGTACCTGTTAGCCGCTAACAGCTAGTCATGTTTTCAGAATTGTGGCTTGGTACCTAAGTATCTGATCTGGTGACTTACGTAGTCTTGATCTAATGTTAGCATGCTAGTTAGGATTAAGCTAGTTAGGATTAAGCTAGTTGGGATTAAGCTAGTTAGGATTAAGCTAGCGAGTATGACCCAAAGTCGCATTTTAAAAATTTAAATCAAATTAACCCAAGACTTTTCTAGTCGCAGTGATGTTTTGAATACATTGACTTTACGTTGTTAACCAACAAGTTTTGTTGCCTTAACCTAACCGCACCAATCATCTCACAGTGTTTACCACATGTATTTCTTTAAGCGTGATAACAAAGGTTAATATGAAACATTCAACATATCCCGTTGTTTGCAGAAATTGTAGACAATTGTAAGGGCAGAGAGTGGAGGGCTGTGTGTCGACTGTGACTCCTCTCTGCTGCTGCTGCTGCTGTCTGACACTGCTTTCTTTTCTCAGCAGTCAACCAGGGCAACTTGTCAAAGCACCAACTGACAGCACCGCGTTACTTGCACTCTCGCTACCTCGCCGTCCCTGTCACTGTGTCTGACTTTTTTTTCTTAGACTCTGCCTCCGTATCGACGGCCTCGGCTTCTTTTACCGCTTGTGTTTTTTTGCAGGCCGACCAACCACGAATTATGGACAGAGAGACAAAGACAGTTATCCAAAAATTGGGGCCCCCTTTATCCACAGCCACTCCTGCACCACAATCACCCGTCCACCCTCATTTCTAAAACCAACACGGGAAACCACACGATCGCCGGTAATGTGAAGAAGAGGCTCTCTGGAGATACTTTGGAGCTGCATTCCGAGTCGCTCGGATTCTTGGGAAAAGTCGCGGATTGTGGCGCACTTGATCCTTCCATCAAAATGTCTTAATGTTGAGTTTCTGACCCCTGACCTGAACTTCCACAAGGATGGAAAATTCATCGTAGGTGGAAGTGAATCGGGTGTTTATTTTAGGAAATCATTTTTGTCCTTAGCCACGAAGAAAATCCTCCTTCTGAAGGAAGCATCTCCACTTGTCCTCATCCGATTGGTTTACTGATTCAGTAAAACATCTGCTCCTTACTTGGACTTCTTCTAGGTTGTGATGTCCCATTCAGATCTCTATTCAAACCTCTGGCTTCAGCCTTGGCCTCGGATAAAATATTGATCCAGTAGTCGCCCGTAGCTTCATAAAGCTGTAAATGAAAAGTAAAAGAGCCGAGAGTTTAAAGGGTTAAAGTCAGTCTGTGTGAATCTATGGCAGTGATTCAGCAGTTACAAAGCTGTGAGCATGTTATATAATCGTGTCTCTCCCTTGGTCCCCTTGTCTCCTTCACTCTGCCTGTATTTGTCTTTTTCACTTTTACTTATCCCCCCCACACACACACACACCCTGCGCCACGCTGAACAAGGGCTCGGCTGACCCAATAACGCTCTTTGATATGTAAAAATATAGTTGAGCAAATGAAGATGTTTTATAATTCAGCAGCAGCAAGTACCAATTTTTTTTTTTTCTTAATTCTGCTGCTTTTTTTTTCAAAGCTGCTTCTTATCACTTGTTGGCAGGTTCTGACCTATATATGGTCTCTAGCGCTTTCAACCCCATCTCGCCAATTTCACGTCATGTCTTCTGTATGTTGCCTGTTCTACGCTCTGAGACTCACATCTCTCTCTCTCTCTCTCTCTCTCTCTCTACAGTTTTAAGGGCATGAACTTGTTTTGCTTCTCCCTCTGGCAGACTCTTCAGCTAATACATCTCTCAGTCTAGTTCTCTTACTGTCGTTCATTTCTTTAACCTCTCTCTCTCTCTCTCTCTCCCTCTCATATGGGGGACAAACAAACACAAGTCTTTCACTCAGTGCGAATGCAGGCGGCAACCTCCAATTCTGAAAAGTGATGCCAATGCTGAAGTGTCTTACACCTGCATTCTATCTAATGGCCATCAGGGGGCGTACTGCCGCTGTAGTACACAAGATGCCACTGATTGGTTAATGTCTGAACATATTTTTGTCAGTGACATCACAGAGGCTCTGGGCCTATCAGGAGTCTCACGGCCGGTTGGTGTCCGTGGCGTGTATACGTACCCAATCCCACAATGCAATGCTGTGGTGGAGCGTAACCCTATCAGGCGGCAAACTCCGGTTCTGCCGAGTGAAGCAGATGCGGAAGAAGTCTTAAAACTTGCATTCTCTCTAATGGCCATCAGGGGGCGACTCCTCTGGTTGTATAGAAGTCTAGTCTAAAATGACTCTACTTCTCTCTTGATTTATTCCCTCAGTAAACATTGTAAACATGAGTTTATGGTCTCAATCTCTAGTTTACAGTCTTCTTCAATACAGCATGATGTTCATTTAGTACATTATGCTCCATTTAGAGTCAAACAGACCATAAAGCAGGGGGTGCGTTAGGGCGGGGCTTACTGTGATTGAAAGGTCTCTTCCGCTACCGGAGTCGTCGCTACGTCACTCCTCCGCATTCCAAATTATGGTCACTTCCGTTCACCAGTTGCAGAAAGTCAAGATGGCGACGGCAAAAAACGCCGAGGCTTTAAAATGTTGGTCCACAAACCAACGACTACGTCCACTTCTTATGTACAGTCTGTGTGTGAAACTGACGATGTTATGTCACGTGACGGTGCACCGGAGTCACCTGACCTCACCCCCGTACCTTACGTAACGTTACAACAGTATTCAAAAACCAAACCGTGCTGTTTGTTCTAACCCTTTGCGGTTTACATTGAACTCGTTGTGGCGTAGTCCGCCACTGCATCACTGTATTGAGATTGCCTTTAAACACCCACAGCATGTAATCCAGTGAGTGTTATTGAGCAGGGAGTCCTGGTCCCTCTGTATCAGAACCCCCTCCCTCCCCGTTGGGGTATTCATTGGCTGAATGCCAGTTGCTCTGCTAACTTTCACTTCCCCCCAAGGCTCACTTTTCTCCTCAGTCTCAACTCTGCTCCCCCTTCACCCCCATCTCTCTCTCTCTCTCTCCTCTCCCGCCTCGAGGATCTCCCATCCTACTTGTGACTTATGTCTTTTAAAAGGTTGCGACTGGCCATGGCCATGACTGCTGATGCCAGGGGATCCTGTGTACATTAAGTACTGTTGCCTCCCGCAGCTTTCAAAAGAAACCCCTCGGCTCCAAGGCGCCTTTGAAGAGCCCCTTATCGATTGGTTCCTCTTAGGTGACGGCCCCCTCGAGGTCCACAATATTGAGAAAGGGAGGAGAGGAGAGGAGAGGAAGAGAAAGAGACATTGAGACTTCACCTCCACCTTACCCCATTGCCTCCTGGGAAAAAATACTGCATTGTTGCTGTGCTCAGATGCACATGGACGTGTATAGAAAGACACGAGCGGACACAGTATACATCCACGGTATTACGGTTGAATGTTTTCCTGTGATTTCAAAATGTTTGCCTCCCGAAAAATACATATTTCAAAAGCAAAACTAGGTTGTTTTTTGCTCTTATGTCAGGATGCCGTCCTGGTTATTTGAGACACGGGAGCACACTGTTGGCTGTTGTAACATCTGTTTAATCAAGCTATTTGTTAAGGAGAGACACCCCAGGAACTAAAATGTAGTTTTACATGCAGGTCTGGTCCACAGGTCAACTGTGGTGTTTTACTATTATTTAAACAAAACATTTTAGAAAACACAAAAATGAATTTGCTAAATGTAAGTTATCAACTGGCGGTTTGCATTAATTCAAATTGTTTCCCCAATACACCTGTAGCATCTGGCAGAATGTATGTTTTACAAAAACATATCTTTAACAGACATTTTTGCAAAATGAGGTTTCTAGTTTTATTTGAATCTATATTCAGAGAGGTTTATTCCTGTATCCTTCATAGCCAGATTTATACATTTTATTCCCAAAAACATAGCAACACCTATTTTTGATGGCTGTTGTATGACAGTGTTTTCTGATTTATGGATTGATAAGAATAGATGTTTGAAATGTATGCAAATAAGCATGTTTTTATTAAGACAATGGCTAATTTGCATATTTGCACATTATTATTTTTTTAGACTTGCAATACAAAAAATAAAATCTTAATTATTTAATTGAGTATTACGATAGCTAGCTTTAACTTTAAACTGCCTGCGTTGTGTTTCCTTGCTGATCTTTCCATGATGCTGATGTTTTGTTCACACTGTATTCCTGTATTGTATTACACTGCTGGACCGTAAACTGCCACAACAAGCACATTGTAAGAACCTGTTGCAGCTGAAAAGTTGATCCCGTCGCATCACCCTGTCGAGAACATTTTCAAAGTCAAACTTCAGCGGTTCGCTTCAACGGTGACTTTTCTTTCTTTGCGCGTAACGTGATGAGCTACAGGTGGTGTCTTCTGATTGGACTGAAATTGCTGCATGCTGATTGGAGGGCTGATGACGCCCTTCGGTATTTAAAGCCCAGCTGACAGCAATCAGTGATCAGTTGCTTTGTTCTGTCTTGTTGCAGTTGAAGTCTTTGACTGGACAGGGTTAGACTCGTTCTGATTCTGATAATTAGTAGTTGAGCCCTGTATAGAGTAGTGGCACTTTCTGTAGGAGTAATAGGCTCTTTTTTTGTTCAACCGTTGTGAACCCTAACCCTCTGTTGAAGTGTTGTTTAAGGAACCGCTGAGACAATGAAACGTTATGATAAAATGCTCGTCTTGTTCGGCCCTCTAAAGATCACTGCAATAAATGTATTATCTCATTCCGTCTGGTGATCCATTACCTTCCGCTTATCCGGCGGCCGGGTCAGCGGGCTTAGATGGGTCTTCAATCTTATTGCCAAGGAAAATAAAGGCAATTTAATAACCTTGGAGACGCTGTCAGAGAGCCAATTCTCAGCTGTCGAGGAAAATTCCTCTCGGATCAGATCGCGATGACGGAAGAAGTTAAAAAAAACCTCCAGCCTCAGAGATAATTCCACCAGCAGTTTCTCCACTGGCTCCCCATACAGCAAAGAATCTAGTTCGAACGTCTCCTCATTACATATAAAGCTCTCCACAACCCTGAACCCCTTCATACCTTTAGAACCTCCTCCACCGACACACTCCCAACCACAACCTCAGATCCACCGACCACAACCTCCTTACTCAGTCCAAGCACCAGACCTTGGTGGACAGGGTCTTCTCCATCGCTGCCCCCTCCTTCTGGAACTCTCCCCCCCCCCCCCAACACCTCAGACATTCAGACATGCCACTTTCAAAAACTAAACTTAAAACTCCTGTGATGCTAGTTATGTATGCTTTTGTTCATTACTGTTATTGCTTTTATTCTTTCTGTCTTCACCATGTAAAGTGCCTTTGACTACCTAAAGCACCCTGTTGAAGTGTCGTTGAGCAAGTTCTCATATCTTTAAGGCTGTGCTTTGCCGCTGAGTTCTGGCCGCTTCGAGGATGGAGCATCCACACTGCTTCCTGAGGATGGAGGCGGTCATGGCGATGCTAATCGCCCTTCCTCGCGTGTAGCAGCCGCGCTCCCTTTTCGTTCCGGCGGCCCGAGGTCGAGAGGGAGTGTTCCCGAGGACGGCGAGAACAGCCTGGAGCACAGCGCGGGCCAAAGCTTTAGCTCTTCACAGTGTGAGGGCGAGTAGGGGGGGGTTGGGGAGGTAATCCTTTTCTCTCCGTCTCGCTTTCCCCTCAGCATGCTCTGCAAAAAAAAAATCCTCCTCCAGCAGAGCAACAAGCTCTGGGTCACCGTAGGCCGGATTAGCACCTGTATCGCCTCGGATCTGGGAGGATGGTTTTTGTGTGTGTCCATTTAATGCCAGAATATACTCCGTGCCTCCGTCAGTGAAGCTGGTGAATATTCAACAGTTTGTGAGGGAAAAACAACAGCAATCCATCATTGTAAAGGTCAAGCGTTTGATGTTTGTGGGTGTGTTCAAACAAACCAAAGACTGCTGTCAAAGTCGGATCCTCCGCGCTTCGATTTGACTTAAAATGTCCCAACTGTTCATATTTTATCGTTTTATTGTAGAATCTGTTTCAGCACAGATGGGGGGGAAAAAAAAAAAAACAGACTACACTGACATTTACAACACGTACATTTCAGTGCAGGAAGGAACATAAACAGAAGAGATGGATGGTGCAAAATGACAGATGGGGCTGGCTGAAATCTGAATGGTTTGTTCTCCGATTTAGGCAGCACACAAAAAAAAAAACTGCCTGGTTTGTCTTTTTTTTTGTGGGTTGGAAGGAAATCCAGATATCCAAACGGCTGAGAACAGTGAAAAAATGAGTTTTTCATGATATGTCTACTTTAAGTCCTCGTTGTCCTTATAAAACCAAAGAGACTCAAAGAGACTCAAAGCATCTGCTTGGAGTTGTTTTGGTCTCTTTGTGATCAGTTTGAGTCTCTTCCTGGTTGGGACCGTAGGCTGTATACAAGAAGTGGACGTAGTCGTCGTAATGTCGCCCGTTGGTTTGTGGACTGACGTTTTGAAGCCTTGATTTGTCCGTTGCCATCTTGGCTCTGTCAATCAGCGTGTAGCCCCGCCCCTAAAGCATCCCCTGCTTTATGGTGTGTTTGACTCTAAATGGAGCATAATGTACTAAATGAACATTATGCTGTATTGAAGAAGACTGTAAACTAGAGATTGAGACCATAAACTCATGTTTACAATGTTTACTGAGGGAATAAATCAAGAGAGAAGTAGAGTCATTTTAGACTAGACTTCTATACAACCAGAGGAGTCGCCCCCTGCTGGACACTAGAGAGAATGCAGCTTTAAGACACTTCAGGATTGGCTTCACTCATCAGAACTGGAACTTGCCGCCTGGTTGGGACTCTTTAGGTCTCTTTAAGTTAAACTTGGTGGGTGAAAGTCAGGGGATCCCAGGGTCAGTGGCCACTAAGTAATATATGATTTATATGTAATAAATATGTCACAATTTAGCCAGTCAGTTGGTGGGAGACAATCGGTTTCCTTCATTTACCAATGACTACAATCTCTCCCTCACCAAGTAGTTTTAGTCGGCTAAACTCAACCATACTTTAACCACGGGCCAGAACATCAGAAAAACACAGAACTCTTTAAAGTAATTAGTAAACTAATTCAAAGTAAATGAAGAGAACTCTTTAATATGAAATATGCGATGGGAAATGCTCTCAGGAGTTACACTGGTCCGCATCACAATTAACTTAATACTTCATTGAGAAACCTAGAAACCTGAAAACTTAACGAACTTCAGATTCAGTCCAACCTTGCCTCGGGCGTACTTCGTTCGGGCCACACCGGCTGCATTCCAATACTTGTATTTCGCCTGCTCGCACACTCAAATGCATTAAGTTGTCACGCTCGGCGTGTGGATGAAATTACACCCGAGGAAATGTCCCAGCGTGGGGTTTCTGATTGAGAGCGAGTGGATTCTTATGATGGGCTCATTACATTGAGGGGTGTTGGTCTGTGAAAGTGAGTGGGCTTAATTGGGCAATTGCAAGTGATTAGTAGGAAGAATAAAGGGAGGCTTGGCTCCGGTGAAATGACTCGGCTATTAGAGACAAGCCATAAAGGAGGCCATATGTACGTAAAACACACACACACACACACACACACACACACACACACACACACACACACACACACACACACACACACACACACACACACACACACACACACACACACGAGCAAAAGCCACATTTCTATGCATGCAGCTCCCTTCACACACAAATCTAAATTCATATTGTCAAACTGAACACATTTATGAATATGCTCATTCCTGACTCACACAGACTAAATTGCTGGCGTGCACCCTGAAATCACTCACTCACACACACACACACACACACACACACACACACACACACACACACACACACACACACACACACACACACACAGCTGTATACTCCTGACACGTTATTATTCATCAGTCGTTCAGAAGGCGGCTCTCTGTGACTTCCTCCATTAACTTGTAATTGTTTCAGGGCGAGGAGAGGGGTACGCATTGGATGTAATTAAATCTGACCTTTCCCCAAAGCTGTTTAACCCCTTCTTTGTGTGTGTGTGTGTGTGTATGTGTGTGTGTGTGTGTGTCTCTGTCTCCGTAAATACCGCGCCAGATAATGCATGTTTAATTAATTGGCAATCAATGCATAATCTGTGCATTTCTGCCTTGAGGCAACTTTTGGATGTGTGTGTGTGTGTGTGTGTGTGTGTGTGTGTGTGTTTATTCTTTATATTCCGCATGAGCAATGTTATAATTGTGCACACATTATGGAAACACAAACGTTAGGCAACGTTTCTGTAAATGCGCCAGCGTTAGGCCACCTATTCTCCACTGCAGTTCAAGATGTTTTCGAGATGAAGACGGGACAGAGAAGGATGTAAAAACCAGACACTGATGTCCATATGTAATATGTTAATACGTGTTCATGAAGCATCAGAGAGATGGAGTGAGCAGCGCGGAGATCCAGAGGGAGCTCGGAGTGGAGCTGCTGCTTCTTTCCCTCGAGATCAGGATGCTTCCTGGATCGCCTCCCTTGAGAGGTTTTCTGGAACTACAAAAGAGTAGTTGCTGGAGAGATGGTGTATCCTTTCTGGCTGGGAACGTCCTCGTGGTCCAACCAGAAGGAGCTGGAGAACTTTGCTGAGGAGAGGGACGACTGGAATACTCTGCTAAGACTGCCTCCCCCACGACCCGGCCCCAGATGAGCGGGAAAAAGGATAATGGATGGATGGATGGATGGATGGATGGATGGATGGATGGATGGATGGATGGATGGACGAAGCAGACCATCTGGAATCAGGCATACGACAAAGGGACGGGATATTCATGTCCATCTGAACGTCTACAGTGGTGTCCTTCCTTGTATTTGGTTGAGTTTGGTCATGCACGATTGCATTGTTTGTACCATGACATGGTACTGCAAACACAAGGACTTTACCCTCGGAGAAAACCCCGTTTTTTTATGTGTAAAGAAGTTATATCCAAGTCCGTGGATCATCACGTCCTGCAGAACACGTCAAGGCCATGTTCCCTCCCACGTCAAGAGGAGCTCCAACCTCTATGGAAGACGTGCAGCCAAGTCAATCTGCATGTTGAGATCTGATCACAATGCTGCAGGAGTTGAGATATGAGAGCACTCTACTGACATGGATTGCGTGTCATGATCCAGTTCATGTCTCACACGTACAGCTCCCGTGTTAATACCAGGTGGAAATAAGGCTTTCGTCGTCTTATAGCTGGCCACAGAACATCTCGCTCCGGTGTGGTTTGAATAAGATCAGCTAAATCTGCTCTGAGTCGTAGCAACCAGACGCAGGGCCTAGATACATACATTATTATTCTTTAGCTTCATTAAATTAGAAACCGTAAATGGATCAAATAATCCAGGCTAACGGGCAATCTAAAACAACAGCCAATGAGATGTGTGTAAACCGTGTTTTTTAAGTGGTTATTCAATGGTGTGTGTGTGTGTGTGTGTGTGTGTGTGTGTGTGTGTGTGTGTGTGTGTGTGTGTGTGTGTGTGTGTGTGTGTGTGTGTGTGTGTGTGTGTGTGTAAAGTCTCTGGAGGCCGTGCTCACATCATGATTGGCTGATGAGCGTTCTTCTCCTCTCATGTTATTACAGCATTAGAATAAGAATTGGATTCTCTGTGTGTCGGAGCTTCTGCATTAACTCTTTGATTGCATTGCGTTCCTCCATCACCATCGCTGATGTTGTCCCGGGGGGGGGGGGGGGGGGGGGGGCAAATTAACATGCTGCACAACTCTTTCTGTTCAGGTCACCAGCTAACAATTAAGGTCTGTCTTCTGTGTGTGTGTGTGTGTGTGTGTGATAGGGAAATAAGTGTGAGGCTAATGTGTGCATGTGATTGTGCCCAAGTGTATTTCGGAGCGCGAGAAGAGATGTGATGTGTGCAAAGAAGTAAATATAATGAGTAAAAAGAAGAAAAAAAAAGGCTCACAGGAAAGATTGAAAGCACCCAGAAAGAAACCCACTTATGGGGGAAAAACCACGTCCGAACCAGGTGGAGGCTTAAAAACAGGGGTTCTCTTTGTCATCGCACACGTGTTGAATTCACGTCAGCAGAATGAACAAAAGCCATTCTGCCTCATCTCATGCGTGTGACATGAAAAGCACACACCAATTAAAGCCTTATTCCTGCAACATGCTTCAATACACAGCGACCACATGTTGGCATCGTGAAGTACGAGTCCCCCTCTAAATCCCCGGCCTTATTGATCCGACGCGGCTTAAATATATACGGCGAGACAATCGATCGCTCTCACCAGAATTGAGTGTGTCGTCGAGCCCGAGAGCCACGGTAGGCGGAACGAAACGTTCTTCCACGATACATCACCGAGGGCTGAGTGGGGATCTGATGGGATATTCAAATCGCTCTGTTGAGCGCCGCATTTGTCAAAATCACGAAGAGGAAAGAGAAAAATTCATATGTACTGAAGACGTGTTTACAAAGTATAAGTGTTTATTGACATCCCGGTAGGAGTCACACTGCAGCTATTTGAGTATTTACTACTGAATAGGCTTCTCAATTTAGAAATAGATGGCGAGCCGAAAGGCCTTCTGTCAGAAAGATGTAGTAGTAGTAGTAGTATTAGTAGTATTAGTAGTAGTAGTAGTAGTAGGATAACGAGCGACAAAGGGGTATGTGCAGGGGTAGGTTGTGGTGGATTGATGGGTCAAGACTTTAACCCAGGAGACTGGGGTTAGAGTCTTGTATTTTATTTCTTACACTTTCTTACAATTATTCTATTTTTTGTGTTTTAATGACTGTTTTTATTGTTTCAATGAATGTTCTTGATCGCTTTTAAATCTCCTTTTCTTTTATGTTTTGATGTTTTTAATGGTTTTATGTGAAGCACTGTGAATTGCCTTGTTGTTGAAATGTGCTATACAAATGAACTTGCCTTGCCTAAGAAGCCTATTATCACATTTGACTTTTCATTATTGCACCTGGTGGTCAGTAGTCCCGTTCCACATTGGCTAATCAGCCCGGATGCAAGCAGCATTGTTGGCTTCTGTCACCTGGGTGCTAATAACAACATCCATAATTGTCACAGAAATGTGAAATACTCTGCTATACTATAGTGCTATATTATAGTGATTTTCAACTTTGTTGTTTATCCGTCCGGCCCACGACTTCACTGTTCTGGTCCACTCTAGTCCACTGCACACTGTCTGCTCAGCAGCAAACAGCAGCTAGACTCAGTTAAAGACTAGCTGGGGAACACAGTGGAGCATTTAGCGGCTAACGAGACAGATATCTCCCTCAGGAGGTGGAGGAGACCAAAAACGGAGCTAAAAAGAGAGAGACAATATTGGGCTTTCATCAACAACTCCTAATGAATCATCATGTTTCTCTGCTGGATGTGGGAATAAGCAGCTGTTTGACAACAACTTTGTAATTCCTTGTTTCTACTGACAACAAAAAAAATGTCAGCATGGCTGCTTCTCTTCATTTCACCGGCACAAATCCAACGAGTGGTGGTTTAGTAAATAAGGACAATTTGACTGTTAAGAGGTTAAATACATTCTCGGTAACTATCCTCCTTTATGATCTCAGACCCCCCCCCAAAAAAAGGAGGACTTATTAAGAACTTGTCCATAAAAGTAATGTGATGACCTTATTTAGCACATTCAGACTCCCTTCATCACCTCTCAAAGGCTTTAGCACTTGAGGACGCGTTATAGAGACTCTCTTATCAGTCCATTGATCCCCAACCTCGCTCCTCTTTTCCCTCGTTTCATTGGTGGTAATAGCTATTGAAAGAGACATTGATGGGATCCAAATTAAAGTAGATGTCTCAGTTAAGTGGAATTTCTAGTTTCCGCCTCAGCTCGGCTCGGCGATGTGTGACTCGGCCCCCAGGAATTCCTCCCCCCCCCACCACACTTCCCTTGCAGACACTGGATGACCAGAGTGCATGAAGTGTGAAAGCATTGGGTGCTCGGACAGTAAGTGTGTGTGCCGACGGAGGCTGAATCGTTGTCCATGTGTGTCCGTCTGTGGAGATGTGGGCTCCTGTAAGTTACCTCTCTCGCTGGTTTATCCCAATGACTTCTGTTCATATTGGACAATTCTGTAGCACACGATTCATTTATACCTACAATACAAGATCCAGCAGCTACTTAAGGCAGAACTAGTTTCAAGGCACCTTTTTAAATGGAATGAACTAGAGCATGAACTAGAGTCATACTAGCTTGTTGCACTTATTGTATTCGTACTACTTATAGCACTAACTGTTTCTCTTGTTTCTGTACTTTGGCTCTGAGTTATGCTCTGCTTCATGCTCTTAAATGCTTGTTTGGAAGAGGAGATGTACTTATGACTTCTGGTGACTAGTAGTTCTCTTGAATACCTTTGTTGAATGCACTTATTGTAAGTCGCTTTGGATAAAAGCGTCTGCATAAATGACTGTAATGTAATGTAATGTCAAACTAGAGTCTGGCATTCCCCCATGACCTTTTGTAAAGCTTTATTTTCTGACATTCATTTTGATTTTTAATTCCAGCCTCCTGTGTAGATGTGTTCTCCCTGTTTGTGTTCTTGTGAATGTTTCTCCTGGAGAGTCTTAATCTCAAAATAAAGTGCCTGATTAAATAAAGACTGAATAAAAGTGACAGCTTCATGACACGTGTGCACAGGCCACTTCTGTTTGTGAACATGTTAGTGATCATTCTAAATATTAAAGTCAACCTTTGCTACAAATGCGCAATTTCATGGCATTATAAATTGGTGGCAGTATACTCCACTGCAAGGTAGGATTGTGTTACTAAATTAGTTTTATAGTTGAATATTTTAATCATGATTATAACTGATGACGATTCAAGTCCTGTGCATTAGTGTCTTAAGAGTTTTAAATATGAAAACCCCTCCCCCGGAGTGCAATAACTGTTTTTTACTGTTTTACTTTTTTACTATATGTCATTATGCTGCTAAACAGAAAAGACTGTTCAAACGAAGTTTCGTTGTATAACATGCAATAACAAATAAAAAAAAATCTAATCTTATCTAAATACAATACATATATATTTTTCAATAAATGCATAAAGGTGTGTTTAATTTTCAAGGATGTGAATTCTTAAATTATTCATAATTTGTGTGTACTCATGGTCAGAGGCAGTTTTAAATTTGTTCCCAGAGTACAATAAATTCAAAAATATTGATAAATTCCAGATTAGTGCGTAAAATTTCGGTAAATAATCCCCGTTGCCAAAGGAAACACAGATTCTGTGAGTCGAGCAGCACTGCACTGAAGTGATCGCTCTCTTTTTTTCGTGTCAATGGAGATTGTTGATAGTGAAGACAACAACAACGAGGGACTGAAGAGAGAGACTCATTTGACTCATCCCTTGAGCGAGGGAGTGGTCTGCTGTTCAGTGATGAAACGAGGTGAAATAGAAGTTACCTGATGTAACTCAAACAGTTGTATAAGCGTTATACCATCGTCACTTTGTTTCACAAAGTAAAGGGAAATAGTTGCTGTCGTGAATTTAATTAAATCACATAATTAGGTTCAGGCATGAAACCCCAGCCATGTGTTAACAGGACTACACTGTAAACCCCTTGTGTCAAGTATCAACCCAGCCTCACATGGTATGTTTCCATAATGCTGTTTTCCATTGATTCCAAAAAAAAGCCCCTAAAGCATCCCCTGCTTTATGGTCTGTTTGACTCTAAATGGAGCATAATGTACTAAATGAACATCATGCTGTATTGAAGAAGACTGTAAACTAGAGATTGAGACCATAAACTCATGTTTACAATGTTTACTGAGGGAATAAATCAAGAGAGAAGTAGAGTCATTTTAGACTAGACTTCTATACAACCAGAGGAGTCGCCCCCTGATGGACACTAGAAAGAATGCAGGTTTTAAGGCACTTCAGACTTTGCTTCACTTTTCATAACCGGAGGTTGCTGCCCATTCTGGCTCAACTAGAATACATTAAAGTTGACATTAATGTTGTCTGTTGTTTGGTCCACCACTTAGATCCAAAATTAAATATTTAAACAACTTTTGGATGGATTGCCGTGACCTATTGTACCGACATTTATGTTCCCCAGAGGATGAAAAATGCTGACATTAGTGATCCGCTGACATTTCATGTAGTGCCACCAGCAGGTTGAGATTTGTGGTTTTTAAGCGAAATGTCTCAACATCTAATAGATGGATCGACTCGTAATTTGGGGTCAGGCATCAACGACACAACTTCCTCGAGCGAGACAAAGATCTCTAGCACAAACAGCTCATGAACGTCACAACAAGCTCACCAGCAGAGATCTCACAATTTAAGGCTGAGGAGGGCAGAACTCAGACATGTGGCAACCTCTGGTTCTGCCAAGTGAAGTCAAAGCTTCACGTGTTAAAGCTGCATTCTCTCTAGTGTTCACCAGGGGGCGACTCCTCTGGTTGTATAGAAGTCTAGTCTAAAATGACTCTCTTGATTTATTCCCTCAGTAAACATTGCAAACATGAGTTTATGGTCTCAATCTCTAGTTTACAGTCTTCTTCAATACAGCATGATGTTCATTTAGTACATTGCTTTAGGGGCGGGGCTACACAGTGATTGACAGGTCTCTACCAGAGACGTATCTGGCGTCTCACTCAGTCCAGATATGGTTCATTGGCTGCAAAATAAACATGGCGGCGGCCGTATTCCAAGATGGAAAATCATGGACACTTCATAACATCAGTGCACAAACCAATGGGTGACGTCCACTTCTTATATACAGTCCATGGGAGCAAGACAATGTTAGGGTTCGGTGTGTGTGTGTCTTAGAGAAAGAGGGATGGGTGAACTGTCAATGGCAGTCAAGTGTGTGTGTGTGTGTGTGTGTGTGTGTGTGTGTGTGTGTGTGTGTGTGTGTGTGTGTGTGTGTGTGTGTGTGTGTGTGTGTGTGTGTGCATAAGGGAGACTGAGAGGCAGAACCTCCGACCACATCAGGGAAGGAAGGAGGGAAGGAGGGTTAGTGAAGTGCAGATCATTGACACAGCGATCACGTCTTCACTGAGGAGGCCAGTTGGCTCACAGGGCTTCAATCCCGACTCTCTCTCTCTTTCTCTGAATGTCTTTCATCTGTTGTTCATTTTCACACGTCTTTCCTTCTGTCTCAACACATCTTCTCTGCGGTCCCTGTCCAACTCTGTCAGCGTCTCTGTCACACGGCATCGTCCCCTCCAGCCTCACTGACGCACGTTCAAAAAACCCCTCATGTGCTCGTCTTTGGCGTCGCTTTCGTTTACATTCGCGCGCTCTTCTTCTCTTCATTTGGAAACTTCATTTTCAAAAATACGTGTTCCTTCTTTGCCGTCACTGTTGTACATGTTGTTATGTTACACTTCTACAAATGTATGCAATTAGCAATATTTGTAACTGCGAGTCAGCGTCCTGCCACACCATCCAGTCGTGCTTTCATTCGTATCGTAAGAGATGCTGTTATAAGCTTTTAGCATTTAGGTATGAAATTATTTTCTGAGATGTCTTGCACGGAAGAAAAAAAAAAACAGCAATTTATTCACAATGTAGATTAACATAAATCTGACTTGAGCTCCTGAGTTGTGTGTCTTTCTTTGCATGGCTTAGTCTCATTTATTTTGAGGAGATAAACCGTTGAGTAATGTGAGGTTTTTTTTCTCCCCCCTATGTTGCTGATGTGTGTGTTTTTCGCTGGGTGACATTTTCAGTGAGATCTGGGTTTGTGCTGCTTTAGATTCTCACCAAGGCTTGGCCTCACCTGAGTCTGGGCAGAGATGGAGAAAATGGACGAATCGGTCAGTGTTTCTCTTTCTCATTTGTGCAAATCCGGTTTAACGCCGCTGCCATGGCCCAAATTACAGACGTATTAAAGTCGCAGGCGGAAGAAAACAAGCTGCCATTACGGCGACTGGCGCTTTTAAACACAGGATTGTGATGCATTTGAAGAATTTCTCTTTTAAAAGACCAAATGGAATGTCCTGATATCCTGCAGAATCCGTTACATGTTGAAAACCTAGTCGTCAAACGGTATTAAAGGCTGTAAATTAAAACCTTTGTAAATGGCATTCAGAAACAAACGGACTAGGGGCAACTTAGGACCAACCCGTCTGCCAGACCAACGCCTCGCCAACAATGTTGAGCCACTTTTACAGCCTTGTGTGAAATGATAAATTCTCTCTGATTACAGTTCAACGAATTATGGAGTTTGCTGCTTTTTAATCCCACGCTGGCAAGAAGAGGTGTGGACTCGTGTCACAAATTTGATGACTTTAGATTTGACTTGACCCCCAAAAAATACATCTCATCTCATCTTCAACCGTTTATCCGGGATCGGGTCGCAGGGGGCAACAGCTCCAGCAGGGAACCCTCAAACTTCCCTTTCCCGGTGCCACATCAGCCAGCTCTGACTGGGGGATCCCGAGGCGCTCCCAGGACCAGTTTGGAGATATAGTCCCTCCACCTGGTCCCGGGCCTCCCTCGGGGTCTCCTCCCAGCCGGTCGTGCCTGGAACACCTCCCTAGGGAGGCGCCCAGGTGGCATCTTCACCAGATGCCCGAAACCACCTCGACTGGCTCCTTTCCACTCAAAAGGAGCAGCAGCTCTACTCCGAGTCCCTCACGGATGACCGAACTTCTCACCCTATCTCTAAGGGAGACGCCCGCCACCCTCCAGAGGAAACCCATTTCGGCCGCTTGTACCCGCGATCTAATTCTTTCGGTCGTGACCCAGTCCACATGACCATAGGTGAGGGTAGGAATGAAGATCGCTCGGTAGATAGAGAGCTTTGCCTTGCGGCTCGGCTCTCTTTTCGTCACAACAGTGCGGTAAAGCGACTGCAATACACCGCCCCGGCTGCTCCGATTCTCCGGTCAATCTCCCAAAAAATACCTGCAACTCAATTTGGACTTAATCGCCAATGACTTGAGACTTCACTTGAACTTGAGCCTTTTTCACATGAAAAAAGGTTGCCTTACTCGTGACCCGTTAAACGACGACTTGGTCGTCACCTCTTCTCGTAAATGCCTGCAGTTAAACATCCACGCTGCGGAGGTTGGTCTGAAGTGCTACGTTATCTTTCTGTGTCATTTTCAGTTTCACACGAGTGTTTTTGGAAAAAAGAACAATGACCACATTCACACTCAGCAAAGATGCTTATTCAGAGGAATGCACATCTTTACAGTTTGACTCATGAACCAGCCGCAGAATGCTTCTACAACCACAAAGAAGTCTGTTGAAGAAAAGATTCATTTCATGAGTTCTTCTGCTTTTCATCTCGGTTTCTTTTTCATCTCGTTGTCTTCAATCAGAATCTCTTAGACAAAAACCTCTTTGATAGGAGACGGGGTGTCTACAGGCTATTTAGTTTTTTTTTGTGTGAAACACAAATGTGGCACATGAAACAGTCTGAGAGAGAGAGAGAGAGAATTTGCTTCGTTGAGCTTATTAACCTTTATTTTGATGGGACTGATTGAGATGACGGATACGTGGGAATTATTTGTCGCTCGCTCAGAAAACAACTCTGCATGTGTGTGTGTGTGTTGTGGCGATCATTTCATGCTTGGCAGGGGGGCTAAAAAACTGACAATTAACAGATACGAGCTTTGACTGAGTGCCCCGTAATTAACAAAATGTGTTGCAAAAGTTAAATGACCATATAAATGTCAAGGCAGTATCTACTCGTTTAATTAGATGACAATTAAATAAATTAGTTTGCATTGTTCATCCCTGAGTTGGCCTCTCTGAAACCGGGCTCAAAAAGTCAGAGAGAGAGAGAGAGAGAGAGAGAGAGCGAGAGAGAGAGAGAGAGAGCCCTCAAACACTCGATGACTTGACAGTGGGACAGAACTAAACCCTCATGGACTTTATGGGAACGCGGGCGGGTGGAGATCTTGGCACTTAGCAGCGGCTGAGTGGCGGCGAGGTACAGCAGTGTGTGTGTGTGTGTGTGTGTGTGTACGGCTAGTTCTGTTAGCTGTTAGCCAAACGCGCCATTCAAAACAATCATAGTTTCTGGACCACATGTGTCTCCGGGCGCAGAGAAGAGTAGAAGGTCGTAGATTAGCGTCCATCCTACCGCCCCCGGGGGTGAGTGATGAGTCAGCAGTACGGCAGTATTAAACAGGTAATAAAGGGCAGTGTGAGTCACCGCAACCACAAAAAAAAAGGTCCTTGAGCATGCAGCCAGAACTCACCCAAGATATGGTGCAGCTTGCTGCAGCAGTTAAGTGAGATTAGCCGCGGACGGACACTGAGGTGCACACTCACACACTCCCCCAGAAATAACTACACACAAGAGTTAACAAACACTGTAGGTTGCAAACAAAACAAAAAAAATGCAACGTCTCTTATTGCACCTCCATCACTTAACGACAACTCTGCAGCTGCCACCCCCCCAACCCCCCCCCCCAGAACATCCGCCCCATCTCAGTCCAAAATCACCGGGACGCTTTATTTGTGGTGTTGTTTTATTTACCCAGCTGCATTGTGTGCCACTGTTTACCCTGCCGGCGATGTCCTCGGACATCCATACGTCTCGGAAATGGATGAATACCTGCCAAAATCTAATTTGCCCCCCCCCCCCATCTCTCTCTTCCCTGTCAGACCTTGTAGGCAGATCCTTTGTGGTCCGCGGATAATAAATATCTGATCTGTGCTGCTGGGGAAGAGATGGATTATGGGAAGTAAGAGGGGGGGGGAGTCCTGGGAAAAAAGCAAACAGAGTTGGAAGACCAGGAGGGGAGACGTTAAATAGTGTGTAATAAGGAGGAAACCTGACATTATGCCCTTTAAATGGAGCGGTTATTGTGTTTATCTTATATAATATATGTTGTGTGTGTCTGTGTGTAATATCTCCATAAGCAACAGCGTGTTTAAGACTGCTTCATGTATTTTTCGTAGACATATTGGTGAGAATGTGTATATCTGTGGATGCATTGTATTCACGCCTGTAGACTGTAAATTATTTGTCTGTGTGTGTGTGTGTGTGTGTGTGTGTGTGTGTATGTATGTGGTTCAAGATTTGCCTTTTGAATAATGCAGGAGTGTGTTTGGCAAACATATTAGCGATTCAATCGTGTGCCGCAATTTCTTCATAATCGTACTCGCTTCAGGCCGCTCAGTCTGCGGTCCTTTCGTTGAGGCCTTGGGTCAGTCCGTCTCGTCTTAATACCACACGGGCCGCTTGCTGTCTCCGCTGTCAATCACTCTGTCCTTCTGTCTTCGTCACCTGTCTCTTTGTTTATCGTATTTTCTTTTAATAACTCTGACCAAGTTTCAAGGTTCACTTTTCCTCTCGGACTTCGTACAAACTTCAGGTTTGAAAGACCTTAACCTTAAAGTCATGACCCTATAGACCCTGTCAATCATTTACTTTACTGGAATGTGGATGACACATTGTGTCCAATACAGAGAGTTACCAAACTGTCAAGGTGTGTTGTGCAATGTTGTGTCCACACTTTTTATTTACCATAAAAAATGCTCACTGAACTCGACCTGTGTATTTTAGGGACAGGTCTTTGATTCCTTTCTCAACAAAGATTGTAAATACTTACCAATTCTTAGTTTTTACCCAGTATGATTACCTGGAGCGTAATCTCACTTCTGTCCATCCTGGTAGCCTGTTGCTCTTCCTGAAGTTTATTCCCATTTTTACCCCATTTAAGGTTTTTCTGGCGGGTTTTCCTGCTCTAATGTGTGAGGGTCAAAGGACAGAGGAAGTTGCATGCTGTACACATTTTAAAGCCCTTTGAGGCTAATTTTTTTAATTATTTTGTATATTTTTTTTTATATTTGAAAAAATATGTATATATTTGTGATGCTAGGCTATACGAATATAGTTGAATTTCATTAAATTGACTATTTGTTGGACGATCCATTGAATGGTTGTTAACATATTTGAGTGTGGATCAACGCGGCAGAAACCCGTTCACGTTGCTGCTGTTGATCTGAGACGCCCGAAACAAACAGGAGCAGCCGCTGACTTCGTTATCCGTCTGTGAAGACGAACGGAAAGAAAAAGGGTAAAATAATAAGAGACAATAAAAACCATATTGACCGCCAATGAAAACACTCAAAAAGTATTTTTCTCGTTTGTCTTGCTTTTCGTTAAACGAGCTGAACAACGATGGAGATCGTGACCTTTATTCCCGTTATAATAAGCATCTTCCTCCTCAGACGTCTGCACAAAGCCGCTGAAATATTAATATCGTCTTCGCGGCGTTCACGTCTGTTTATGATCAAAGAAACCTGGTCTCAGACGTTCAGATTAGTTCCGTTCAGTTCCGCTCGCTTTATCTTCCTGTCTCTGTCTCTGCACAGCCTCCCAATATTTCTCCTCCCTGTCCTCCTGCAGTGGGGCTGATGTTACCCGCCGTCATCTTCCCGCTGACGTCACGCTTCAAACGGAATTCGGGATGATTTGCGTATTCTCCCCCCCCTCCATTTCATGTAAAGGCGGCTGCATCGGGAGAGACGCAAGCTGTTCAGAAGTTCTGTGAGGGAGTTTCACAGCCGCAGGCGGGGTAACATCAGGAGAGCCCGTTACTATCTTTGTCGCTATCTGTGAAGCGTTTTGTTTCTCTTGGAGAATCTGTGTTGTTTTATTCCTGGTTCTGTCAAAGTCAAAACCGTTCCACGTGAGTGAAGCACGTGGAGGAAGCGTGTCACCTGAAACCTGCAGCTCAAACAATAACAGCTACAAATAACCGGTTCTGGTCTGTTTGGTGTCCCTTATACCAGGATTAGTCAATATCAAATAAGGACAAAATACAATAGTTTGCCCTTAAGGGATTCAAAAAAGACAATATCCACTTTTTATTGAATAGTTTAATGTTCGTCAAGAGAAATCGTAAAGCTTCTCAGTAGACAGTAGATGAAAAATCTGTCACTTTGACAGCACCCTTGGTGATTTTACTGAATCATGGGGACATTTTCTGATTCATTGCTGGAACATCTACTTTGAAGGATAATTTAAGTCCTGAAGGGGAACTCTCAAACGACTAAAAACAACCAACGTTTGGTCAGGACAGCTAAGCGTCACTTAGGTTTAGCCTCCAAAGCTTCTTTTATGAGTTCATTAAAAGTTTGTGGTTTGGGTTAAAATTGCACAACTTCAGTCATTTTCATAGCCTATGTTGCACTTAGTGATGGCAATTAAGAACGCTAGTTCCACACCTCTGTAACGCACAATGATGACTATGAACTCGACAAAACTCGCAACCGGTCTTGAACTTTATGACTAGTGAATTCACTTGGACTTGATACCTTCTGCCCAAGCCCAAAGATTATGACTTGCGTTGTGACTTGTTCGGGACTCGAAATTCAAAGTTTAGGACTTGAGACTTGCCCGTCTTGACTTGGGACTTGAATGCAAAGACTTCAGACTCGTGGCTTGCTCCTGCCTCTGGGGGATCATGGGGCGAGGCTCCATGCCAAAGGGTCCATTGTTCATAATAAGGGGATAATGAAGTTTTTTCATGCACTGCTGTTGTCTGTCTAACTGAATGTGGACTAAATGCTGACATCTGGCTGACGTTTCCACTGGTGTTTAAAAAAAAGAAAGAATCGGGAACCAGCATTGTCTTTTTTTTCCGCCTTTGTTACTTCTGGTACCAAACAATAGTCTATTAAGTCAAGACGCCAAAGCATTTCTCCCCGACACACTGTCAGCTTCCCAATGCTAAGCAGCTCTGATATTGCCACGATACACACTGTAAACCCACTTAAGTACTTTGAGAACGTGACAGCTTCTAACAAAGTTCAAATTACTCATTTCTCCTCCCGTCTCCCTTTCTTTCCACAGACCTGTTTTGAATTATCCCCGCGTCAGAGTTGAACCTTAATCTCTATCTTGACATTATCCTCGTGTTGACAGGGTCCTTTGCTCACACATAACAACGCTGGGTTTCAGATTTTCCACTTGAAATTCACCCCCCGATTTAGTTAAATCGGCAAAGTACCTTTTAGAATTCATTTTGGTTGGATTTGCATAAATTTTTTTTTTTGAGAGGAAGATTAGTGAAGCTGACACACAGCTGTGAAACACATGGACTGCATGAGTAACACTGTATTGCGGAGACTCTGCTGTGTGAAGACTTCCTATACGAGTTCTGTGCAAGCGTGGAACTTCAGCTGCAGCCCAAGCTGTGAAACCACACAACTATCATTGTAAAGCATCTTGGAAATACTGCAGTTAATGTGAAATAGGAATCATAAACCTGGACCTGAACCAAGCCCCCAGTATGGAAGCAAAAAAGGAGGCTGAGGCTGACCTGAATACGTCACTATAGTGAAGGATCACTGCACTCACACTTATTTATCTGCTGCATTTCAACCATCAAAGCCAGCAAAGTAGAAGCAAACTGTTTCATGGTCGGAGTTGTCAGAGTAGTCACGTCTTCTCCAGTTTTCACTGGCTGAACATGTATTCGTTTACAAAGCAGAAGAAGGACCGGCACACTATGGCCACAAGATGATCCCAGTCCAGCAATTCAAACACATTAACCACCGTTACAGAGGAGCCGCAAGAGATTTAGATTGACAGATGGTTCATCCAATGAACTGCCAAGTATCTTTTTTTTTAAAGTGCCTGCACTTTCCCAAACAGTTAACAATGACGGCTTACTTTGTAACATCTCTTCTTGTCAGATCATGGTCCCCAGGGGCTAACTTGACCCGCCAGATGGTTTGAGGTCCCATTGGGCAAAAGATCCTGCTTTGAGAAAGAATACGTTGCTTAAGATTGAAATGAAAAGGACATACAAACATTTGCTAAATAAGGAAATTAAGATTGACATCAGATTTGCTATCAACACATCTACATGTGACGTCAGCGTGACGAACATGGTCACCTTAAACTGGCTGGAAGAAGACTACAGTTCCCATGGTGCAACACTACAATGGCAACATCAATCGCTTCAGAAAACACGCTTGGACAGGTCTTAATTTAAAGTTGTAGTTTGAAGGATCCGGCGACATCTAGTGGTGAAGTTGTAAATTAACCGAAACTTCTCCCACGTGCCAAGCGTGTAGGAGAACCACAGCGGCCGAAGCAAAAACACCAAAATGACAACAGCCCCATCTAGAGCCGAGGTTTGGCGCTCGTCCAGGGCTATCTGGAGTCGGACCTACAACCGATATATTAATCGAGAATTATTCGATCTAATAACCCGATACGATCAGAATCCGAACACGTTAATTCACTGTCCATCAATGCTGTGAACAGAGAGAATAGAGCTGAAACATGAGGCTTCCACAACCACAGAGACAAAGTCCCGGCACACACATTTCTCTTCTTAGAAGATGAGAATAATATGGATATTGTGGCTTTTTTTAGGTGACATCACTTCACACCTGAATGAACTGAATTTAATGCCGCAGGGCAAAGACAACGCTTCTAAAGTGAAGAACTTCATTTGAAGAGTCACATTTTCAAGCGTTCGTTTTTTGTTTTTTTTAATCCAGCCCACATTTTACTTGAAATGAGAGAACATTTATTTATTATTAAATGCATTATTTATAATTCATCCAGTTCTATTATAAATCTGACAATAACTATGGTTGAGATTTTCTTCCATTGAGCTTTCTTTATTTGATTTGACAGTCAGTTGTTGACTACATACATAGGCTGATAGGATCTTTCAATAAATATATATATATATATATATATATATATATATATATATATATATATATATATATATATATCCAGACACTATGTCTACCTCATGGTCAGGAGGAGGTCTGATCCTGTCCTCAGATTTACAGTCCTCTTGTCTCCCCAAAGTTACATTCCTCAGCCTATCGATCAGCTCCACGATTGGCTGAAATCCAATAAGCTCCCCCTTGGCTGATTAACCCATTGTTCTGGTCAAACACCTCACACAGCCAGCACGTATACTTCCACCCGCTGCTGGCACATTCCTCAAACCCCCCCCTCACAGACACTCAATATACATACAAATTCCTCACAAAGTTAGACATTGCTGTGATGTTCCGGACCTTTTGCATGAGGAAATTCTGTCTTAACTGATGCGCCGTAATTCGTAGATATCCCACTAATTCATAATCATAAACCAGAAAGTGTAAAGAACCCAGAAACCGGGGTCTTTCAGCCAGGAGGCACCGTTGTGAAGCAAGAACTCAACTTTGATTCATTTCTCCTGTAACGTCTGTACTTAGTTAACGCCACATCCGTAGTTATTTGAGCCCAATCCACGGAATGTTAGTCAGTTGCTTCAACCTAATTAAGTTGTTTCCAGTGAAGACAGAAGTTTATTTTGAAAAGATTGTTTCCTGTAACGGGGCGAAAGATTGACACGTGTTGCTGGACTTTCGCTGTAAAAAACATTATGAGGGGTTACTGATGTGTAAGATATCATACGGACTGTTGTGTGAGGATGTGTGGACTTAATACATATTACATTTTATTTCTGCAAAGAGATCCCACTAAGAGCTACACACTGTACCTTTAACTGTCACTGAATCCAGTTATTAGGGCGACAGCTTGTTGGTTTGCCGGCTCTCTCCCATCATTCTATATTTGGTCCCTCTCTGTTTATGTGACTGGGTCTGATAGTGAAAGTGTTTTAAAGCTCCTGCTGGACTGTAACTGGAAGAGATAGAAAGAGATAGAAAGATAGATGACGAGAAAGAAAAAACTGCTCCGTGTGATTAATAGCTGTAATATAAACACTCGTGTTTCCACAGCTGCATGCGCGCACAACAAAGCCACACACAAACCGAGACACTTTCACATATCTAGACACAGATGCACACAAATGTGCGAGGGCACACCTCCCAGAGGCACAACGTCACAGATGCTGTTGCATGTTCACAGCCACTGTAAATCAAACAGATCACACACACACACACACACACACACACACACACACACACACACACACACACACGTACTCGTTGTTCAGAGCCGACATCGTCTTCCTTTTGTTTTTCCAACTGCGACTCCTCTCTGTTTCTTGCTTTTTCATGAAGCTGTGAAGATTCAAATAATCTATGAAATATGTTTTTTTTTTAAAGGTAGAGGGCAGACGTTTTTCTTTTTTCAATTGTTTTGGCGAGATCGGGTGGTTTCACGCCAAAACCGGTCTCCTGCGAAAATCACGTTCCCATTTGAAACGCTCAATTGCATTTTGAAGGAACACGTTTGTCAGATTTGTTTTTGACCCTTCCACCACTCTGACCTTCTCCTTCCGCATTTGAAAACGTACTTGTGATGCATCAGAAGCAACCGTAATCCCGGACAAATTACCCTAATTACCTAATCCACAATGCAGTCATGTACTTTGGGAAGACCGAGCTATTTGTGCACACGTGCGTGTTCCTCAGAGGATGCATCCTACTGGCTTTTTGCTCCTCAACAGATATTACAGATATTAGATATAATCCGATATTAGATGGATCGCGATGAAATGTGGTTAATCGTTCACGTTTCAAGAGAATAGAACCAGTGAAACTCTTGTCGGCCTCAGCTGCACAATCGCCAATTAGCGAACGTTAGCAAAAGAACAGGTTGACATGGTGAACATAGTAAACATAACATCAGTATTAAATTTAATGAGTCAATTAGCACTAAATGCTCAAAACCAACATGAGCACACACACAACAGCTGGCTAGAGGTCAGCTATGACAAAGAGATCTACACTGGCAGCACTGTGTGTGTTTGTCACGTTACTTCCGATTCGTTCACGTATTCTCAATTAAAGTTGACAGAGAAGTGTTTAAATATGAATAATATTGAGGTTAAACAGACTATATGGGAGTCTTTAATAGGTAAACATCACTGAAGGATGCAAGTCTTCTGTTGGTAATGACTTAAAAACAAATGAAAAGCACATTTCCACTAATAATTTAGGAAAAGAGCTTAAAAGTGTGCGTCGTGTAAGATAGTCCACTGTTGGTAATGTGGGAATGTATGTGTGTGTGTGTGTGTGTGTGTGTGTGTGTGTGTGTTTTGCATTACGAAATCGAGAAAAAGGGGAGACTTTGACTTTCAAAAAATCTTTACTATTCTGTGCTAACAATGCACCAGTGAGCTCCAACGATGTCTCTATAAATGAAGAATAAATGATCAACTTCAACGTCGGCACGACCAAAAAATAAATAATATAAATGAATCATCACGGAGTTTAACGGAGCGTCGCTGAACCAGATGCTTGTAGAACTACATGTTAGTCACCGGTTTCTCCTCGTATATAAAGTAAAGATGTGTCCCTGATACCTTGAGAGCTGGTGTGGAAATATTTTATCTAAGTATCTAACAGGACAACTTGGACAATTTTTAGATCACATTAAAAAACCACACTTTTGTCAATGGTCAAAATCAGGATTTTTGAAAAATGAAATGTCTTCCACATATACTTTTCAATACACATTTTATATTTTATTAAATAGATAGGCAGACATATACAGTATATGTATATATCGATTATATATACATTGATTGTTTAATGTTACGCATCACCCGTCATGACAAAGTCCTTGTATGTGCAACATACATTGTGTGTGTGTGTGTGTGTGTGTGTGTGTGTGTGTGTGTGTGTGTGTGTGTGTGTGCGTGCATCCACTGGAAATGATGTTGTGTGTGATTTCTGAGAGGGGAAACACACACCGATGGCAAGTGTGATGGATTGAATAAATGTGTGTGAGACCACAGTGACGGATGGAGCGGGGGGGACAGCGGTGACCTCGTGGGACGACGGCTGCGAACACGTCCT
The DNA here is from genome assembly GCF_023349555.1 of Cebidichthys violaceus. Taxonomy (NCBI): domain Eukaryota; kingdom Metazoa; phylum Chordata; class Actinopteri; order Perciformes; family Stichaeidae; genus Cebidichthys; species Cebidichthys violaceus. The sequence continues at coordinate 3,463,823 of NW_027176472.1, forward strand.
TGTTCTTCATACAACCGACGACCCGGTGTGCTCGTTCCGTCAGTCGCTCTCTCCAACACAAACACAGGCGCTGAAAGAGACAAGTTGTCACACACACACACACACACACAAGAGTGTGAAATGTCACCAGGAAAAGCTCAGCCCACGGGGGGAAAGATCCTCCGCCGAGTGTCACCCGTGACATTCCGTCAAAATGATTTGAAGAACGTTACGTGGGGGAAGAGTTGGGAACAACATTTAAGGATTGCAAACCTTGTGTACATGGGTTTATGTCTTTTTGAATTTGTGCGACATTATTGAAAGAAAAAGAAAAGTGCAACAGTTCTGCCGTGTCCTCTTCAATCACAGTATAGCCTCCGGGAGAGCAGTGAACGCAACAAAAAAATAATTTAAAATGCTCAACAAGCATGTCGTCTTTGAAGAATTTTGCATTCTCCTGTTGGGCACAACATGGGAATATATAACTCGTTGCATTCTGTATATACAACTTTTTTCCAATCTTCATTTAAGGCGTATTTCAGCATTTTGGGGAAATGTGGTTATGAAACAGCCAGTGGGTTAGCTTAGCTTAGCATAAATTTGGAGATGAAGGGGGAAACGGCTAGTCTGTGCAAGAAAAAAGTTATATTATCATTTGCAGTTCTGTCTCCTAAAAATTACATTTCCATACCAGGCAAATGCATTGTGAATTATGTTTTGACGGTTTTTACTAAACCTAAAAAAAGTAATTTCGTTGCCTAAAAGTAGCTTTTTGTTTTTGTTTAAATGTACAACGTTAACGACGTGTTTCAAACTTTTGTGCGACCGTAATCCACGGAAAAAAATGTTTTCCTCAAAACTTAATTGACGGTGCCGTTTAGTTGACTGGCAGAGTAATTGTGAAGCAGACAGGTTCGACCATTTAATGAATCCAAAAATGAGCCGTTTTACCAACACAATATGTCAGAATATTTCTTGGATAAACCGTCACCGGCTGAAAGCGGATAAATGAGTGAATAATGAAGTTTTTAATGGACAGTTGTGTTTGTCTTCAATATTCACAGTGTAATAGAGCGACAGGCCTTGTACCTAAGCTTTAGTCTGATATTTACTTGAGGCAGCAGAGGCAACAGAACAGCATTAATAACACCTTACAGTTCAAGATACGCAGGTTGCCTTTGAATTAATGTGACTGAATCGAACAGCGAAACCAAACAGTCTCAGTTTTCAGGGGATGGCAAGGTTTAAGTGGGAGTGGGATTTTTTTTTTAACAGAGAACCACAGAACTCAAACAAGGGTCATAGACCTTTTCATATTTGACATTCTAAATGGGCCCCTTGGTAATTCCCGGTGAAAATATTGCTTTAATAGCAGTAGCTGACTGGAAGTAAACACCCAAAAATCCAAAAAGTGCACCGACTGTAAGGCCAGTGTTTCTTTTCAAAATTAAGTTGTTATATGTAATACTTTCTACTACTGGTGATTCAACCAGGTGAGCTTCATGTCTTAACTCAAAGATTAATGTATCTCACTTGAGAAACGTGCCGTCGTTCATGAACAGCCTTCTATTTGATGCCCACACGTCGTCACGCAGCGTTGATGCATGTCAGTAACACTTTAAAATGATGTGTCACGAAGGCAGTAGTTATTGCAGGAATGTATCGGTGTCCGTGTGTCTCTCCAGCTTTACCTGTGACGGACAGCAGTTAAGACAGACATAATAGGTTTGGCTGATGTGAATCTACCGGTTTGGCTTCCTTCCTCACCCTCCTTCAACTAAGTGAAGGTTTCAAAAGGGAAAGTAATTAATAAGCAGTGTCCGTCTTCATCAACTGACAGAAAAGAGGATATGTAAAGTTTCCCTGTTGGTACACTGAGTAATTGCTTTTGAGTGTACCATGAATTCAATACATTTCTGATTTAACCTAATTATTTTCGGGGATTACGGCGGAACACGCGTGTCTGCACAAATAGCTCGGTCTCCTACGCGTCACCACCCCAAAGTACATGACTGCATCGTGGATTAGGTAATTAGGGTACTTTGTTTGGGGATTGCGGGTTGCTTCTGATGCGTCACAAATACATTTTCGAATGCGGAAGGAGGAGGAGGTCGGAGTGCTGGAAGGGTCAAAAAACAAAACTGTCACCGGGGAGAGTTCAGCATCATTTAACCCAGACTCTGAACCATGTACCGAATGAGGATAGCGCAATGCTAACCAACTAGCTCATTGAAAGGTTGGGCACTGTTTCTGACGATATACACACTCCAGTGGTGGAAGGTAGTTAGAACGTGCCCCAGAGCACAGTATTAGAACGTGAAAAGATGCTTTTTTTGTCTTCATTTGTTGTTGTTTTTTTGTTTATTACTGGACCATGAATGACATATGACAAATTACACTCATCAACGTCAATAAAGGAAGTGTGGTGATTAAGTGCAGAGGACTTTGAGACAGTCATCGCCCCCCCCCCCCCCCCCCCCCCCCGGCGGTCCAACCAGCCGGCCCTTCTGGAACCAAACGGCGCCAAACTGCCCCAGGAAGGAGAGCTGAGATGGAAGCTATAACCCAGCTAGGACCTGAGGCTACTCCACCACCCAGCATGCTCCTGGCTGTCTGATGTCTGGGTCGCAGAAAAGTAAGGTGGATGAAATAAGTCTACGGTGGGGACCAGCAACAGGAGGTCAGTGACTGTTGAGCCCACATCTTTACAGAGACCTGACTCCATCGTGGCGTCCCGAATACAAGCTGCACTTGACGGGCGGACGGAGGACAGGTCTCTTGTGGGACGGGAGGAGGTGGACTCTGTGTTTACATCATGATGCTCGGGGCTCAAACACAGACAAAGTTGATGTTTTCCTCGTGTTGAATCGGTCATAGCTGCCAGTAGCTCCTCACAGGATGCTGCCGATCGGTCTCTGGCTAGCTAGCCGGACCACAAACGCATTATTTAAAGCCTGACAAGATGGATTATTGTAATATTTGCACTTGTGTGAACATATGACATGTGCGAGAATCCAACTGCAGTGATAGATGAATAGCAAATGGCAGGAATTTCAAAATTACAGTGAGTTCATCTTTGAACATAGGCGTATTTCCGAGTGCTTGCAAGGGGCCCAGTTCCTCGTCTACCCGCCAACCCCACGGACCCCAGTGCAACAGCACCGCCGGCTACTGTCTCTATTTACGCTCCTGCACACGTCCCTTTTTACATTTTCTAGTTCATGTGATTTCTTCTGTGTTTGACAGACGAAAAACAAAAGCAAAACAAAATAAAGAAAAGAGAGAAGCGGCAGAGATGTCAGTCTCACGTAGGTTGCTATCTTATAAGGCTGGCGCGGACTGTCCTGTAATGAAACCTCGGATGATGGACTGCCGAGCCTGAGGCCAGTAACACACCGCCGATAGAGCGAGGTCGAGCTGCCATTGGTGGGGAACAGCCGTTGTTGGGCCAAGTAAAGAGAATACCCAGTGGGCACTGCATCTCTTCAACTGCATGGGAGTTATAGAAGCAATACTAAGTTACCCCGTAGGTTTGTGATTAATCAGTGTGATAGCCGAGGACTGCGCGGCGCGATCACTAGGGGCAAATGATCAGCAGCTGACAAGGGCTGCTTCTCTATTGCTTTGTCTGTGATGGGATAATAAGCCGAGGGGTTCCCAGGATAGTAGTGAAGGTGAGGGAAGGTGGACGGTTTCCATCCTGGTTAGATGCCCCCGTTTGCGCTTATTATTTTGACACATGATCCTTCAAAAGACAGCAATGACCTGGAGCCCCAGACAGTTAGTGGGGCGAGGCTTACCTCGTGGCAATTAGTCGTATTAATGTCTTAAACTGTTAATTTATCAAATTTGTCAAATGGTATTTCTGGTACTTTCTGTGCAACACTATTACTACCTTCCAGGAGAGAGTCCATATTATCATATTGAACAATTGTCAGAATACTAGGCTGTGAGTTCGGTCCACCAAAATCTCCTGTGATTGAGCAGGAAGAGGATGAGGGATGAGACAGGACAGGAGTGTCCAGCCATCGCATCAAGGACCGCGGGGATAAATCTCGGTCTTTGTGAACCTGCGACAGCCTCGAGTCCATCTATGTCAACGATCAACTCTTGTTCTGAGTAACTTTAAAATGAACAACAAAAAAAGCTACTTTTTTTTTTGCTACTACTCTCATGACTTGTACTGGATGATTGGTGGGGGAGGGGAGGGGGACTTTGGCCATAGTGAAGCAGGAAACATAACAGACTGTGGAAAGAGTCTGAAATTCATCCAATTGGCGTTGCATGTGTGTCTGCAGCTCCTACCCACCCCCCCCCCCCCCCCCCACCACACACACACACACACACACACACACACACACACACACACACACACACACATTACAGTCAGCACTGGCACAGACTGCGGTCCAAAGGGATACACCGACCCGGATGAAAAAAAAAAAAAATCATTGACCTTGTCTTCATCCTCCTCTGGACTCGTGCGTCAGAGTTCAAACGTGCTAATTTGCTTGAACAAACAAATCAATAATTGTAATCTGAATAGATCGATCGGTGATGTTTACCTGCGGCAGGAATAGAGGTCGGCAATAGAACCCCTCACTGCCTACAGAATCTCTCGTCAGCTGTGTTCAGTCAGCCAAACATTATGAATTTAAATAGTAAGAACCAACAGCTAAAGTAGAACAGACTACTTTAGTAGAACAGATGTTGTTGGGCTCCATTAGTTTTTATCCAATGTTGGCGCCATTGACAAAGTCTGTCGGTAACTAACTGATCATCTGACTGAAATAGCTCAACAACTATTGGATGGATCGTCATGGCATGCGGTTCAGACAAGCATGTTCCCCTCGTCATAGCGTCATCATCAGGTCAACTTTTTCACGTGTCCAATTACCTGCAGAACTAATGTCATTCCCATCAACCTCAACTGCATTTGGTGTTTGCTGCTAATAAGCAAACGTTAGCATGCTATCATGCTAACGTACGATGGTGAATACGGTAACAATTTTGCCCTAAGAACATCAGCATTTAGGAATGTTCTGATGCAAATTTGTCATTCCAGAAATGATATATATATATGCACATGGTTTTGAGGCAACTCTTATCAACATTGTTGTTGTGCGCGTGTTAGCATTTTACGTTAGCATTAAGGTCAAAGCAACGCTGTGTCTTGTACAGCCTCACAGAGCTGCTAGCATGACTCAAACCACAGGGTTCTCCTTCTGTCTCTGGGTTGGTTCTAAAGACAGTCCGTTGGGGGGAGAACAATGAGGCGTGGAAACGCGGGAATAGGATAGAAAAACGCTAAGTTGGGGATAGAGACATCAAAGTGGTTACCAACACAGGAATAGACCGAGAGAGAGCAGGAGTAGTTAGAGACGAATGGAGTGCTGCTGGCTGATCAACCCTCAGGGCTTAATTATTGTCTTCCTCTCCCCTCACATTATTCTATCCATCAGGAGGATAGCACACAGCCTGGAGATTCAGAACCATTCCTCCTCACCTCATTCAGAATTAATCTTTTTATTGCCAGACGTACCACAGAGCTGTTGTCAATTCAACTTCGTTGTTCTTTGATAATGCAGCGATTTGCAATTAGCGAACGCAAGATAGGATGAGAAAGGTTTTCCTTTCTGTGATTTGATTGAATTAAATATAAATGATTTCCAAACTGTCTCTAATGACCATTCATTTGCCCCCAAAAATCACTGACTTTGCTTCATAATTGAACGGTTTGAATCAGCCGTCGTTTATATAATCATGAATAACGACGTGTAAGCATGGGATCCCTGCTTTTAACGGTATTTTTCCGCTCCTCTTTAATCGGCCCTTGAATTGTATTAAAATGTGAATGTTGCCCTGATTTTTTTTTACTTTTTTACCCCCTGAGGCGAGGCTGCAAGCATGAATCAAGATCGCAGCTTTGGAGCGGCGCTGTTGACTCAAACCACACTCATCTCAATATTGTCTGTTTACCCATAACTTTATCTTCATTATTTCTCGCAGCCTGGATTCACCGGTAAGATGTATGAATGTGATGCACGGTTTGATTCTGTGACAAGAAACGCTGGTCGCTTTTCATCTTGTTGATGGACGATATTATTCTCTTATTACAAAGCTACATCTGGCTGTAGAAAACCGTGTTGTTCACCTTCGTCTGAAGTCTGCCTGAGCAGTCCACTTTCTCACCACACATTCTCCGTCTATAAAACACCGAGTTGTGTGTGTGTGTGTGTGTGTGTGTGTGTGTGTGTGTGTGTGTGGGAATAGCGTACGTATAGTTTATTCATCTGGCCGCAGGTGTGTGAGGAGCACATCACTCAAAAGACAAACAGGTCTGCAGTCACGCTAGCGGCTCTGTGGCTGTACATATATAAATGTTAACGTGCTGATGTTTAGCAGGTATAATATATAGCGTGTTCTCAATCTCGGTATAGCGTGTTAGCACTGTAATATCTGCTAATTAGCATTAAAGATAAATGAACCAGGTGGCAACCTCCGCCAATGCAGAAGTGCCTCAAACCTGCATTCTCTCTAGTGTCCACCAGGGGGCGACTCCTCTGGTTGTATAGAAGTCTAGTCTAAAATGACTCTACTTCTCTCTTGATTTATTCCCTCAGTAAACATTGTAAACATGAGTTTATGGTCTCAATCTCTAGTTTACAGTCTTCTTCAATACAGCATGATGTTCATTTAGTACATTATGGAACATTTAGAGTCAAACAGACCATAAAGCAGGGGATGATTTAGGGGCGGGGCTACACGCTGATTGACAGGTCTCTACCACAGCGTTGACCGGTCTGGGAGTTACAACGTGTGTTTTCACTTCATGAACGTTAATTTATAACATTTTGGTCGCCTAAAAATACATTTTTTGGGTGTACTTGGCTCCACCCTCTTGTGGCACAAAAGAAATCAAGATGGCAACGGGCAAAACTCCAAAAATTGAGACTTCAAAAGATATATAATGGGTGAGATCACAGTGACTACGTCCACTTCTCATATACAATCTACCTGTTCAAACATATTCAACACCAGCTGCCTGAGTGGGACCGTACGTCCTAACATTCCCACCTGCACCCCTAACCTGTGCAGCCATCTTTGTGTACATGCATCTGAGGTTTTACTTTCAACCAGTAAAGACGTAGTGTACTCTTTGTTCCTCTTGTCTCGGAGGCTGTATAGTAGAGCATATCCTGCTTACCTTCAGAAACAACATATGCATTGACATGCTCCACCGCTGTACAACATCAGACGACAAAACCTGCGAAGACAAATTCAACAAGCCCAGGGGACTGCTGCAGAGAACCCATATGCGTGCTTCCCTACTTGTAAAAGTCGATGAACATAAGCCACAGAAAAGAGCTTAAACTTCCTGTGTTTTCTTTTCTCTCTCTCTCCTCTCTCCCTCTCTCTCTCTCTCTCCTCTCTGAGGGAAACGCTGCTGCAGAAGTTAGGAAGAAAAACACTCAGTGGCAGAGGCAGCGCTGCTCTGTAACTTGCCCCTAAGACATGCAAATATAAACAATAACTATCTTATGAGTGCATCTGTGAGAGGGTGTGTGTTCCTCTTTCTGTGTGGGTGTATGAGTGTGTGTGAATAAGCTATCGGTACGTCATGAACCGGAGCGCTGCGAGGAAGCGAGAAGTAGAGGAGAATGTGGCGGGACGAGGAGCTGTAAAGAAGATGAGGGAGAGAGCCTTGAGGGGGGGAGGGGGGGGGAGGGAAGAGGGAGTTGAATAAACTGAATTTGATTATGAAGAAGACATGGAAACAAGCGTGGGGCCACTGGGAAAAGAAGAAGAGGAGATGTATTAGGATGAGCTGGAGGACGATGGGACGAAAACACAAACAAAAACCTCCTCCCTCGCTCCGCTGAACGAAGGACGTGACAGCAGAGAGTGAAGGAAAGAGGTGGGAGACCAAGGAGGGAGGAGCAAGGGAAGACAGAAGGAGAGGAGAGAAGAGGGTTTGACTGGACCTCAAAAGGCCCCACCACGTCTTCTACATGGCAGCAAAGACACATCTGCATCTTGTTGTTGTGTCTTTGTGGTCATTTTGTGTCACTTTGTAATTGTGTCCTGGGTTGTTTTGCCCCTTTTTGAAGTTGCCTTTTGTCTCTTTGTTGTTGTTTGTTTTGCTCTTTTCTTTATCATTGTGAGTCTCTTTGGAGCTGTTTTGCATCTCTTTGTAGTTGTTTTCGTCTCTTTGTAGTTGTTTCATGTTTCTTTGTGGTCAAGGCCAGGGGGGCCCCTATCACTTCGGGCCCCTGGGCCCATGCAGTAATCCATCCACGGCACATCCACACTTTGAAATCCAAAATCCATCCACTATGATGAGCCCAACATTGGTAGCCACGCTGCCAGCATGGCTACCAATCATTTTTTTCAAAAATCAGTGATGTGAACGCAGAGATATAAGTTTCAGACCATTCGTTTGGGTCATGTTCCAATAATGCCGGGTCCTACGCTTCCCACAATGCAACTTGATAGCATCCCTTCATCAGATACGCTATTCATTGGGGTGTTTTCCCTGCATGGTCAACGCTCATGTAACTCAGACCTCTAGATTATCAGTAATAATTGTTGATCAACTGTAGAGGCAAAGGGGGGCACAACTTTTACTGTAACATGCTTGATGGAACCAAGGTTTTCAGGAGGTGATGAGTCATCGTATTGCGTTGGGTTCTCACGTAGTTTGTGTCCACTCGACTCTCTGGGAGGAGGAGAACCGTTCAGCAGCCAGTTTAGTGAAACGACAAGAACAACAGCAAATAGATCAAAATATCTCTCTTTGAGTTGCACACTCATAAGCAGTGAAGCAGAAATCCAAAAACACAGAAAACCGCTCTATGCTGCTAAATCATTAATGACCCACCCCCACCCCATTGCTCCTCCCACTTAGATACAGTCACGTTAAGTGCGAGTCGCTGGAATACCAAACAGGCGAGAAAACCCTGATGCAAAGTCGCACCATCTGGGGTGAAAAACGTACAGACGAGACGCAGAAAAGTGGGGGGTGGAGATGGGGATGAGGGTGTAATCTACGGGAGGAGAAGGTCTGACAGCCGACACATCTCAGTCACACTTTGTTATCGCTGCTGCACGTGTGACAAGTACAAGACATCTGGTGTCAAACGCGGGACAGAGGACTCCCTTTGACAACCCGTCGGGGCTCGCAGGACCCGCTTGATAGGAACAAATTACACCTCGGCAGACATCAAAGGCCGTCTTGTTGGCTGATTGGTGTCATTATGTTATGTAGTGCGTCAGCCACGGCGAGAAGGGGGTCTCCGGGGCGAAATCTGCTCACATGGCGATTATTGTGTTAAGATAATGACGGGCCGTGGAGCGACATCAAAGCCAGACGTGGTGCCGATAGAGAGGCTTCACTTAGAAAAGAACACACGCTCTTCTTTTTGATTTTTGGCAATATCAAAGTGTACACTAAATTAAGCGGTTGCGGTTATCAACCATGGTGGAAATTTGACATCAGTGGCAGCGTGCTGCACAGCCGACCAAAACGTCTTCCTCAGCTCGCAACAAAGCGACACTTCTGTCACAACCAGGTGGCAACATCCGGTACTGCAGAGTGAAGCCGATGCAGAGGCGTGTTACAAGTTGCATTCTCTCTAGTGTCCACCAGGGGGCGACTCCTCTGGTTGTGTAGAAGTCTAGTCTAAAATGACTCTACTTCTCTCTTGATTTATTCCCTCAGTAAACATTGTAAACATGAGTTTATGGTCTCAATCTCTAGTTTACAGTCTTCTTCAATACAGCATGATGTTCATTTAGTACATTATGGAACATTTAGAGTCAAACACACCATAAAGCAGGGGATGCTTTAGGGGCGGGGCTACACGGTGATCGACAGGTCTCTACCAGAGACGTATACGACTCCTCCACATTCCAAACATGGTTACTTCCGGTCATTGGTTGCAAAAAAGCTAAGATGGCCGCAGCCGAATTTCAAGATGCTTCAACTCGAGGCTTCACAGCGGCAGTCCACAAACATGAACATCAGGGAATAAATATATATATATATATATATATATATATACATATATAGCTGGTCTAGTTTTATTTGAAAAAACAAACTTTTCTTCCATTGTCAAATATGAATACAACTTGTGATATTAGTTAAGTCAACACACCTCTGTGTGTCAAACTTGATAAATACATTGCTGCAAATAAATAATAATGCATCGGAAAAAAAGGAAGCGCAACATCAGCTTATTGAAGCGAGAAGTTGGGTGAAATAAATTGGATGTGGTAAATGGGGCATGAAGAGGTGGAGGGCCGATAAGCAGGCGGATTCCGGAAGGATGAGCTGATGAATGCGGGACAAAGATAATAGAAATAATAAGGCTGTAAGTCATGTTAGTGAGTTCAAGAAACAAAGAGGATAATATTATAAATGAAACCAGAGGCTATTCTTTTTGTTTGTAGCCGACTTATTGTTTCCTAGAACTTCAAATCTAAACTACCGGTCCAATAGTTTGTCGGCTCCGTTGTTTTTTACTGGCATTGCGGCTCGGTCCACCACTTCAAGCCAGACATTCATGATCCGTTACGAGTAAATTATTAGTAAAATGTTTACTGTCGTCATTTCTTGTAATATATTTCTATAAGCTGTACAGATGTATGGATACTGCAGGGCTCTGAGGATGTGTTCCATGGCTTTAATAACCCAACTGGACATAAGAGTATTCAAGCATGACGAGGAACTACGGTGGCCTTCAGGTAACATAAAAACGTGACGGTCTCCCTCTAGAGCCGCTGTTTGGTTTGTCCCTTCTGGGCTACTGTAGAAACATGGCGGACTCTGCGAAGAGGACCTGCTTACTTCCAGGTGATTTATACACTGATGAAAACATTACAATGAATATTATATGTCATTCCTGACAATAAACCCCATGACATGATACACAGTGGACCTTTGAACGTCTTTATTTTTTGTACTTAGTCTCCTCTATCTTTCACCTAATGCATTTTTGCCCATTTAAGCCCAGGTATTACCAGCATATACAATGTTCCCACACCCAGGAGTTATCCGATGAAAAGCACTGACTCCCTCCCTTAGGCTACAGAACAGCTCCTATGGTCACTGATGAAGTGCCTTGCTCAGGGGCTTCCTCGCAGGCAGGTCTTCCGGGAGGAGAACATGAATCAAGTACTTCGCTCGGTCACATTTTCCCAAGCGGACCATCAGTTTGAAGCTAAAGTACTTGTCATCACAAAGCAGCGCCTCCTCCTTGCTACCACTGCCTCATGCAACTTTTAAATGTTTATTAAAGTGTAATGCAGTCATACTGCATCACCAGAAATAGCATCTCGACACCAAATGTTACTTTGTAGAGGTAGCGCACGTTATGCAGACACTGGCTTTGATTCAAATGGTTTTCAGTGATTGAACGGTCTGTCTGAGTTATTTCATGGTTGAAACCGGCTGATTTGATTCAAAAGTCGTCGCGCAAACGGACGGATCGTCCGTTTATTCGGTCAGCGGAGTTGCTCTGGCAGCCGTGTGTGTCGGAGTTATTTGTTTAGGGACCTTGGCCGGAGGAGAAAAAGACAAAATAAAGAACGAGTTTGAAAGCACTGCAGGTTTCTTTCTTTTTTTAAGGGACGTCAGGTGTTGTGGTTGTTTTTTTTCTTTTCTTTTTCCAGTGGCTGCTTTGAGTTTTGTGTGGATCTTTCATCAGGAAGTGAATTCACCTTCAGGCTTTTACTCACCGGGGTGTGTTTTTGTGTGTGATTTATTCACACATCTATATAGCTGCTGTCTTCAGCATGAGTACTCATTTTTTTGTTCGTTCATTCTCTTCATTATCTTTCTACTAAAGGCATTAACCAATCTCTTTGGGACAGACTTATTCAAAACGAAAAGTAAAGTTTACAACGACACGGACGCTCAGCAGTCCGAACCAAAACCGCAAACTTTAAAACTCTTTTCAACCTTGACTAAAGCAGCGCAGATACAGACCTCAATAAGATAGCTTAGCTTTAGGCTATGCAACAGTCTACCTCAGTCAGACTGCCAGACGCTGCTCTGGGTCAATGGGATCCTGGTAGTTGGTCGTCTGCCTTTCGCAAATCTTTTGGAAGCTTTAATTTGAAAAAGTGTTGCAATTGTCGCAAATTTGCTCTGCTGCTGGTATGAATAGTTCTGATGCAAAATATTCGCAGCATCAAGTTTGTTACCTTTCTGTGGCCCAGTGTGTAACGTTCTTAAGTCTGGCCCTCTTTGGGTTACTTGTCCTCACTGAGCCTGACGTCAGTGATCCTGAATAACCGGTATCACGAAGCCGATCATCAATGAGCCCGGTTAACTCTGAATTTTCACAAGGTGTTCACAAGAGAGTCGTAGTTTTCAATTACAATCAGAGCACTTTACAACGTCAGAGGAAACGATGATCCTTGCTTGTGGGGAAACTCAATTATAGCCAAAAACAAAACGATGTTCAGCAATAAGAAATATAAATAAACTGTAGTGACAAAAACAATACCCACTGATTAAAAATAAGGTCAAGGCTATAAATAATTGTGGGAATCGTCTTTATTTTTTAATACATGAGGCTGTCATTTTTGTCTGATTATGAACTGTAATAAATATGTGATGCAGCTAAAAAGGTAAAAGTAGCGTCTGCTGTCATAGCAGAGAGAAAAGTAGTTCATGCCTAATGAGGTCTCTGATGGGAATGTTTTTTCTATATTTCACTGGGAGCTAAATAACAGACGGTATAGTTTTTATTTACAGTTATCACAACGTCTCATCTGACGGCGTGTCAAAGTGTCAAAACTTTTCATTCTCGACTTATTGTAGCGCACAAATAGTAAAGGTGTTTTTAAGGGTAGACTATGTTTTAAAAGCTGACAAAGTGATTCTACAGCGAGGCAAAGCTCTGCCTCTTGATGGAGGAGGTTTTATTACGCATCCCTAACTTCTGATGAGTTAAAAACAAGACAGGTTTTCTCTAAAGTTAGCGTTGAGTTTTGTCCGTTGTGGGCTGCTGTAGAAACAACATGGCGTACTCCGTGGAAGCGGACCCGCTCCCAACGTAGATTTCGCTAACAAGGCCCACGCCAATAACAGTATGAGTTTCGAAATTTTTTTGCATGATGGAATGATTAGATTTCGGAAGCTGAAGGGGTAGAGGGATGGGATAGAAGTAGAGGGATGAAGGGATGTAGGGTAGGGGTCGAGGGATGAAGGGATGAAGAGGTTGAGGGATGAAGGGATGTAGGGTCGGGATAGAGGGATGTAGGGTCGGGGTAGAGGGATGTAGGGTCGGGGTAGAGGGATGAAGGGTCAGGGTAGAGGGATGAAGGGTCAGGGTAGAGGGATGAAGGGGTAGAGGGATGAAGGGATGTAGGGGTAGAGGGATGAAGGGATGAAGGGTCGGGATAGAGGGATGTTGGGTCGGGGTAGAGGGATGAAGGGATGTAAGGAAGAAAACGAGGAGGTTGTAGAAGGGAGGTTAGGCGAGTGATGGGGGACCGTTGGTGTCTGGCGGGAACTGGGGGTATGGAAACGTAGAGTGGGGTCCGTCTCTTTGGAAGCTCTGGTGGTGCAGAGTCCCCTGTTCCTGTAATCCTGCAAGAGAGAGAAAATAGAAAGACAAAAAACGAGGTTGGGGGGAGGGATGTGAAAGCAGAGCCGAAGAGGAAGTGAACGGGTTCATTGTGCTTAAATACTTTGTGCAAAGGAAATGAGCCGTGTTCTGGGCGTGGTCCTTGTTCCTGAACTAAGTTTGTGAAACTAAATATACTGTAAATGGCGTTTTCTGAGCTAACAAGAACGCTACGATTTGTCACAATAACTTTTTCCAAGCTAAAAACTAGAATACACATAGTATACGGTCCTCTCAGTCAGAGCCAACCACTACTGGAACAGTCTTCCTGTTGAGTTCATAAACAGCACTAATTACCTGTTAAACAAAAACCAAAGAGACGGCTTAAAGCAAACCAAACCTGCAATCACAGTAATCACACTACCTCATCTCTGGCACTGCTGTTATACTCTCATTATTTTTACAAATCCGCTACTTTTGTTATGCATTTATTTATTGTAATGTATTGTGCTGTACTGTAGTGTTTTCTGTTGAATTGCACTGATAATATTTGGCAATTAAATTGTAATAACCTGCCCAGAGACTACAGATAAAAATGATCTCTCTAGCTAACTCTGGCACATATACATTTAGGAGGAAACTGAATTAATGTGCACTGTCCCTGGTAAATAATGAAAACAAATAAATACAATAACCGCCTCAAGGTTGTATGCCTCCTTCCAGTCAATTTGCAGCTCATGCATCCATGCACGCTGAGCTCTGCACCTCCTTGCAGGCATTAGTGAAGCTGGATCCAGGTCTGTCCGCCGGCCCATGACACTGTCCTAACTGTCCTGCTGATGCAGCACTGTGCAGCTTTTTGAGCTGAACTTTTCAATGCCCTGTTTTGTATTTAATTCTATCACTCTCTTTGAAAGAGATGGACAAGGACTTTTTTGTATTTGAATATGCATTTTTTAAACCATTCTAATATATATTCAAATTCGCTAGCAGCCCCCATTACAGGTGCATGTGTGTTGCATGGTGTCTGCACAATTACTATACGTGTGTTTTGATGTTTGAGGATGAACGCAAGAGCATAAGATCTGCTTATGAGAAATGAATTGTATGTGTGTGATTGATCCTCGACTGCAGGGTGAACAAACAAGACAAACAGAAAGAAACAAATGCTCTCCTGCTTCAGGCTCCGTTTGACTGTAATGTAAGAGTCAACTTTCATATCGACATTAGTCTCTCGTTGACTCATTTGCTTCCTCATTTCAGCTCGACATCAAATAGAGGAGAGTTTTGAAGACGCCTTAGACTTGCTGAGGAATCTGCTCCGTGCATTTATCAGGTGTCAGGGATCAGAGAGAACCAAAACAGGCTTCAATGGCGAAGGGAGTAGCAGACTGTGATCAAATGCCTGAACACACTGTACGACAGGAATCACAAGAGTGAACAGCAAGACGCGACTCAGAGCGCGACAGATCAGACACAAAGACAAGCCGGTCGGACGCGGTCACGCTGACAGAAAACATGGCGTTAAGAAGAGAAAACCGAAGGACGATCAGACAGCATCAGTCAGAGACAACAGACACAAAGTCCAAGGAGACGCACCCAAGCATGCAGAAGAAGAAGAAGAGGAAGAAGAAACGTGACTTAACAGCAGTAGAAGAAGAATTCAGAACCGTTACTTAAAACGCTTAACAGCATATCATAGCACGTCGTTTCCTCGGACAAAGAGGAAGCGATGTGATAATGTGTTGCGTGCGAATGATCGGCCGAAGCTGAAGCTCCCGTCGGAGCTTTATAGTGACTTTCACCTCATTGTTTTTCTTTACTGTTCAGGTTCACTCAGTGTTGTTTTCAGAGTAAAAGCTGTAAAAATATTTAATAAAAGCCGCTGTGCAGTTCAGTGGAGCATTTAGCAGCTAAAGAGACAGACATCTCCCTCAGGAGGCGGTGGAGACCAAACACGGAGCTAAAAGAGAGAGAGAGAGAACATTGGACTTACATCCATCAGGTGGACACAAACACAAACACTCCTAATGAATCATTATGTTGCTCTGAGACTGCTGGATGTGGAGATAAGCAGCTGTTTGCTAACGAGTTAAACAAATCAACAACAAATATTTCAAAGTTGTGTCCATAAAATAGAAAAAGTTAAGTAGAAATTACTGAAATCATTCCCACAGAACGGTAATTGACCACCACTATTAAACATACTGTAGTTGCTTCCTACCGTCTGACCTCATTGACTCTTGAGAGTACAATTTGCATTTGTCATTGATTTTGTTGATTGCTGTTTGATTAATTTGAAACGGCAAAATAACAAAACTTACTGGACCTATTTTTCTTTACATGGACTATTCTTGTTACTTTTCCTTTTATAATGCACATTATTATTGCCTTGGTTGTTAGTGTTTCTTTTTTCTTGGCTCTCGCAATCGCTTGTTTATTCAGTGTTGTTTATCTGGATCACTTTCAGCTCAAGGCTAGTCCTCTAAGAGTCCATATTAAAAAAACAATAAAAACATCCATAGGGCACACATATGCAGACACAAACTCAGCTATGCAAGAAAAACAGACAAGTTTAATACAAACAAACACATCTGTATATTAATGTGCATAATAAGAACTAACAATTTACATCCCATCAGTTGTATTATCCATAGGCACATAATTGTATTGCGTTCCATATTTAAATTGTCCAGTGGATTAAGGTCCATCTGCCTATTTAAAGGTTTATGCATAATGATTGAAATCCAGATGTGGAGAGAAACTAAGTACACTCAATAAAGTACCGTAGTTAAAGTACAATTTTTAAAGCTACTACAAGGAATTTTCATTTTGTTTCGATTTTGGCGGTCCCTGTGGACATTGGCGGTAGTGAAGCCGGATCAGGGTCTTGTCCACGGTGGGCTCGTTGCTGCAGGAGACCCGGCTTAAGTCTGAGCTGAATGAGTTTCTGGTGAACCTGCATGATCTCGTCCGATCTTGCGTAGAATGTGACCCTAATAGCGCAGACGACGAGCATTAAGAATAACCAAATAGAAAAGCCAAACTTCTCACTGACGGTCTCGTTTGTCATAAAAAGGCATCGGTATTAAATTGAGACAGTTCATAATCAGTTAAAATGTCCTCACATTAACTTTAGGTTACTTATATTTCACTTGACTGTTTCCGTTTTAATAATTAGCATTATTACTTCTTTTCGTAACCAAAGTTGTACGTGGGCCGTATGTTTTTCATTGTTATATAGAGTACATACATCCCATGTGTGGGCTTAACCATGAACCAGAACAGACTGACCATATTAGATGATCGGACAGTGACAGTTTATCTAATTCTTTTTAATAAAACCGGAGAGGCGCTGACTCATGCTAATCTGAAAATACAGGAGCTAGAGTATTTCTGTTACGTCAGACACATAAAGCACTTGACAAAGTGTCCATTTACGCCTCAATTTCCAGGACTGCTGCTAATATTTTTTTGTTTCGGGAAAAATACACCGATGAATGTTGTTATTTGCAGTGTTTAGTCACTGTCACATAATCCATTCCTGTCAATGGCCAAATACGTGTGAGGAAAGTGGTACCTCTACGTTTACAGTATGAGGGAAGTCAGTACAATGAGCCCCTGGGCACAGATATGATAAAGACCCCACTACCTCACATACAAATGACAAGTTGTTTAGCCTCTTTTTGGTGTTGTTTTGTGTCTCCATGTAGTTGGTTCATTTGACTTTGTAATGGTTATGGTCTTTTTGTAGTTTTTTTGTACTTTGAGGTTATTTTGCTCCTTTTTATAGTTGTTTTTCCTCTCTTTGTACTTTTGCATCTTGTTTGTCTTTGTAGTCATTTTGTTTCTCTTTGTAGTTGTCTTGTTTGTCTTTGTAGTCATCTTATTTCTCTTTGTAGTTGTCTTGTTTGTCTTTGTAGTCATCTTGTTTCTCTTTGTAGTTGTCTTGTTTCTCTTTGTAGTCATTTTGTTTCTCTTTGTAGTTGTCTTGTTTCTCGTTGTAGTTATTTTGTTTCTCTTTGTAGTTGTCTTGTGTCTCTTTGTAGTCATTTTGTTTCTCTTTGTAGTTGTCTTGTGTCTCTTTGTAGTCATTTTGTTTCTCTTTGTAGTCATTTTGTTTCTCTTTGTAGTTGTCTTGTTTCTCGTTGTAGTTATTTTGTTTCTCTTTGTAGTTGTCTTGTTTCTCTTTGTAGTCATTTTGTTTCTCTTTGTAGTTGTCTTGTTTCTCTTTGTAGTCATTTTGTTTCTCTTTGTAGTTGTCTTGTTTCTCTTTGTAGTCATCTTGTTTCTCTTTGTAGTCATCTTGTTTCTCTTTGTAGTTGTCTTGTGTATCTTTGTTGTCATTTTGTCTCTTTGCTGCTGTTTTGCTCCTCTTTGGAGTTGTATCAATCTATTTTGGGTAATTTTGTTCCCATTTTCTGTCTTTTTTTTTCTTCTCTAAACCCATTTTAAATAATTAACCCTAAGAGACCCACAAAGACCCATTCTTTGTTGTTTTGTTTATGGTGCCGAGTGCTTAGTTTAAATGAATGAATAACAGGGTGTAATCAAATTAATTTAAGGATCAATCACTTCTATCACCATTGTAACCATTTACACAACCACCAACCAACCATGTAGTACTTTTTTCACTTAGTTAATATCCTTTACTGTTTATTACTTATTTATGATACTTGTTTTGATACATAATTTTTTACTATGTCTCTTGTTTGCACTATCCACTATGCTGCTGTAATCCTGTAAATTTCCCCATTGCAGGACTATTAAAGGATTATCTTATCTTATGAATCAGCCAATTACAAGCAAATGACATGCATGTTTTGCTGATAAACTGTGGACTTATTCACCTTTACTCAAACAACTTTAGTGTTGGGGTGCAGCTCAGGGTGAATTCTCCTTCCGTCTGACCTCCAAACCCAGCCAGTTTGATTAGTCATGCCTGTCTGCTCAACGGCGACCGGGGCCATGAGTCATTAAGACATAAATAACTCCTCTGCTCAACTTCCTGTGGACTTGATTTACAAACTCAAATCAAATCAAAAAGTTATATTTCACTCCGCACTCAAATGTAAATCAAGACTTGTGCAATGAACTACGGAGGAATTATGTCAGACAAACAAGTTTTCTCTCTCAAAAATAAACGCACACACACTTTACAGCGATTGATTTAATTAGTAAGCGTCAGAATAGAGAACAAAACTTAACCATGTTTAATGATGATTAACGGAATGTGTCATTTTTCTGTAGCGGACTTATGAAACTGCTTAAGTTGTAATGCTGATAAAGGTTTGGCTGCTTGTGAACTGATAGAGCATCATGCTCGCTGTCTTATTTGGATCAGGTCTGACTGAACTCGGATCTCTCTTTGTTGCCTCCGCCAAGGAATTTATGGTTTTGGAGGGCCGGTTGGCATCCATGATGTTCTCTGCAGTCCTGATGTTGTGGTCTGTTCCTGTCCTGTTTGGTGGCTGATCCAAACCACGCGGGGATGGACAGACTGGATCAGTGTAGAATTGTATCAGCAGCTCCTGAGACCTACTTGAGCTGGCGCAGGAAATGCATTCCCTACTTAGCTTTTTTTTTCTCCTGATGGTGTCTATGATGGCAGTCCACTTTAGCTCCTGGGACATGTTGGATCTCAGAAACCTGAAGGCTCTCAGAGGAGGCACTGTTTTGTTCAGTATGGTAATGCTGGACTTCAGGTTGTTCTGACCACACCACAGGGCCAGCGGTTCTCCTTAGGTGCAGTTGTTGGTGTAGAGCAGGAGTATTCAATTAAAATAAAGGTCCAGATTGAGAAAATCTCCTCGTGCAAAGGTCTGAAACGGTACAATAATATCTAACTTGTGCTATTTAGTGCCATATATATATATATATATATATATATATATATATATATATATATATATATATATATATATATATATATATACATACACTCAAGAAGCCTAGTAGTAGTAACGTCTCTGTGGCTCCATCTAAAAATAAAATACACAAAAAATTACATTTGAAAAACTTAAAGCATCTTAAAAGAAAAATGTATTTTAGAAAAATGAATGAAAATGAAAAATGAAAGAGAGTGTTGCTGGAGTTAACTTTTATCTTCTCTTTTGTTAAATCCATTTCACATCATAACGGTCTCAGTCTTCTTTATCATAAACAATCTCTACACATCTCAACATCTTGCCCTCAGTTAAGACCGGAGTGGGTATGTTTGCTCAAAAGATTTATGTTTGGCGTTTCACATTGGCTCTTTTAATAATGGTCACGGTATCTGAACATATGAGACAGAGTGGTTTTGTAGCGCCAGCAGCAAGAATGAACAAATAAGAGTCCGTCCATTCTTTGTTAAAGCTCTGTTTTTCGCAGTCCACTTCTCTCTTTTTAGAGCACGCCATGTGAAACTGCTTCTCTGACTTACTTACACAAAACACACTAAATCTCACAGACAGCGTCTGGGTCCGTATCCGTTCGCCTATTAGTGACCCCTGGTGTAGAGGGACAAAAGCAGGGGGGAGAGTACACATCCCTGGGGGTCGCCAGTGCTGATTGTTGTGATGCTGGATTTGATTTTCCTGTTCTCAGTTGGTCCCCTTTGAGTCTGAAACCACCGCACAATGCACCTTTTGCATCTGTATTAGACATTTCAAAGTAACTACAGCTGCGTTCCAAATCGCATACTTTTTCTTTTTACTTTTAGTATATACTGCAGCTGTCCTTAAAGTAAGTACTTTTGCATGCAGTATTCATTCACTTGGGACATACTACTTCCTTTTGCGACCGTAGTGGAGGATCACAGTCTGACGCGCTGGGCCACCCAATGCGTAAGAAAGCAACCCCAAAGGGTCCGACCAAGGGTCGGTGTGTAAGGACTTGGGATCAGAACATGTTGGATTCGATGAGGGTCCGATGTCTGCGATGATGCTGTTGAATCCTCGTGGGTCTTGGGTATGTCAAGGCGGAGTCGTAGTGTTGCAGGATGTAGTGCAGTCTCATGTTGACTGCATCGTATTCAGTAACTGTATCTGTTGCAGTGTGAGGAATTGCATGTATATTTATTGTCTGTGAGGGGGGGTTTGAGGAATGTGCCAGCAGCGGAGGAAGGATACATGCTGGCTGAGTGAGGTGTTTTGACCAGAACAATGGGTCATAGGCCAAATGGGGAGCTTATCAGATTTCAGCCAATCATTGAGCTGATCGATGGTTGTGAGGTGAGAACTTTTCAGAGACTTTGGAGGGACAAGAGGACTATGAATCCTGGGCCATCTTCAGACCTCCTCCTGACCACGGGACAGACATAGAGTCTGTCGCGTGGCCCGGACGGGGGCCTCACTTTCATGAAATGAGTGTTTGTTTTGTTATTAACAGTGTATTCGGTTTGTAACTGTTTTGCTTCTGTAGTTATTAAAAATCTTTTGATTCGATTTTAACTCGAACCAGCTGATGTTTTGCCACCGCTGACGAAAGACGCGGCAGTGGGAGACATGCGGCCTCCCTTTGTCTAAGAGAGTTGAGACCCTAAAAACAAATAACACCTGTTCCACCATATAAGATACAATGAGATGATGTGATGACCCCTTGAGCCAGGTCGTATGAACGTGTAACAGTACAGTGTGTAGTTGACTCACCCTTTTCTCTCTCTCTCTCTCTCTCTCTCTCTCTGTCTCTCTCTCTCTCTCTCTCTCTCTCTCGCTCTCTCTCTCTCTCTCTCTCTCTCTCTCTCTCTCTCTCTCCCTCTCAATCAAGATGAGCCTCCTGACCCTTAAATGCTGCGAGAGGCTCTTATGAATAATTTCTAGTGCAGCTCCAGCGATTCTTCCCCCAGAGGAGGAAGGGTTGAGAAAAAAAGCATCCGAGCATTACCGAGGATATGATATCATTACATGCCCTCTGTGACGGTGAAATATGAACTAAAGGTAATTTGCAGTGAAGTGTTTACTTCAGCGGATTCTCGCGTGATTTAACAAACACTCAACCGCAGTAACCTTGTCCTCTGATGACAAGACGCCTTCAAATCATGCCCGACGTCATATTACTTTGATTTAAGAGAAGTATTCAAACAAACTATAACCTATCCACAATATCGGCTCATATATTTACTGAAAGTTTTTTTTGTGAATATCGCCCAGGCTTGTCTCACAGTCCTCTGATCCATTCAAGTTCATTTCTGTTTAGGAAGTCAATAACTGTATCCATCCACATCTGTATTCAACAGTTCCTGTTCGGGGGGGGGTCGCAGGGCTGACATATAGAGACACATTCACGATGATCTCCAATTAACCTGTGAGGTTAGGTCCTACTGTCTTTGGACTGTGGGAGGAAGCTGGAGAACATGCGAACTCCACACAGAAGGCCTTTCCAGCCCGGGAATCGAACCCTCTTGCTGTGAGGCAACGGTGCTAGCCACCAAAAAACCACAGCGCAGCCAATTATTATATAGTTCCCACGGATTAAAAGACGCTAAATGGTAAGAGAACACTGATTCATTGCTTAAGTGTCAAACCGACATTGGTTTACGAGACATTAAAAACACAATAGAGTTGTAGTTGGAAAAGGCTTCCATGCATATTCATCATTAGACAAAGAAAAGTCTGGATGTCCATGTAGTAACTGTGTAGGCTTTATTCACATGAACAGTTCAAATCAATATCTCCTCAATGCAGCGAGATGATTCTTCTTTATCTTGTGCAGTTAAGAGCTTTTATCACCACTTTCCTTCTTTATGTTTTCATCTTCAGGATGGAGGGGGTGGAGGGGGGGGGGGATGCACCGTCTTCTCTTCGAGTGAACAGAGAATAAAAAGTGAATGTCATAACCTTCGAATTACAAGTTTTCATCTGACATATTTGGGCAAAAATTGCCGCCGGGCAAGTAGTGCGAGAGGAGATTCGCAAACGTGTTCGTTCAAGTGTTAAAATAAAAGCAAAAATACATGTAAAAAAAAAAAAAAAAAGTTGTACATATCTGTGTGCTGTGGGATTTCAAGCTCATCTCAAAATGAGCTTATTGATCGGAGCTGGTGGTTCTAAATAAAAGCGACTGAAGCTGCTGAGAGAATACAAACACAACTGCCGAGTGGTCCACATAATTAGCAGTCTTGTCTTCCACAGCCTCTGTAAGCCTCGCTGGGCCTTTACCGAGCTAATTACTTCAGCTTCAAAGGTGGCAGGCCCCGCCACCCTCCACTGGTAACCATCGGTCAGGTTAAATGACCTGTGGGAACCACACACACACACACTCACACACACACACAGTCTGTACTGACTGCACGGCGCAGCAGACAGTGAAGATACATCCATGCCATTTCATACACTTTCTGCTACACTTAGCCATATATATATATATATATATATATATATATATATATATATACGTCTCTATATCCAGATCTACATCTTTTCTCGGCTACGTGTAAATTGAGGTTGTGGTGGTGGTGGTGGTCATGTTCCTGCACTGGTTAGTAACAGCTAGCTGACTTGCAGCTATCCAGACAAAGAGAAACACGTGGATGAATTGTGTTAATGAACTACAAGATGAAAGTTGTATCGTCCTAGGAAATGATGGTCCATTTACAGCCAAATAGGCCAAAAATGCATTAGGGGCGGGACTAACATATGATTGACGGGTCGCTACCTCTACCAGAGCCGTATACGGCATCTCCCCGTCACTCCTCCTCATTCCAAATATGGTCAGCTCCGTTTTCCTGTTTGCAAAAAAAAACAAGATGGCAAAAAAAACAAGATGGCGCCATCTTGGCCCAAATCCAAGATGGCGCGACCAAAATGCCAAACGCGAGGCTTCAAAACCGTAGACCAACGGGTGACGTCAACATCCATTTCTTATTTACAGTCTATGAATTATAGACTATTTGTCTAGCCCGGTAGGCTATTTGTTCATTTTTAACAGGTTGGATGGACCCGGTTCATATGTCAGATCCACCCAAACAAGGGTGCACATATAACCAGGGACCGTCTTGGGATGGGATCACAGCAGCCGCGACGGCAAATTGGACCAGGGGCGTGAAGTCGGGGCACTTGTTCGGACCAACAGTCTTCGAAACCTCCGCACCTGTAGCTGCCTCTGCGGCTAACACTGGGTGACCTTATCTTAGCGATGACTCACAGTGACAGAACCACACAAACACACTGTAGCTGAAGTTGCCCTCAGCTGGAAATGAAGCTTGTGGTTTCTGCCAAAAGAAATACGTCGGGCCAAAAAGAATGAGCAAACAACTCCCTGAAACAAGGGGGGGAAAAAGGTGCCAAGCTGGGCCGGTAAGGGCTGGATCCCCAGCTTAAAGGAAGCCTCCAGTCACTGCTGGCTGTGAAAGATCTATGTTATGAATAGGCCTCAGTATAACCTGCTGAATGACTGCCTAGCTGGAAACTCCAGGTTGACTGAGATGAAGACAAATACCTTAGCTGTCAGATTACTTTCTAGTACATTTTATTCACACATTTAGCTTCATTATCTCACGTTATTGCGACAATGGAATCTATATATCCAACTTTTTTCCAAGTGCTCATAAGTGTTACTAATTCATTTTTTTTTACATACGTCTCCAGCCCTCTCCTCTCTGTTTGTCACATGACTGTTAGTCTCAGGCGAGTCCATCATGGCTTCCAATTTAATGTAATTAATAGGATCTGGTTACTGCAAATGGTTTATTAAAGGCAATTTCAACCCCACCGACAGTGTTGGGCTCTCTCGGCCATTCTGTCAGCCCACACCGACAGAAGACGGAAGTAAATATTTGCCCTAAACAGAGAAGAATAAAAGAAGAAAAAAGACAACATACACCAAGAAATTACACTGCAGTTTATTTTAACTATTCCCTCGGTTCTCTAAAAGAAGATTTAGGAAGTCATATATTCAGTTTCATGGTAATAAAATGGCAATGACGTGAACTGAGCTGTCCTGTTGCAGTTGTTTTTTTGTATATTTCAGTATTAAACAATAGTTTCAACCTTCTGCAAAGCAATCAAATGAGTGTCCTTTGCACTTTGTTTCCTCCGTAACGACGACTGTTCTAACGCCGCTGCTCTATGAAACGACGGCGTTCTGTTTCTCTGCCGAAGGTAGAAAGCAGCAGCTTCTCAGGGTGGAAGAAAAAGGAAAAAGACGAGCAAACCAAAGTGAAGAAAGAACGCGTTCCACAAAATGGAGGGCAGAAAATGTCAAGCTGGTTAGTGCTGCTACATTCCAACCGCAAGTATGAAAGGGGAGTCTGCAGAAAACACATCAAATCCCTCCACAGAGTTTAGCCTGCAGTTTGGTCACACTGCTGTCTGTGGATGCGTAGAACGGAAACACAGATAATGCTCACAACTGTGTGCGTATATTAATGATGTTAATCACAATCCCCTTTTTTTAAGTTGCTTTATTCAATTTGCCTTTTTTCAAATTGCTAATTCGAAGTTTTTCTTTTCAAATACAAACTCATAGCTCACTGACTGTATAATGGGCTACAGACCCAGTTCCTCAAAGGAGGGATAAACCTAGTTCCAGTTTTCTGAGCCAGGGATATGGACTGAAAGGATTTTGTAGCTATGGTATTTACAGAAATGTGCTGTTTTTTTTTGGTACACATTTTAAGATGCAAATCAGACCACTGTAGATACAGAGCAAGTTAGAAAAAGACACAATTTATAACATTAAAGGGAGGACGACTTATCTAAAAATCTCTATTTATTTAGCGCTAAGAGTTACAGTATAGTACAGCTTTCTACTCATAATAAAAGGGGCTGATTACACACAAATGTGTGGAAGAGGAAAAAAATACCACAGCAAGGAGCTATCATTAGTCAAGGTTCTAATCACCAACCTGCAGCACATATCATAACAGCATAACTGAACCCGTCATAGAAGATGTCCTGTAGTGACTCGTTGGTCTGATCAGTGCTCCGCGGTAATCCGATTTGATAAATTCCACTGTGGTTTCCGACAGATGTGCGGCAGAGAAACTACTCCCCTTATGGTAATAAAGTGTTACTTTAATATAAAACAGATCATAATATTGCATTGGATCATCCGAGGTAGTGTTTGAGATATTTGGTAGTGCACTTGAAAGGTTTTTGTGCTCCTTCTGACCTGTGGAGTTCCTCAGGGATCAATTCTGGGGTCCATCTCATTCTCCATTTACACGCTGCCTTGGTGGCCCATTGCCCATCAGTGTCTCGTATCATTGCTTTGCTCATGATGTCCGCTGAACAAGGTAGACGTATATTATACAACTTGAATAAACACAGGACTTTCCCCCCGAAGATGTGCCTCGTGATACCAAGTCAACATTTTTGAATGTTACCATAGTTTTATTATCTAACTTCCATACTTTACCAACGGCATTTAGGTAACAAACGTACTTATTTCAACCCCCATCAAGTTCTTTTTCTATCTTAAACCGAATACTTTTGTTGCTCAAGTAAACCTATGTTGGAAGTTTATCTTGAAAAGACGCTATGCATGTAAGGAGCAGAAACTGTCTAGAACTGATGCTCGAGGAGCACCGAGAGCGTCACAGTTTGAACCTCAAGGCCACTGACCAAGCGTCGGTATTTCACGAGTTGGAAATGAGATCGTGTTATGTTTCATCCCTCCTTAATAATTCATGGTCTGAATATCTTTAATTCACAGAGAGGGAAGTTGGAGGGGAATAGTGTATTGCAAGCTAACCCACTGCTTTTTGTCTAGTGGGCCTGGCAGATGCCAAAGTGCCTTCCGGTGCCATCTGTGCATACATTTGTAGCATGTATGGCCCCGGTGGGGGGAACGGAGTCCGAACTCTAGCAGAGTTAGTGTCGCGCTCCATTAATTCAGCTCTACAGGACCGAGGAAACTTTCCTACTTCTGCTATCCTCACAAGCCAAGAAGTCAATCAGCAGTCGTTTCACCAGCATAACACAGCAATACACAATCTATGTTCCTTCCAAAACAACCAAAACGAATCCTCACAATGTGGACAAGAGGCGCAACATGTCAAGTCTTTGTCTGAGGAAGACATTAGCTCAAAACGTCACTTGTGAATGTGCCAATGAAATTGCACTTTAGGGCGCTACAGTGTGCAGACATTTATTTATGTTTTCATTAGAGTAAGTCCTTCAAATAATGTCTGCAGAAATATGAAAATAATACCCTGACTGGCTGTCTTCCGGCCTATAGCAGGCCGTATTACATGAAACGTGTGCATTGGTGTGTGTGTGAGAGAGATGAAAGAGAAACTTTGAGAGAAAGAGAGAACGAGACAGCCATCCACAGCGGTTAAATTGAGATCTCACATTATGCCTCGTCTTCGGGCGCAAAAATCTGGAGTTGTCCTCATTTTCCCCCCACAAGAAAAAGGGTACAAGGCCTCCGCTCGACACAACATTACGACGCTGCTTTCTCTTCAGCTTCACATTTCCCTCTTGATCAAGAGGACTTCTAAACCGCCAACCTCCTGGAGTTCAGTTCCCTACGTGATGAGCGGCAGTAATCGCCGTCAGGTTGTATTGCCTCTTTCGTCAACGGTACAAATTAGACTATTGTCTGGTTTTAATGAGATGCCCCCCCCCCCCCGTTCTGCTGTTGTGGGTCGATGTAATACTTAATGGCCAATCAAATAGTTGCTAGGCGACAGTGTGTGTAGATGGAGTGGACTGGATGATTAGATTGATGTCATTGAGAGGCTTGTAGCAATCGTGCAATGACCTGTTTTGTCTGACTGAAGTGAGATGTGTCTATTCGCTGTCTTGCTGTCCCAAAAATTGGAAACTGTCCTCAAAGGGCTTTACAATCCGTACAGCATGGAGCATCCTCTGTAGAAAACAAATCAAAGAACTTGAACCTCAGGCAGAGCAACAGCAGAAGGGTTCCTCTTCCAGAAAGGACAAACATGAAACGATGTTGTGAGTGGACAGAATGGCAAAAGCAAGCAATCGGGTATTCAAATGCTTTTGCGCACGTCATTGTTCTGGCGACACGCCGGTTGGTGAATTTCCTTGAACCATCAGACACCGCATGCACAATTTAGATGATATTGTCTTACATGACGCCTAGTTTAAAAATCTGTGCAGATTTTAATAGGAACAGATTCCTGTAATCAGTACACAGTGATGCCTTTAACAAGCTGGATTTAACAGGCCCATCGTGAATAATGACACGCCACAGCAGAGGTGTTCCATAAGTACTCACAAGCTTCGCAGTTTTGCATCATTAAGGTCTTACCTTTTCTGACCATGTGGAGTCGAGTTTCAACAGTTTCTTTGTTCAAGGCGCTATACGTCAAAGTCTAATGCTGCGGTTCAACAATAATTCATTCTTAAAGTAAAAGTCAGTCACAATAAAGTATCAACAAGGTTTTGAGACTTTTCTGACAATATTAAGATGGATCTGATTAATCTGGAGGTCGTAAAAGTACACAACCTGTAACTTCCTGTTGCCATTAGGTGGTGCTATGACTGTAAACCAACATTTGTAGACGTCCTTAGGCCGGGACTGTTGTTGTGCATGAGAAATATGGAGCAAAATCAACAATGTGCGTCCAATTTACAACAACTTCTTGTTTAAATGGCGTGTTTCATTTCTTTTTGCCACCCAGGCAACCTTATTAAATTAAAAATGTGCGACTTCCTGTTGGGTTTACGGTTTACCTCCAAGAGGCTTTTTTGTAACATGTTACATCTACATACCATCATTCATTCAGAGAGAGAGAGACAAGGACACCAGATACACAGAGAAAGAGAGAGACAAGGACACCAGTTACACAGAGAAAGAGAGAGACAAGGACACCAATTACACAGAGAAAGAGAGAGAGATAGAGACGGGGACAACATTCACACAGAGAGTGAGAGACAAGGGCACACGTACACTGACGGAGGGAGAGACAAGGACACGATTGACACAGAGGGAGTTAGACAAGGAGGAAAAGAGACAAGGGATTGATGGAGATCCAGATCAAAAACATCTGGACCGACAGAGAGAGAGAGACAAGGACACCACTCATTAAGAGGGGGAGAGACAAGGACACCATTCACACAGGGAGAAAGAGAGAGAGAGAGAGACAAGGACCTCAATAATACAGAAGGAGAGGGACAGAAAGACGAGGACAGGGAGAGAGAGAGAGGGACAAAGAGATTCATACTGAAGGAGAGAGAGACAAGGACACCATACACATAGGGAGAGAGAGAGAGAGAGAGAGAGAGAGAGAGAAGGACACCCTTAACACAGAGGGGGAGAGACAAGGACACCAATAATACTGAACAAGAGAGAGACAAGGACACCATTCACACAGAAGGAGACAGAAAAGGAGGAAAAGAGAGACAGAGAAAACACCACTCAAAACAGAGAGAGAGAGAGAGAGAGAGAGAGAGAGAGAGAGAGAGAGAGAGAGAGAGAGAGAGAACACGACTCAAACAGAGGAAAAGAGAGCGAGGGGAGGATGACGATCCAGATCTAAGACGTCTGGACTGACAGCTAAATGGAGAGATGAATGTCCCAGGACAGCCGATGGTCCAGAACAGAAAAGCATCTTTAAATGGGGGAGGAGGAGAAAACAGGGAGAGAGAGAGAGAGATGTCTTTCTGACTGGACGTCTCCCTCATTGTGTATTAATGTGAGTCTGTCAGCCCCTCACTCAGCCATCCTGCCCCTCTTCTCTGCTCCTGATTCTCGTGATGCTCTCAGTGTAGATATATATTCCCCGTGATGAATATGTAAATGTGGTGACATTTACCACAGAATTGTGTTTATTTAAAGTGCTGGCATCTAATGACTACACACATCAATTGCTGCTTTTGCGTTTTGTACATCGAATGCTCCTCTCTGTGATATGTAAATGTGAGCCGGGGCAGCAAATGAGGCGTCATGAAATTAATGTTGACTAATATCGACTTAGTTTGTGTGCATGCTCACAATGGCTTGTTGGTACATGAATACACTCATGCATATGCATAGAAACGTGTATATGTATGTGTGCAGTTTAACAGATAACCTGCGGGCTTAATCGATTGAACAGGTGGAGCAGGAGGCTTAGTGAAGTAGAAGCTACAACCGCCGACCGACAGCTGCGAACCGCTAACCCACGAGCCAGCTGGGAACGTGCAAACAAATGCAATCTATTGTCTACTTGAACAATGACATGAATTCTCTGTTTTTTTCAATGTCTCTCAGCACGAAAATAATCCCAATGCAAGGTCCATTAGAGACTTATTTATAGTGGACACACTAATTAGGTTGTGGGGTGGTTGAGGGGTCAGGGGGTGGATGAGGGGTTGGGTGTGGATGAGGTGTTGGGGGGTGGATGAGGGGTCAGGGTGTGGATGAGATGTTGGGGGTGGGTGAGGGGTTGGGGGTGGATCAGAGGTTGGGGGGTGGATGAGGTGTTGGGGTGGATGAGGTGTTGGGGTGGATGAGGGGTTGGGGGTGGATCAGAGGTTGGGGGGTGGATGAGGTGTTGGGGTGGATGAGGGGTTGTGGGGTGGATGAGGTGTTGGGGTGGATGAGGGGTTGTGGGGTGGATGAGGTGTTGGGGTGGATGAGGGGTTGTGGGGTGGATGAGGTGTTGGGGTGGATGAGGGGTTGGGGGTGGATCAGAGGTTGGGGGGTGGATGAGGTGTTGGGGTGGATGAGGGGTTGTGGAGTGGATGAGGTGTTGGGGTGGATGAGGGGTGGTGGGGTGGATGAGGGGTTGGGGTGGATGAGAGGTTGGGCTGTGGATGAGGTGTTGGGTGTGGGTGAGGGGTTGTGGGGTGGATGAGGGGTCGGGGGGTGGATGAGAGGTTGGGGGGTGGATGAGGTGTTGGGTGTGGGTGAGGGGTTGGGGTGAATGAGGGGTTGTGGGGTGGATGAGGGGTCGGGGGGTGGATGGGTCCAATAAACAGGTCTTACAACAAGAAAACCAGTGTTCGACCCCGCGTTGTGGTTTTGTGGTAGTGTTGGTGGTTTTATGGTAGTGTTGGTGGTTTTGTGGTAGTGTTGGTGGTTTTGTGGTAGTGTTGGTGGTTTTATGGTAGTGTTGGTGGTTTCGTGGTAGTGTTGGTGGTTTTGTGGTAGTGTTGGTGGTTTCGTGGTAGTGTTGGTGGTTTTATGGTAGTGTTGGTGGTTTTGTTGGCGAAACAAACTGTTGGTTTTGTGACTATTCCACCAACTGCCTTGAGACTGTGTTGAGTCATTGTATTCGTACTACTTATAGCACTAACTGTTTTTCTTTTTTCTGCACTGTTCTTTGGCTCTGAGTTATGCTCTGCTTCATGCTCTTAGATGCTTGTTTGGAAAAGGAAATGTACTTATGACTTCTGGTGACTAGTAGTTCTTTTGATTACCAATGTTGAATGCACTTATTGTAAGTCGCTTTGGATAAAAGTGTCTGCATAAATGACTGTAATGTAATGTAATGTTACAATAGCTCCTCTTTGTAATTTTTCTGCACCATTTTTACTTCCTCCTGGAATTTTGCTCTCGGGGCTGCACATAAATTCATTAAGTTAAGAGTCTCAGGAAATTAAGTAGTAAAGAGTGCAGGTTTACCTCGCCCCCATAGTTCAAGTCCAAACTCTGGGACGTTTAAGGAAGTAGATACAGTTTCCAAGGAACTAATTCAACAGATTCTAACTGTAAAACACCAAGTGAGGAAACTGCTCTCTAATTGGTCGGAATCTCCATGCGGGGAAACTCACGGACGTAGACAAAGATTAAAAGAAACAGATTATTGCTCTGTTCCAGATGAAGATGTTCTTTCATGGTGGAGGCCCAGCTACAAGGGTTGATCTTGGCCCCGGTCACCGTTTGTAACATCATCACTTTACGCTTTTACGAGGCACGGCTGGAAATAAAGCGCTGATGCACCGCGATCACCGAAACCACAGCTCAGCTGGCTACAGGAGCTGGTTTGATCCAAATACAAGACGGGACACCGGCCCGCGGGTCACATGTGGGCCGTCTCAGCCTTCGGTACTAAATTTGCTGCTGCTGCTGCTGCTGCTTCTTCTTCAGTCCAGCCCCGGCCGCCCTCGGCTCTGCACCATTATTCACAATTCTATCGAGTAAGCACTCTATGGCTTTCCATTTAGAAATGTATGGGCGATTAAACCGCCTGTTTTAATGAACCACATTATAGAACTTTAAAGCTGTTGGATTCAGAGCTTCACACTGCCGCGTTAAAGAGCAGTAATGGCAGAATCAAACAATACACTGGCTATAGCATGTTTTCGGAAGAAATAAAAAGTGAGATGTACTTTTAAACATGCAGCCACACCTGTATGTTTTCAAATGAGAGGGCAGGAGCCACAGTGCAGATGTTCAAGCAAACACAACAAACATGTCATGTTTAAAACACTGGAAAAAAAATAATGTGTGGGAGTGGTTTCCGCTAATTCATGAAGCACGGCTCATGTGCGCCATTAAAGGCTTTTATCTCCCCATTTAGATTGCATGTACTTTACAACCCGGTCACGTTTAAAATGCCCCCTAATAAAAACATCACATACTGTACATTACAACAAACTTTAAACATGAAACTAGGATTCATAGAAATGTAATTTAAAGGACAATAAAGGTTTTATGTTGACATTAACTGGCGGCGACCTTTTCATATAATGAACCTTCTACATTTTTAAAAAAGTGACGAATGTTTGAACGCAACTTTTCGTACGAAACGACAGCACTGCATTGTTTTAGCGACAAAAGCTCTTTATGCATATGATGAATATCTCTGTCAACTGTAAAATGATGTTCTCATACAACTACACTGCACTCTCAATGAGGGACACTCGGTTGCAAACGGGTCGTGGTGTTGGCTTGAAATCGCGATTGAAATATAACATAACAAAAAAGCAGTCGGTTCTCTTGGGACGTGAGCCGTGTTTGTTTTAATAAAAGAAGTTAACGTACCCTTGAAAGGACGCCAGCGCTCACCCATTATTAAACGTCTTCTCAAGTAGAGACGGAGATTTTAAGGAGAATCTCGCGGGAAACAGTGATGCAACGGGCTGGAAATGAAGAAGACAAAGGACCTCTCTCTCTCTGTCTCTCTCTGTCTCTCTCTGTCTCTGTCTCTCTCTGTCTCTCCATCTCTACCAGTCTGTCTGGAAAGTAACGAACGGCTCTCCGAAGACTCGCCTGTGCCTTTTAAGTGGACTTAACGTTGACTTTTCGAGGAAGAGAAGACCAATTTAGACTTCAAAGAGTGGTCACATCACAAAGACAAATGCGATCTTGTTTCCCCACATTTTAACTTCCCTCGGGGACTTTGAGGCAATAAAACTGTGTACAGGGAGCTCAGGATGCTGCAGCAACACAGTCATGATGCAGAAGGAGTCTGAATCCGACCCGTATGTTTCTCATGTCTGCCGTTGGAACTCATAGACTTGATATAAGAGGTGGACGTAGTCACCGTGACGTCACCTTTTGGTTTGTAGACCAACGTCGTTTTGAAGCCTCGAGTTGGGCGATTTTCCCGTCACCATCTTGGCTTTTTGCAACCAGTGAAAGGAAGTGACCATGTTTGGTATAGCATCCCCTGCTTTATGGTGTGTTTGACTCTAAATGGAGCATAATGTACTAAATGAACATCATGCTGTATTGAAGAAGACTGTAAACTAGAGATTGAGACCATAAACTCATGTTTACAATGTTTACTGAGGGAATAAATCAAGAGAGAAGTAGAGTCATTTTAGACTAGACTTCTATACAACCAGAGGAGTCGCCCCCTGGTGGACACTAGAGAGAATGCAAGTTTAAGGGCACTTTCACATTAGCTTTACTCGGCAGAACCGGAGGTTGCCGCCGGGTTGAACGTGGTGTGTTTCCCATAGATGTGTCCATTGTGACTCCATGGGTGGTGCTGAACTCTCCACCTTTGTTGTAGACATTTTGAATATTTTATTTTAGGGTAATAATTGTTCAAATAAATGACATTTCAAGACATTTATCTAAACCTGAAAGTTACATTTTAATGAAGAAGCCTTATTATCGTAGTTCCTACTGCTTATTCATTCCTGAACTACACCTACAGGTACAGATTGTTAGCTGTTGACTGTGAGTTCTTGTTGACCTTTCTATTCAGACGTTGTCACGCTCCAAATAGGTCCTTCAGTTATGACCGTGAGCCTCCTGGCTTCAATTCATTTCAACACGATTAACAAACTTCAAAAAGCAGCAAAAACACGTTTTTTTTTACATGACTTTTCTGGGCCAAAAAAAACAACAAAATCATTTTAGTCTTAAAAAATAAAGCTGAGGGGTATTAGAGATTTTAAATTTACTGCTGAATTAATTATCCATGGGATGTTTTCTTCTCCTTCTTGATTGCCTTGAGGTCCTTGGAAGGCTTTTATCAGCAGCTACACACTGTTATTGTCAACTCATTGTGCTCCATCTCACCGCCACCGAACCCGTCTTGTCAGCGTTCCAATAGTTTATATTCATTCCTGTATTTCTTCTCTATGTGATTTATAATACCATCTCCACCATTCGGCACTAAAGGCACTCATCATGGACCTCTAACTTTGTCTGCCACAGGATGACAGAAAGCGATCAGGCTAAGCACAAACAGTAGGGGAGTTCACGAAAACATATTTAGTATAAATACATTATAAAACAGATGTTTTTGACCGTCGCTCATACATTGCACAGAGATCCTTTAAGTTACTGCTTCACCCAACCCATTATTACCTACCGCTGCTGCTTCACGTTGAAAGGATGTGATTGGAGAAGAACACGGTGGTTTTTATTGTCGGTGAAGTTGGTGCTGAACAATAGGACCTGCCTCCACCCTTTGACTCACTACCAGGTGTATTAAGCTACTGCTGGTAGCATCTTTAAGCACAGTGAAAAGCGCCAAACAAAACCTAACATTATTATCAATTTATGTAACCATATCAGCATGTTTTTATCCGCCTTTTTGTGCACTTTCCTTGGATCAGATCTTCACAACAAGTATGTTATTTTTGGAATTTGTAGGCGAGCAGAAAGATCTACCAGAGAGAGAGACGTTAATTATGGGTCAATCTTCCATCAAATCTGTATTTATTCAACATTTTGTGAATTTATTCAACAAGGCAAACCTGTGTTGTGGAATCTCCCCTTATTGCAAAATGACCCAATTATTCTGCAGTTGTCTTGAGCGTCGCTGAGGATCCTCTGGGCCCAAAATAGTTTGTGTGACGAGGGGGGGGGGGGCATGTGAGAGCAACAGAAGAAGTGACAATGAGAGAAATGACTGAAAATAGGCAGATAAAGTGTGTCTGTGAGAACGTGTGTGTGTGTGTGTGAGCATCATTCGGTGAGAGAAACTGACACACACACACACACACACACACACACACACACACTAAAAAGAGAGGTTGAGAGAGGAAGAGTGTGATTGATGGTCCGCCTCTCAGGGCTCAGTTTAAGAGGAGGGAGGGGTGCTTCAGCCACAGGAGCGTGTAATGACTGCTGAGGAATTTCAATGGCCCCGAACCCCCGTGAGATCTCTACAAGAGCCCCTCTGATAACAACCGGATACAATGAAATGTACATCTACACACACATACATATACATATATATATATATATATATATATATATATATATATATACTGCAGGGAAGGTTTTAACTGGGAAAAAAGCCCACCGTGCATGGGTGGGAATCCCACACTGTCCTGGTTCTCCAGGAGCGAGGTTCGAAGATATGGAGAAATATAATTAGAGACTGGATCTATAATGCAACATCACTCTTTAAGGCTGTTTGTGAAATGTATTTGTAAGAGACCCGGGACCATGAAAGACCCTCTCTCGTTGTTGTTTTTTACTTTTCTTGGTGGTCGTTGTTTTTGCACTTTTTATACACCAAAAGGTTCACAATGGTCCCACCATAGAGTATAGGTAATAACGATAACATGTTTCTTATTTTTGCTTCTGTATATGAAGCTCACTGTCTTTCACACTGGAGGACTGTCGATGAGACGGATTCTAAAAATAAATGTTGTGTAAAGTGTGGAAATAGCACTAAATCTGAAATGTGATAAATGCGTTGATAATGCTGTTTTTTGTCTGCGCCGTCTTCCACTAAAGAGCCGAAGGATTAAGGAAGAGAAACACAATTACAAGTGCGTTTAAGGATCACAACGTGAACTTCTCAACTCTTCCAGTGTGTCCCTCATTGTGAGGCACGATCTGGCTTTAGATACTTTAAAGTATAATCAAGAACATGAACAGCAGATCATATGCTGTATAATGGGTGATCATAAGAGTGGGAAACAGGAACGTTTTGTTTCTGCGACAGGCGTGACTTCAGTGGAGTTCACAGATGACACATCTCACTTTGTCCTCTTTTAATTCTCTGTACATCCCCCTCTTCTCTGTTTGTTTCTTACCTCCTCTCTTCAGGGGGGAATTAGTTCATGTCACACTTAAAAGTTGATGACGCGCCGCTACCGCTAACGAGAAGGCAGACACACACACACACACACACACACACACACACAGAGAGAACCACTGCAGGATTTTCATTAGCTGAATATCCTGACACCTGCTCCCCAATCGATTCAGCTTCACGTCCACACTTAAATCACAAGCTCCACCCAGCCCTGCTTTTGTTTTTGTGTTTTGTCGTAGTAAGAAATAAAAGGGACGGAAAAAGGAGAGAGGAGGAGGAAGAGGAGGGTAGAGAGAGAACCCCAAAAAACAACAGCTCGCATTTGAAAATAAATAAATAAAAAAATGCACCTGATGTATTTTTAAGAACAGATGGAATATGACTAGTGTGCGCTCGCTGCGTCTGAGCTCTGGGAGACGCGTTAGTCGTGACACAAGCGGGGAGCGTGTCTTCGCCTCCCCGAGGCTGGTGTCTGCTTCTTTACCGTTTCTTTTTCTCTCCGCGTCAACAAAAAAAAATGCAACTTTGACGTTGTTTATTAAATATATGGGATCGTCACAAATTGGCGTTTTTTTTTTTTTTTTTTTTCATTTGTCATCGTTGCTCCGCCGCTTGTCTGTTCTCGCTGGATGAAAAGAGGAGAGACGGCCTTGTGGGTTGGCATGAGAGGAAAAAAGAAATATGCAATTTTTTTAAAATACCACAGAAAATAAACGTATTTGTG
The DNA here is from genome assembly GCF_023349555.1 of Cebidichthys violaceus. Lineage (NCBI taxonomy): Eukaryota > Metazoa > Chordata > Actinopteri > Perciformes > Stichaeidae > Cebidichthys > Cebidichthys violaceus. The sequence continues at coordinate 3,500,439 of NW_027176472.1, forward strand.
TGCTGAAGCACAAGACGGACAACAGATTGAAGCACTTCAATCCACCACCACTTCTAACAAAGGAAAACATGATTCAAATGTAAAATATAGCCCCAAATGCATGACATAATAATGGGATAATGTACTGCGAATCATCTTCAGCCACTTTGGTTATTTCGATACCCAGGGACTTCATGCAAGCCGAAATTCTCGGGGACATGACGGCCCTTCCCCAGAAAAAAAAAGTAGAAAATGATGCAATTTTCTGCAAGTAGCTGAGGAATATATAAATTAGGGTAAAATACTGTATTTAGAGATCTGCATGTCTTATTTGTGCTGTTCTGCTTATTGAAAACACCACGTCCTTGTGTCTGGGATCTTAGTCAGCTGGGGACTGAATGGGCTCTCGGTCAATCAACCTGACAGAGCCAGCGTGTAACATGCGGCCTCGTGATTGGCTCAGCAGTGATAGGGGGGCGGGTCCTCCTCTTTAAGCGCAGGAGGCAGGAGGTCCAGGCTCGTCTCGCGCTGTGAGTGGACCGGTGCCCAGCTTGAGAGAGCTCCTGTGTGTCGCTGAATGTGTGCATTTCTGACTGAAAGATGACATCTTCTGCCTCCATTTATCCATTCGCTAGATTAATGTTAATGTGTATTTAAAGACATTTAAATTTGTGGAAAAAAAAATAATAAAAAATTGTCTAATCAACCAAACAATTTGAGGACCAACTGCAGTACCTCCGCGGACCCCCTAGGGGTCTGACAATGCTAACATGTTGATGTCTCGCTGGTATAATATTCAACATCTCAGTTTAGCATGCTAGCATGCTAACATCAGGAAATTAAGACGAGGATGTCTTTAGTTTTATGAATGTCTGAACCACATGTCCAATAGTTGTTGAGACATTTAGCTTCACGGTGGTGGAAGAGGAAAAGTCAGAGGATCCCCAAAGTCAGAAGGGATTTCGTCCTCTCGAGTTATTTCGTTCTGGACCAAAGCCTTGGACCAAGCTGCTAAACTGCTAGCATGGCTATACATGTGGAGAGAATTGCTGGGCCACTTCTAGAGCTGTGAGGGGGACAGAGAAAGGAGGACAAAGGAGGATGGCTACCCGTCATCTGCCACGGTTCGGTCAAACCGCCCTTCAGAGGGAGACTCAAAGCCTCCACAGGCAGCGTTAAACCGCTCTTATGCTTTCGAGAAGTCATTCACATCGCTGCTGCTCCACTTAAGATAGCGGCGTGAGGTGTGCGTTCCCTTACACCACCTCGGTTATTGGGTTTGTAGCAAACCCTGACAATCCCGAAATAAGCTTTTCACCCACTGTGCTCATTTTCAGCCACGGTTCATAACAGCTGGAGCTAAATACCTGCGAGTGAAGTTTAAAAAGGCATAACAGCTCCGGCTAAATGTCTGGAATGCTAATTTAACTGTCACAGGAGAGTGGACCAGAAATACCTGCTCGTGATAAAAACCTGTACAGAGATCAGCAGGCAGAACCGCACTCGATATTACATTATTTAATATGCTACATTAAATCCAATAAAGACTGCATAAGAAGTGGTGAGAGTGACCGTGACGTCACCCATTGGTTTTGTGGACTGCTGTTTCGAAGCCTCGAGTTCGGCGTTTTGGCCGTCGCCATCTTGGTTTTTTTGGCCGTCGGACATCTAGTTTTGATGGGAACCAGAAGGGACACGAGAGGGCGGAGCTAATTACAACCGAGCGCTGAATAATGTTGCGATGTTACAGTTAACTTTCATGAACGAAAAAAAGGTTAAAGTAATAAGACGAAAACACGGACGACTCCCCGATCGGACAACGCCGTTGTAGCTACCACAAGGTAGCCCCGCCCCTAAATCATCCCCTGCTTTATGGTCTGTGTGACTCTAAATGGACCATAATTTACTAAATGAACATCATGCTGTATTGAAGAAGACTTGCAACTGTTAGGGTCTCAACTCTCGTAGACAAAGGGAGGCCGCATGTCTGCCACTGCTGAGGTGGAGGAGGTCTGATCCTGTCCTCAGATTTACAGTCCTCTTGTCCCCCCAAAGTTACATTCCTTAGCCTACCAATCAGCTCTACGATTGGCTGAAATCCAATAAGCTCCCCCTTGGCTAATTAACGCATTGTTCTGGTCAAACACCTCACACAGCCAGCACATATACTTCCCCCCGCTGCTGGCACATTCCTCAAACCCCCCCCCCCTCCACAGACACTCAATATACATACAAATTCCTCAAAACACTAGAGATTGAGACCATAAACTCATGTTTACAATGTTTACTGAGGTAGTAAATCAAGAGAGAAGTAGAGTCATTTTAGACTAGACTTCTATACGACCAGACTTCTCTTTGCACGAGTCGGTGGTAGGTAGTAACTAAGTATTTACCACGTCAGAGGTTGGTTTGACCACACCGGGTCACCGAGTGGTCAATCGGCGTAAAGACGGCTTGCTGTCGGTCAACGGGACTAAATCATTCTCCATGGAAAGAAGTGGAAGACATTGAGTGTTTACAGCGTCCTGTGCTTTGTGTCTAACCCTGTTCCAGCAGAGACTGCGTGAAGCAGCTTAATACTGTAAGTACAGGAAATAATGATCTCTATAAATACACACTCATGTACCGTTAACACCTCCACCCCCATGCACGCTTTCATGAACACAAACTGCACCGACACCCTTCGTGTGTACATTCGTCTGTGGAACATACACCCACGCGCACAAACACATCAACACACAAAGTCACTTATCTCACAGAGGTTGAATAAACAGATTACGTCCGCCCACACACACACACATGAGACACACATGCTACCTGTTCAACAACAAACAAAAAAATCCCATCTGCCGGTTTTCACAATGGAAATCAAAAGACAGACACGCCGGCAACATGACCGTCGGGCACGGTGCGTCCGTGGGCGGGCGTGATGGGGATTCACGCTAACGGGCTGGAGCAGTCACTCACAGATCTATAAGCGTAATGGGTGAATCGCAGCGGCCGTTAAACGATCGCCCGCTAATGCACACTATTTAATCAGAGATGCTGCACGGCGCGGCGGCGGGGAGTCCGTGTTCATATCATAAACCTTTAAAAAGCTTCTCGATTGTCATTTACTTCGCCGCCTCTCTTCTTCTCTTTACGGCTGCCTAAGCTTGTCGTTGAGTGTTTTATGAAGATCTACGAGCGACGTAAAAAATGCGTTGGGGGGGTGGGGGGGGGGGGGGGTTTCTTTGTCCGTCGCTCTTTTATTGTGTTTCATGATGGTAATGGTTTCTGGTGAGACGCTGCAGCGAGGTCGTCGATAAAACACACTTTAGTCACGTCGATATCGACGCGTCGTCCCCAGAGCGCCACGTTACGCACGACCCCTCGCATGGGTGTGGCTTCCTGTTTCCTGTCTCTTACATTTTACATCTACTGCGCTTTACATATTAATATACAGCATCACATACACGCTCTCAAAGGGGTTAAGCGATGTCGGGTGTTATGTTTCGGGAGAGGCCGAAACTCCGAAAGTTCCCTCCTCTCACATGTAACATCTCACACAAATGCGCGTAAAGGTAATTAATTATCTGTTAGATCCTATTATGTCCGAAAATATGAATAATAAATGTGGCTGATTTGTCTAAAAAAATTACGCGCTGTGCATTAAACAACTGGAGACAGCAGATGGCTGAAGGTGTGTAATTAAACATAGACAGCTCTGTGAGTCTGAATCTATGGATTGAGAGTGTGTGTGTGTGTGTGTGTGTGTGTGTGTGAGTGTGTGTGTGTGTGTGTGTGTGTGTGTGTGTGTGTGGTTGCGGGCGGGTATTACTCATGTTGTGGGGACATGGTCGCTCAGTCTCATTGTAGGTCTTAGGGTAGGTCTCAAGGAAACGCATGTAAGTCAATGTAACGTCCTCTGAAGTGATGGAAACACGACAGTGTGTGTGTGTGTGTGTGTGTGTCGGATGGTCACATGACCCCCCCCCTTCCAAAATAAAAACACAAACTTAATTGATCTGAAATTAATCTTAATATGTTGCGTTTTTTAATCATCGATTAATCATTGTCAGACCAGCTGATACCTCGGTGTAATTACCATAAACAGATGAAACCAACGTTGAATGATTGATAGCTTCTGTCTCGCACCGCTGGGGCTTGTCAGCGCGTACTGCGTCTTTAAATGTAGACCACGTTCGACATCCTGTCTCCACAACAGCTACTCAAACCATGGTAAAGTGTTAAAACCGTACAACTTTATTAATGTCTTATTTACAAAGTCAATGGCCTCCAGCTTCCCTTTGAGTGCAGATGAGTTTATTTAAAGATTTCCCGTCACGGCTTTTGACGTGAAATGTTCCAGATCTTCTCAACGGACAGTTGAAGTTTTCTTTCCTATATTGCAGAGTGAAAGAAACTTAACATTTGCACAGCGTAAAACATCTTCCTCCGGATCGCCTCACGTCAAACTCCGAGCGAACCGCTTCTCATTGTGTCGATTCGTGAAAAATTCAGATAAAACGTTCATCCTTTGAGTCATAATCAAGTTCAAAAGGTGTTGAGGAAACAATGCTTCTTTATCCTCCTTCAGACGCCTTTAACAGGTGGAGGATGTCGAGTTCTTTTGTCCCTCAAAGACACAATCTGAAAATATCATTCGTCAATTAAAATCATAAAGAAATTCTAACGTGCAGGAAGCTTTACGGAAGCACAGGGGCTCGTTTATTAAAAACTCAGAAGGAAACAGCTGCTTGGCGAACACACATTTGCATAAAACAAAACAACTTGATTGATTAACCGTTAGAAATGCTTGCCTTGTTGTTTACCGCTTTCTGCTCACAGAAAAAAGTTTATGGGTTCCAATCTACTACGCTCTTATACTTCTGCCCCCCCCGTTCCCCCCCCCCCAGGGACTAAAATATGATAACAGTGAACCACCGTAATGTAGCGCCATAACAACATAACTACCGCGAATAAACGACCAACCGTAGCTTACTACTGTACATAACAAGAGGAGCAACGTCAGGTGAAACACAGTACAACAAAGTACTACAAAGTATAACAAAGTACAACAAAGTATAACAAGGTACAGCGAAGTACAACAAGGTACAGCAAAGTACAAGAAAGTAAAACAAAGTACAACAAGGTACAATGAAGTACAACAAAGTACAACAAAGTACAACAAGTAACAAGAAAGTACAAACAAGGTACAGCGAAGTACAACAAAGTACAACAAGGTACAACGAAGTACAACAAGGTATAACAAAGTAGCGTAGAACGGCCTACAAAAAACGGTGTAATGTAAAACGACTTCATGCAGAGACGGAGCGACTTGAAACCACATCAGGAGACAGGATGTGATGTTTAGTCGTCTCCTCGACACGTTTCCCTCGGGACACGGGCGACGATCTCCTGGCTGGAAGCCCCGTGCTTCTTGCTTCCGTCCCCTCGACATACTACGTCCCTCGACATACTACGTCCCTCGACATACTACTTCACTCTGACCGAAAGCATAAACGTTCACGTTCAGCGTGTCCGTGGTCTGCAGATCCCAATGAGACGTTCTGCTGGTAGTCACAGACAGTTGGCTCATTTAACATTTTGTGTTGTCCTGCATCTGTTCATCTGTGCACCCCCCCCCCCCCCCCCCCCCCCCCCCCCCCCCCCCCACACACACACACACACACACACACACACACACACACACACACACTCCCCCTCATGGTGAAGAAGCAGATGTATAGTCTTGGCTGACACAGCCTGAGGCCGTATGCAGGTTTTCTGTTCTTTCCATTTAAAAAATCACTAACCTGGGTATTTAGAGTTTGGCTCACCTACGGGTGCAACTTGGACAGCATGACACCCCCCCCCCCCCCCCCCCCCCCCCCCCACACACACACACACACACACACACACCCCCGCCATTGCATTTGTTTAATAAAGCTTGTGGTGGATCCAGTTAAACTGTTATGAGTTCTGAAAACAATCCATAAAAGATTAACAGTTCATGTTAAGTTCCCCGCAGACACCTCGAGCAAACAGATGGAGGAACGCTGCCGGCGGAGTGTGTTTGGACTGCTGCCCCTGTGTGTGTGTGTGTGTGTGTTTATGTGTGTGTGTGATAGTTTGGTTGTGCTGTAGCTACTGTACGTCACATGGAGTCATTACATCAGCCTTGCCCAAATATGGACTTTCCAGCTTATTATCTTCTAATGGATAATAATGGGAGCGTGGAGAAACCAGGACATTAGAAAGTGGAGAACATTGAATTTGATTATATTACTCAAAACAATCTAAATGTACTTTAATGTCTCCAAATAAAATGTGTCACAGAACAAGTAATACCTTTTAAACTCTGACACAATTACTCTATTTGATGCATTCTAATCACCATCGTTAGACCCACTGTTTACTCTAATCACGTCTGAGAACTGAATGTATACCACACCTGTGTACTACTGCTAACGTGGTATTAGTACGTAGACTTTGAAATGAGCTTTTGTCCGTTCCTTTGGTATGTTCCTGTCACACCTGCGTTAGTCCAACGGCGCCAGAGCAGCTGTCATTGAGCACGCCGTCCCAAAACAAAGTTGAGTTTCCCTCCAAATGTAGAGAAAATTTGAAGCAAATCTCCAGAAATTTGGCAAAAATAAATAAATAGTGAAAGTTTGTTTGTGTGAATGAGTTCATTGGTTGCAAACAATGGAAAGCATTGATACTCCTGTTCTTCAATCGACCACCGGTGGATGGAAATGCATAGCGGAATGAATACAGTATGTGTCCGTATTTTTAGGTTCACAGCACTGAATTTTTACATTTTTAAACAAAAAAGAGAGAAAACTACAGATGAAAGTGAACCACCACATCACCTGGAGATCCAGACAGAAGACAATGGAATTAAGAAACAACACTGTTCCTCTTTATTCACTTTCAGACCTTCAGTAGCTAGCGTAGCATAGAGGTGCTAACGCTAGTTAATGACATGCTAACGTACTCTGCTAATGTTAGCTCCACAGGTTTGTAGGTAGAAACGTTTATCTCCTTCAAACCTCTCCGGGTAACGAGTATCACCATCGCACAACGTTTAACCACGACGAGCAACGAATCCACTAAACCAGCCAGAACATGAAGACCGTCTGGAACCGTTGATGAGAGTCTACGGAGCAGAACCGGAGAGTTGTTGGACCCTGGTCGGAGCTGGAAGGTGCTACACTAGGATTGGTCTGCGAATGAGCTTAGCATAGCAACAACAGCCAGTTATAAACTTTGAACACACAAACATCAGCCGTGACGCCAAATGATCGAGCAGCTTTCAGTCTGGCTGATGATGGGGGGGGGGGGTTACAATCAGGTGAATGAGAAAAGAAGAAAAAGACACTTAGGTTTATGATTTTAGGGAATTGGAAAAAAAAAATCCATTTAGACTTTATGGGGATTGGAATGGCACCCAGGAGAGTGGAACAGCAAGACGGAATGAAAGAGAAACAGTATGTCACATGGCGTTTTAATAAATCACACCATTTTTAGCAGTATTATTATGGTTTTGTTTTCAAAAACCGGGGAGAAAAGAAAAAAAGGAAAACGAATGTATGAAGTGTAAATTGCCGGGGCTCCTGGAGGATCAACTGATGGTCTCAGACTACGTTACACACACAAGCAATTTGGTTTGGTGATTAGTGTGTGGCTGTAAACATGTAAAAGACCTAATAGAAAATGTGAAAATTTACAACATGTTATGGTAAAAATGCATGGAGCGTGTGCATAGAGGGTGATGCACATTCATGGTGCTGGTGAACCACACAGCAGGTTGTTGCTCCGCTGATGGATGGGTGGATGGTCAGCTACCGGGAACTGCCGCTCGACTCCGGTCTGCAGAGCACCGAAGCCCCGCCCCCCCACTGCTGCAACAGGGCGCTGTTTATTCAAAGTTTATTAATATTGAATGTGCACACACTTGGGCAATATACAGTATATTTGCATTTTAATCACCATCTTTATTATTATAAAGATTTACGTTGTGTGTGTGTGGAGGCGTCTTCTATAGATTAAACAAGATCCACTATAAAACCATCATCTCCCTGTCTCCTGGCCCAGTACTACCAGTACCCAGTACTACACTGCCAGTTAGCCCCCCCCACCCCCCCACCCCCGTTTGAGGGCAAAACAGCTCGAACTCCGGGCAGGAAATGAAGGCATAGATCAAAAAAGCTGGCCGGGGGAGCAGTATACTGTGGCAGCGCCGCAGACATCTCATTTGGGTTAACAGAAACCGCAATATGGTTCAGCAGCACCGCTAATGACGAGACTGATAGTGCCGAGTTTGATGGATGGGACCGGGCTCGCGCTGATTGGATTGGTATGCAACAATAGCCCGGATTCCAAGTGGTGGGCACCGGACAGAACGGGGCTTGTATCCAGTGTTGGCTCATTTCAGCTCCGTGAAACACTCCCCCCCCCCCCCCCCCCCCCCCCCCCCCACACACACACACACACACACACACACAAAAAGAAACACGACACAACATGAAGATCTTTTGTCATCTTGTCGCTCACAGGCGGTTCAGCAGGAGCACACTGAACCTGTGTGTGGACAGCATGTGTGTGGAGCGGTTAGTGGGCTTTTTGTGCATGAAATGCCACATTGATGATGGTCAAAGAAATGTCCGGGACGGGAGCGAGAAACCAAATACGGAACAGAAGGTTCTGGAGAAGCTCCTATCCGTCCAAAACAAATCAAGAAGGCTTTTGTTCGTTGTTGAACTCTGAAGTTTAGGTCATAAAATTAGCGAAAGTCGTCCTAACCCTTTTTGAATACACGTGTATAATACATACATGTAGGAATATATATATATATATATATATATATATATATATATATATATATATATATATATATGTATATATATATATATATATATATATATATATGTATATATATATATATATATATATATATATATGTATATATATGTATTGGTATGCTGTGTGTGTATGTATGTGAGGTGGGCCCGGTGATGCAGCGAGTGGTGAGACCCACCTGTCACTCAAAGCGGCCACACCCTTAACCTTTTAATCCCTAGGCCCATTTTTAGGCCTCCGCTCGAAAATTTCATAGCCATACTAAAAATGATTGTAGTTTTGCAACTGTAAGGGCTATTTTAACACTTTTGGCATTAAAATAACCCTAACACTTGTGAGATGTGTTGAGATGTGTAAATATCAGTATATATGTTACTGGTTAAGAGTAAATTAAGATGGCACACAGCACAAATCGAAAATTTTAATTTTTGCCTTAAAGAAAAGCCATCTCAGGATTTTTTTTTCAGGAATGATGTAGATCCAAGCTTTAAACCTCTCCCAGATCATATTACAAAGTCTCTCTGCAAATTTTTACTTTGATAAAGTGAAGCATTCATAAGTTAGAGAGGATCTAGTACAGAGAGGTCAGACGAGGATTCCAAAATTTCAACATTGACACATTTTGCACATTGTGTGTTATTTTAACTTGATCATGTACCAAACTATATATTTCACTTGTATCTATCACTAATGGTGTTCAATGCATCTAAATAGAGCAGTTTGGGATTTATTTGAAGGCCAGGATCCTTGCTAAGCTCTTTCTAAGTCTCTGTGTTCATTTGAATTTCTTTCAGATTCAGCTTTAGCTTTTGTTGTCATGTTTGTGCACTGAGGTGATGCACACAGACTCCGGTCTTTGCAGATTTTTACATTGTTTCCGTGCGATTGTTTGAAAGCACTTTGACAAAAGGGAAAAAGGAAGAGATCAGATTGTTAATTGATGAAGAAGTAGCCGTGTGTGACGAGAATCTTGACGGGTGAATTATAATGTGATCGTGAGGCCGGTGAAGTCTGCACGTCTACACAAAGGTCTTTCAAGTAGTCACTGCCCTCTGCACTCGACTGACTCTCTGCACTCTGTTGAATATCATTCGTGCTTTTTTTTTTTGTATTATTAGCGCTGATCCGGGTAAGCGCTTGATAGTCTACAAAGATCTACTTCACATCAGTTCAAAATGTCTTTTCTGATAGGATTTTGAATGTGTACAGACTTCAACACACACTGCACCATCTTCTGACTTTGGTGGTAGCTTAGCAACAGTTGCTGTACTCAGGAGGGTACTCACACACACTCTCTCACACACACACACACACACACACACACAGCTGTCCTAGGTTTTCCCATAGAGGCTGACACAAACAGCATTACAGTAGGTTGGGCAGATGATAAAATAAACATAGAAGTGCAGCTGTGGGGCAGGATTATAATGTTCACCGCATTCCAACTGGTCTTTTTTTTTATACACAAGGCCGGTTTGTGTGAAGAGGCCTGTGGTGGAATGTCAATAAGTACATTTACTCAAGCGCTTCCATTTGATATCACCCAATATTTCCATCCTTCACTATATTTCCTGGCCAGTTTGAGAAATAGTCACGAAATCGAGTGATTCGTGAACACACATTCTCCTTTTTTCTTTTTCTTGTGTCGCTCAGGATGAAAACGACGCCGATGCCGAGTCAGTTAGGATCCTTATGACATATTAAAACACATCTAAGTAGTGTGAAATATTGAGAAAAAACACTTATGGCTGGTGAAAGAAGAGGTGGGTGGGTCCAAAAAAAAAACAACCACAGAACTTTTTAAACCTCGAGACCAAGAGTTCCAAAGTTGGTTCATGTGCAGATTAAAAATAAAAAATAAAATAAAACATCCTTATAATCCAATATGATACACCGTTAAAGGTGGGTTTGGTTTCAGAGTTTAGCATTAATATGCGCTGAAATTCTGCAGCATCAACAGCATTTACAGTTGAGCTTTAGCTCCCTCGCTACGACATTAACATCGCCACTTGAATCTGAAATAATGAGAAAATAATATATTATGTGTTAATATTGAACACACGGGAGTCATTCCGCTGCACAAGTAATGCAAACTGTGATGCTCTCTTGTTCTATTTGCCGCTCCAGCAGACTCCATCTTTGTTATCAAATAACACCAAATGGAAGCTTGAGGGGTGTTTTTTTGCTGCCGGCTACTACTGTTGCCGCACGATTATTTAAAGCTGTTTTTAAGTATTTTTTTTTAGTCTTTTAGCGCTGGATGTTGTTATCGCGAATGCTGAACAATATGACGTTAAACTTTCAAAGAAGACCCCCGCAGACGCCTTTCATCTCCGGGCTGCCGTGCGTTTTTTTTCCCATCCGCATTGAATGCCACATGTATGTTGCGAGCTCTATTTACGCGTGAAATGTTTTGCACGTGTCTTTCGTTTCATCACACCTTTTCATGTTTTCGTTCAACCCCTCCTCACTGCACTCCTCTCCTCCTTTTCTACAACTGAAGTTCCATCCTTTCTTCCTTTTTCTGCTCCTTCCCACTTCCCCTCATTCATTCTCAGCATGTTCCTCTGGATGTGCGTCGTGTCGGCCATAGAGGGCAGTGCCCCCTGCTGATGAAACGGCTCTCAAAGCTCACTTCTTTTTTTCCTCTCTTTCCGCCCTACCTGATTTTATCTCCTCTACCTCTCTGTCCTTTGTTTGTCTTCTTCATCCGTCCATGCTTGTGTTCTGTCTTCCATGGTCCATTGTCTCCGACTGGATAATTCATTGGCGCGCCGCAAACATGGTGCTGATTGATATATTCGGCCCACTTTTCGTGGAGACAAATGTGCCAAATATGTACATGAATGTAGGCCAATGGGGCTCAAGATGCAAAGCCTGTGGCTGAATGAAACCCCCTTTTTTCCCCACCGGACAGAAAACCCACAAACACCAACCAACATCTGTTTGTTTTTTTGTCTTCACTGGGAAACGTTTACGATCTGCATTCATTCCCAGGATGAATGACTCTGCAGTAGTCACGGGTATTAATCGGCTCCAGCAGGATGGCCACTTGACCAGACTCCAAGAAACCAAATAAAACTCAAATCTGCCTTTAAGTCTTCCCACTGTTCCAACGACAATCAAGAGTGCGAGTAGGTACCGGTGAAACGGCACGGCATACCCGCGATGGGAACGGAGTCTACCACCCAACCTCTCATTGTCTAGATCCTCCCGAGCAGAGTCTCCTGCGTTTACCCTCTTCCGTTATTGGCTTCGTCACCACAACTGTGATTCCTTTCAATTTCAATTTTTGTCAAACCAGCAGCCTCTCTCTTCGTCACTCAATCCCTCCCCTGGCGTCAGATCAGCGATGTGGGTCAGAGGAAAAGAGGACAGAAGCCTCGAGACAGACTCAGTCAGCACAGTGAATTGGGTTACCCCAGATGATCCGTCATCCAGCTCGTCTTCTATAGACACAGATGTCGAAACGTCCTCTGGTGCAGACAAAGAAAATCACCATAAGTCCCTTGAAAGTAGCTACGAACTTGCTTCCAAATGCTGAAACACTGCAAAATTCACAGACACCACCTTTGTCCGTCTCTCCTGTCGCTTCTACCGTCTCCTCTGAACGCATTTGACAAAGACAACATGGACCGTTTCCACGCCATCGCATTCCGAGGCAACAGCTCGGGTTCACGTGTACTTTCTGTCAGCTGATGTCATTCACATAAAGTGCAACAGGGAAACAAACCGGGACACATTTGGGGAATGTTTTCCAATTGTAGAATGGTACATAACCTAGAAAGCAAGTGTCTCCTGTCTCTCACAGGTTCTCTTCTCCCGTCTTCTGCGACACCACACTTCCTGAAATAAGCACAATATCAAAAAAGGGAACAATTTTATGGAACATTTGTAGCCTTTCATTGAAATTTGCTGCTAATATTGAAGAAATAATTCCAACTTTGTCTTCATGAAGCCGCAATGTGTGTCTGTTGACAAATTCATTATATTTAAATGTTATTCGTGGATACAGAAAGGGTGGAACCAGGCGGCAACCTCCAATGCGGAAGTGCCTCAAACCTGCATTCTCTCTAGTGTCCACCAGGGGGCGACTCCTCTGGTTGTATAGAAGTCTAGTCTAAAATTACTCTACTTCTCTCTTGATTTATTCCCTCAGTAAACATTGTAAACATGAGTTTATGGTCTCAATCTCTAGTTTACAGTCTTCTTCAATACAGCATGATGTTCATTTAGTACATTATGGAACATTTAGAGTCAAACAGATCATAAAGCAGGGGATGCTTTGGGGGGCGGGGCTACACAGTGATTGACAGGTCTCTACTACGCCGATGTCCGCGGTCTCAGAGTTGTCCGTGTTTTGTCTTACAACTTTAACCCTTTTACGGTGTGTTATAACTCCTTGCACATTCAATTATAACATTTTCGGTCGACTAAAAATGTCTTGTTTGGTTGTACGCAGCTCCTCTTGTCGCTCTTCTGGTTTCAAAAAAATCAAAGATGGCGATGGCCAAAAAGCAGAAGTTTAGAATTAAGACCGTAGTCCACAAACCAATGGAAATATAATAACGGTGACTTTGTCCACTTCTTGTGTCCAGTCTATGGTTTGAATAGCCTCCCATCTTCCAAAAGAACACCTAAAGCCTCAACAAAGGAAGTTTCACTGCACTAAAAGAAGTGATCGAAGTGAATACAATAGTGAGCAATTTATAGCAATATTTCAGCTTGACATATTCAATTTCCATCCATCCATTTTCTGTGCCTTTTCTTCCTTGTATCGGAGCATCTAACCCAAACGGAGAAAGTATCCATCTGTCCTGCCATTTTCTTTACAACCGCTCATCCATTCATCTTCATACTTGGCAGGTGTATTCATGCGTGACATATTTATTAGTGCCACGTTATCTCCTCACAATGTGTTGAAAGGGAGGAACCCTAATTACTGTTACACTGACAAAAAAACGGCACGCTGGATACAGCTCTGCATTGCTCGCTGTTGTACATTGGAGAGCAGATAAAGACGAAGATCCGCGAGACACGTTCGGTCGTAGATTCCTCTGATCAATGTCACACTTGGCACGTTGAGTCACATCGGGATTCAAGGAACTGCAGTGTGACGGGCAAAGTTGTTTGGACGAGCGTTTCCTGAAGAACACTAACGCACTAGTCCGTCGTACTTTGGCTTTTCAGATAACAATTACCGTGCCTGTGGACGTTTACGGATTCCTTACGATGCAATTCATTTGAGCCGTCGTGCTGTGATAAATCATCACGTATACAAAACACCTGCCATCATTTCTGTTCAAATATCCTGTTAACGAAACGCAATTTACTATTAAATGATGCAAAGATTGAAACAAATACAGAATATAGCATTACATTGAAATATGTTTTGTCATGAATATGCCTTATTTAGCTGCCATGTTAGATATATATTTCAGATATAAATGTATCAGCTGCGATGCACATCAATCTGTCAATACACCCGTTTATTGTCACATCTAGTGAATCTGAATGACATTTTCGGTGCGACCTTGTTAGCCCGACAGTGTTGGGTGAGAGCCATCCACCAGTTAACTCGCCTCCTTTTTTCTTTTTTTCTTCTTGCTCTCAATCCTCAGACAGTCCTCCGGGTCAGACCGCTGTAATTGGCCCATTGATTGGTGACAAATTCCGACGCGAGCCGCCGCCGTACAGACAAACAAGGGAAGTGACAGGCGGTCGAGATGACGCACACCTACGTCAAGCTCTGAGTTTGAGCGCCGTGAACGGACTCACTGCGGGACACGAGCGAGATAGACATCGTGAAGAGAGAGAGAGAGAGAGAGAGGGGGGGCGGGGGGGGGGGGGGGCAACAAGAAAGAGAGGAAGACAAATGAAAAACTGTAGATCTCAGGGAGGATATTTGTTTCTTTGGCTGGAACATTGTTGGAATATTAATGAACAAATCAATAGCAGACAGGAACGTGGAAGATGATGGGTTGGAAACCCAAATATACTGCAGTGATTTCCATAATTACACAAGGAATAACGGTGACACGTGTATAATTGCATTTGTTTTTAATGTTTATTACATAAGACTGCTCGAAACATGGACGCAGTCTCCGTGACGCCACCCGTAAGAGTGAAAGTGAAGCTGAGAGCGGGCGGCCATCGCCATCTTGTGCAGCGACAACTGGGCCTAATCCCAAAAAAAAATGGTCAAAGAGATGGAGGATATATGGACATGACCCTCTTCCTGGTTTCTTACACAGAACCATCTGAGAAGTGGTTTTTGAAATCGGGGCAGGCACTTTAAAAAAAACACTTGGCGGGTGATTTGATGCACCATCCGTCAATCAAACTCTTACCTCAGCCAGTCTGGAGAAAAGCCTTCAGTGCCGTTCTTTGCTCTTCTTTCGATACAGAAATACTCTCCAGGTCTCATGCGCTCTACGCTACGCTAACCTCTTCGCTGTGTCGTCTCGGACACATTTAAGCCGCGTCCTTAATTGCTGGTAGCTCCTCGCAGGTTGCTGACATGTTTATTTCTGCTGTAAAGTTTAACATTGGGGTTCTATGGAGATCGACTCGCACAAACCTGCTAAACCCGACAGTAAACCAGATGCAGATCAGAGCTGTTAGCTTGTTGATTGATGTACCAAGTGGCATCCAATATGTTCTTTAGCATGTTATGTTAAAACGCAAAAGAAAGTAAACTGTGTATGTACATTAGTTGACCATTCAACTGTCCTTTCAAGGCAGTGGTGGTGAGCTTTATTGGTCGGCGTGCAAAAGTGCAAGATGTGGAGAGTGTGAGAGCGCCCATGCAGGCCACCGTAGCGGAGAATTAGACCTGAACCAATGTTTGTCAATCACAGTTAGTCTCCACTTGCTTTCATTAATATAGAGCAAGGCATTACAATAAGTTATTGTGTTATTCAAAATATGTATAGAAATATATATATGTATGTATATATATATATATATATATATATATATATATATAAACATATATATATGTATGTATATATATATATATATATATATATATATACACATATAAACATATATATATATATATATATATATAGGCCCAATATTTTAATTCCTGTATGCACTTAATGTTACGGCCACTAGGGGGTCCAGTGAGCCAACTGAGTGCACACCAGAGCTGAACAGACTGAACACATCAGTGGATTTTCAACATGTCAGAGCTGCTGTTTCTCCCTATGTTTTTTAACATCTTTTGTTGTCTATACCATCTGTTAACTGATCTGTCTTACATGCATGATTCAAACCATGCTGCCCCCCCCCCCCCCTTTAACTGTCTCTCTTATGTGATGTAGTGAGGGGCCCCAGAGACTCACCATATTACAAGGCTGGTTCTGTGAATTTGAAACGCGGCGTCCATCTGGCGGCTCGTGACTCGACCGGACGCCGCTTTTGAGCCGACGAGGTTCGGAGGATGTGTCACGGTTTCTAAAAGCTCGTCACCACGGCAGTGAAACCACGGCAGTGTGCTTCCGAGTGAAGGCGGAGATAATGCAATAGAAGCGTAGATGTGTGCAAATCAGTGTGCAATCTTCTTTTATGTCCCTCCTTTCCCCCTTTGACAAATTAATGAAGTGAATTTCTGACAGCTGGAAATGTATTCGCCTACAACTGATGGAGGGAGCGCCCGAGTACACCGGGGAGTGTAAAGTTCAATGAAAGCAGTTAGAGCGGTTCCCCGTGATCCGAGACGCGCTTAGCAGGGATTTATTGCTCTTAAAGGGCAAGGTGAACCGGGATGAATCATTCCGAGTGTCACGTTCAACCTGGAGTGAAATATTTCCATCTCGGAGGAAGTGGTCCGTGACAGCAGGAGAAATGTGCATCAAAACAACGGAAAACAAAACCGCCGTCTGCAATCTTTTTCTGAAGCACCAGAATCACCGCGAGTCCACACTCAGGGGAGATTCAGGAGAACGTCCAATGATGGGATTTCTCACGGACGAATAATAGGACGTATTTTGTGTTTGTCTGAAACGGCGTATAATGCCGGCACTCCCTTTGTTTCCCAATGTGCCAATGATTGAACATACGTTTAAAACCAAAGCACAGGGTTTCCATTCATTACCATTTCTAGACAACCGGCGTGTTTCTGTTCAAATTGTTTACAGGAGCAAAAGTTCTTGATGGATCTAGTCAACTGAAGGGGTCATTGGCAGCCCTAGGGAGCCCCCCCCCCCCCCCTCCCCCATCTTGTGTTTTAAATTCCAATTTTAATTCTTTTTTATCTTTGTCTCATACCAAAAACCCGAGGGGAATATCTGTCCTTTAAAAGCGGGGCAGGAAGAGTGCAGCGGGTTCATGTTCTAAGAGAGATTTTGAGACCGAACCAAAATGGTAAATTCACCCTAAAGACACAAAAAGCTGGAGTTGGTGCGACCTCAATTTCCGTCAGTTTGTGAAATAGTAACTGTAAGAGACAAATAGGGTGTTGGAATAACCAGACATGTAGTTGTTATTCTGTGTGCGTACACTGGGTGGCGCTGTACGAATATCCTGGGCTCAGGGTTTTGACCGCTGTGTAAAAATGGACAAATAAAATTGTCCATTGTTTGTCAAATCGCTCTGAACTCATTCTTTTTATTTGGGGATGACATTACATTACAAAACAGCACTTTTGGATACGGGGTGTCCGAACACCAGTCTCATGGTTTAACATGCGTTGTTTAATTCGTGTGTCCACCAGGAAAAAAGGATCCTAATCGACTCTCTGTTGGCATTGATTTCGTAATCAATAGGTTGTATCACCAATAGGCTGGTTGGAGATACTTGTCCCTGTGATTGACCTCTTTTGCATCTCACATGGACATTTGATCTAGCGACAATGTGGAAGTCATTGAAAGGTTTGTATCCATAGATGTAATGATGTAGATGTGCACAATACTTTTTTTTCATATGTCAGCTACATATTAAAGCATTTTCTTCCATAGTAATGTTATGAAATTTGGGAGAGTGTTGGGGAAACGGATGAGTTGCCTTTAACTGAGTAAATTAACAAGTGGCACGAGAACTCGATGAGCCTTTACGCTCCATTTAGGCGACGGCGACGAAAAACGGAGTTTTAATGGGGCGGGACCCCGAGGGTGGCAGCTGAGATGAAGGCTCAGCGGTGTGGTGGAGAGCAGTGAGTCAGTGGAAAACAAAAAATGTGAACCGAGGTAATGTCACAAAGTCACGAAGTCACGAAGTCGGGGGTGGCAGGAGGACCGGGGCGAGCTGACTTAATGGTGGAGAAGAAACCCACGTACCGGTCAATGTGTCACTGTTGGTTGGATAACGATGCCGAAGGCTGAAAGAAATGTTGCATTGAGAACAAGGTAGTGTCTCAACTGTCGCACAACTTTTATCGACTTTGTTTTCAGACTTTTTGAATCGCAAATAGCCAAAAGTGTGGAATAAGACTAAAAGTAACAAGTGTAAATGACTGTTTAATTTAACTGACGGACTTTTAGCACAAAGCTTTCCAGGAGCAATTACCAGTAACTCTGTCAATGAACATATGGACATGTGAGTTCTGTGTGTGTGTGTGTGTGTGTGTGTGTGTGTGTGTGGGTGTGACTCCCTCCTGATTACATTCATTCACCTCACCTGCCCAGTCGACCCAGCTGCTTTCCATCTACTCGTGACCCAACAGTATATCTACCCCGGTCCCACAGCCGCTCGCGGTCAGATCAGTGTTGCAACCACAGAGTTAGTTTGTGGTTTTTGGCCGCTCCGTATCGATAGCTCTGAGTTCATTTCCACGTCTTATCGTTTGCCTGAACCTACCCTGTCCTACTATACCCAGAGTGGATCATCCTCTCCAATAAACCTTTTCACTTTATCAAAGTACGACGCTCTAGGTTCCCCTCTAGCGCCATGTTTGGACTTGTCAGAGACGCCGTGGCGAGTCTCCGCTCGTCACATGCGCAGTGTCTTTTCCCTGTTCACAGCACACGTACAGTGTCTGCTGCTTGCATGTACACAGGCTCTTTTCAAAATAAACTTCCAACACTGGGGAAAAAAAACAACAATGTGGGTTAAAATAAGTAAATTTATGACGTAAACAATAACCTAACAAAACTAGAGTAAAATAAGTCTAGGTTTCCTTTGTCTCGCCTGGGACACAAACGCGAAAAGTGAAAGTCCTGTGTTTGTTTGACCCGTCCATCCTACATCATTGTTCGTTTCACAATATATAAATTGCATCAGTTGCTCTGACCGTCTAATAACGACGTGAACGACTTTGGATTCAGTGTAGAGCTCAGAATTAGACTGACCGAGCGGCGGTCTTTTGGTGCGTTTGGAGCGAGAACCTGTCGGTCTTCTTTAAAAGGAAAAGAAAACACATTTGGCAGCGCAAATATTTGTTGGGGGTTTTGGTGTCTTGTTGGTTTGAACTTGGTGACAGCTCCATGTTCATGAGACCCCTCTTCTACACAGACTATAGATATTTAGCCTCTTGTTGTGTCTTTTTGTAGTGGTTTTACGTGTCTTTGTGGAGTCTCTTCTTAGTTTTCACGTCTTTTTTAAGTGACACTTTGGTCACCTGGGACTGTGCCCGGTTGGCCTGTCCAGTAACCCCTCCACGTCCGTAGGGTCTTCAGTTGTGGTCGTTGGGGAGCTCATCTAAACCAGAAATTTCAGTTTAATACAGTCTGCGAGCCACCTTTACACTGTGTAAGTGAAACGGCCGATACGGTCCCGAGAACAATCCTAAAAATCCCCGGTGACTTTCAGTCGATAGTTGAAGTTTGCGGTGTTGGTTTTGTAACTAAAAGAAAGACTTCGGGTGAACTTTCATTGCATTCCACACACACACACACACACACACAAATTCACAGCACATTGTCTCCTATAATTATATCTGAATTATCATCACAATCAAAGGCTCCATTATTACAGTTATGACTTTGGCCTCTTAATTTTTCTGCCGCTCCCTCTGCTTCCCATCGCCGTCACTCTCCCACTCTCTCCTCCAGCTATTTCTGTGTCAGATTGATGCTCGGTGGCGACGGAGACGGACGAAGAGGAAGAGAAAGAGAGACCCCCCCCCCCCGCCTTGTCCTTGACAGACTGTGCCGGTAATGAATGGATGTGATTCCACGACACTCGGCACTCCTGGCATTTTAATTGAATTTTTTTTATTTCTGTTCTTCAAGAGGACTGGAAGGGACAGGGACAAGAATGTGTGTGTGTGTGTGTGTGTGTGTGTGTGTGTGTGTGTGTGTTAGCCTGCTTCTGTTCAATATAATAAATCTGTAATTTGTAGTCGGTATGTGTGTGTGTGTGTTTGTCCTGTACACAAACACCCCGCTGTGCTTTTGTCCGTCTGATTCACATAGTCGGTAGACCCCTCCCCCAAACAGAGGTCGTCCAAATAGTGGCTTAGCAACCGTAACTAATGAGCACAGCAGGTCTGACACGTGTTGAATGTGTTCGTGGAGCTCTAATGAGAGTAATACAAGGAGAGTAACGTAAAAAAGACATTTCAGAGAATGTCACTGTGTGACGCCTGTTGTTTCCAAAATGAATAGAAGTCTTCAAATAGGAAATCTGCCTATAGTGTGTCTTGTCTCTGTACGGTTCGACAATATCAAGGGTCTCGGGGTCCGTGTGTGTGTGTGTGTGTGTGTGTGTGTGTGTGTGTGTGTGTGTGTGTGTGTGTGTGTGTGTATCTTGTCTTGTTTATGAGCTATTTGGAGATGTAGAACTCCTGGATTATTTTGATCTGGGAGTCGATAAACAGAGTTGTTTTGTCACGTTTGCGCTCCATGTGCACTGCGGGGGGGGGGGGGGGGTCGTTTTTTTGTCAGGTCTCTTTGTACGTTCGTGACTTTACCTCTACCCCGGCACTGCTTTATGGCTCCCGTTCTTTCTTCTTTTTTTTTTTTTGTAAATCACAGCACTTCACACATGCAGAATTGCAGATACACCGGCGAGCGTGAGCACGCATGTCGGCATTTCCCCGGTAGAACATCTGACGTGGTAAACGGAGCGAGATGGGGGGGGGGATATCCAATCCCGCGAGAGAAGAAATAGCGGTGAAGAGAAACCCGATGTTTACTGCTCCTTTCCTTTACGACGAATCCCAGGGAGGAGGAGAGCGAGAGATATTCATTCCTAGAGAGAGAGGAGCATATGTATGCAGAGCCTCACTATCGGTGGACGGATGAGAGTTTTCTAACTATAAAGCAAGGAATCTATGAGTGTGTGTGTGTGTGTGTGTGTGTGTGTGTGTGTGTGTGTGTCCTTTGAATATCTTATCCGATCTCCTTCACAAATGGCGGGTTTGCGCCTGGGCACCCAAGGGAATTTGGTGCAATTTGGACACACGTTCGATATTAATGAACTTCGAATGAACAAGCAACAGTGCTCAGTACAGCAGCAGGGAAGGGGGGGGGAGGGGCGGAGCTTCAGGGCTCTGCGGACTGAGTTAAAACCACAACTCTGCTTCACTTCCCTGGAGTCAATGAGCAGCTTTTCGACAGCACTTCCGGGGTCTAAGAAATTGGCCATCTCTATATGGCCCCGCCCCCTCCCGACAACGCTGCAAGCAGCAATATCGGGAGCCAAGCAATTGGACAACGGGCGTCTGTAGGGGAGGTTAATTATTGAGAGAACGGCAACCTCAGCGTACTTGATATTTCCCAACAATCACAGTATTGCACCTGAACAAAATCTCTCAATTAGAGAAATCACTTGACAGTGACTTGCTGGATTAACAGCTGCTAAACCAGGAAGTGTTAACTGATGACACTTTGAAATTCTGTAAAGTGTCAGATTAAAATAGAAGCTGTTTCTTGTCACATTTCCATCAGTAAGATGACTCATAAGAAGTGGTCATCGTGACGTCACCCACTGGTATGTCGACTGCCGTTATGAAGCTTCGAGTTCGGTAATTTTGTCGCCATCTTGAATTACTGTCGTCGCCATAAACTCATGTTTACAATGTTTACTGAGGGAATGAATCAAGAGAGAAGTAGAGTCATTTTAGACTAGACTTCTATACAACCAGAGGAGTCGCCCCCTGGTGGACACTAGAGAGAATGCAGCCTTTAAGACATTCGGCAGAACTGGAGGTTGCCGTCTGGTGGCAGACACTTTTAAAAGACTATTGTTGAGTCCATGTGCACTTAGTCCTCAACACACAAATGTGGTTCAAGCGTTCTTGTAAAGAAAAGTCAGAGGAGGTGTGGAGGGAAGTGAGAGAGAGGTGGAAAAAAAAAAAAGTTGAAGGTACTCAAAGGAGACGTAAAAGAGAAGAGGAAGAGGCGAGGAAACAACCCCACCGAGTCAGGAGAAACCTGAGAGTGGAAGCCGGTGAGAGACTGCTGTTCAAAGGGCTTTTTAAAACTCCGGCCTGTTTTTTTTGGGGGGGGGGCTCAGCGGATCAAAATTGCACCCAGGTGAAATTTCAGTGGGCTGAAGACTGTTGAAAATCAAGGTAACTTATATATTAAAATGAATCGCATCTCCAAATAGCTCCCACTGTGTGCACATTGGAGATAGTGGGGTGTGTTGTGTGTGTTGTGATCGTGTGTCTGCCCGACGATACATGACTCCCACTGCATTCATGTTTATTAAGCCCTTTGCAGACATGGGATGTGTAACATTGCTATATATATATATCTATATATATATAGATATATCTATATATATATATATATATATATATATATATATAAATAAATATATACACTCTCTAATAATAGGGCTCCCCCGACAGCTGCGGCGTAATTTAAACACCGTCCACATCGCACCTTCTGTCGTCTCTTGCAATACACCGGAGACGGATCTCTGCGTGCCTGATGCCTCGCAATCTTCTGCAAGTCTGTCAGCGGATGAAGACGAGCGTTTATTTTCTCTCTTTCACCTTGAGCTGCTGCTGCTGCCGCCGCCTTTACGTTGCAGTGAACCACCGGCATTCAAATCAGACGTGCGATGTGCTGAAAGCGGTGCATAAATGCTACCGACCACGACTCTAAAGTAAGCACTGTGTGTGTTTGTGTTTGTGCTTCTCTGAGAGTTTCTGTGTTTTGCAGATATATGCCTGATGTACACATTAATTTGTGGTCTTGCAGATGTTAAAATCTCCAGAACTGCCTCGGTTGTGTTGTGCACGGCCTCTTGTTTGTCAAACCGACGCACCAAAGATGTGACCGTTGGTGTGAATGAGCTCACGGAAACAAACGTCTGAACAAGAAGCAGAGCTCGCCCCGGCGCTCTACCAGACTGTAGCCATAGCAACTCGGGGGTTAAGGTGAATCTCATTGTCGCCGCGGTAATGATTTGAATATGGCTCAGAGGGTCACGCCTGTGCCGTATCCGTCGGGGGGGGAATTCGGGACGTATCGATGTGTACACACAGTGATAGATCTCAGATTGTTATGCTGGCAGCAGGGGACCGGCAGGCTCAAGTGTTAAGAGGAGGAATTTTAATGGGAAAGTTTGGTCCCGCTGTAGAAATCAATGGTGTTTTTACAAAACGATGAAGCCTGCGAGACACTTTGCTGAAGTTTGAAGTTCGCCAGGATTTGAGTGCTTTTAGGTGGCGACAATGTAGTGATTTTAAAAAAGCTCCTTTTTAAAAAAACGGTAATAAGCTGCTGCAGATCGGCCAGAGACGAGTTTATCTACGTCGGTTCAGGGATTTGTTTGTGGAATGAGCACAAGTAACGACGGGAAGACGTCGAGAAAAAGACTGAATGTAATGGGTGTTGGAGCCATCGCGTCTCCAAAGGCCTCCGTCTCTTATTTAAAGGGCCGATCGTGCCGAGATCAAAACGCCTTTATGGACAAGGGACATCTACAGGCATGAAAACATGAAGCCGGCGGTAGAGTAGGAAAGCCCGCCTCTTGAATTGGTTCGATTGGCTGCCTCGGTCGATTGTGACGTCAGCGAGCGATGCGACGGGTCGCTGAAAAGCTGAGAATATTTTGCTGCGAGTCTTAAAATAAAAACCGGCATAGAAACGCGGTGAGAGGAAGAGGAAGCAGTAGAGAATGAAGGAAGAGACAGAGTTGTATTGATGTGAGGTCCGCAAGCAGCGGAGCATGACGAGTGCTTTCCACCGTGACCAGCGAGAGTCTGTTGTTCCTGCTCAGAGTTCTACTTTCACTCAATTTGCATCTTTTATAATTGTTACGCATTCATTTGTAGTCGTGTTGCGTCTCTACTTTTAGAAGGTGAACGTTTGTATGGGTCCGCTCGTGTCTTTTAGTAGTCATCCAGAGAATGTGTGTGTTTAGTCACTTTGTGTTCATTTAGCGTCTCTTTGTGGTCACTTTGTGCCCGTTTAGTAATCCACCCACGACCGGCTGCTTTCTGTTTGTACTCTAAACTATACATAGAATATGCCGAGCATGTCCGTCTCGAGTGGTGGCGGAGGAGCACGGCTGGTGAAGCTTCGCTGACTTGGCGGCAAACACATTTCATTTCCTGTAACGTCTTCGCAGGAGAGGAGTACCACCGGTTCGCCGCTGCAAAGGTTCGGTTCGCATCGGCAGTAACTTGACTACACTTCCTGCTGTATGTGAGCCGGGCCAGTCGGGCACACACACACACACACACACACACACACACACACACACACACACACACACACACACACACACACACACACCTTCCATTCACATGACTGATGTCCAATGAAGTCCTTCAACGATACCCACCCCCAACCTTCTCATAGGATCTAACAGGTGAAAAGATAAGCGTCATATCTGTCCTTTTACCATTTAGTTTGTTGTTGCCGACTGTACTGACCTGAATGGATTTCAGGGAAAAATAAACTCTGGAGATCTGTATCTGGAAACCATCTACTCCATCATCGTGGAGGCAGAGCGGACTCGCTTTAAGAAGCATCATGACAAATTCACCAACGGGGGTTTTTTGCGTGGTATTGAGATCTAGATCTGCACATATCAGACGGTTTCTTATTCCGTGGTGAAAACAATGAGCAAAAAAACTGTGTTTTTGTATTAAAAATGCTGAACACTGCCTGTGACATTGGCATGGAAACCCCCCCCCAAAAAAATGTCTTTACCCTCCTTCTCCTTCACAGAAGTACATCGGCGTACTACCTGCTGCACGACGTAGACGACACAGGGAAAGAGGTGATTGCTTGTGACGGGATACGTCACCTCCAGACGCGTCACTCGAACAGATGCAGTCACGCCGAGGTAAGAGACGGTTTGTCTTTCCTCCAGACCGGAGGGCTTCACGAGGACAGACGAGACCGCAGACCGCTTCCATTCCTGAACTTCCTGTCGTTTCCCTTTTCTGGATCCCTTCTGGATTGGATCCATTGGTGACATTCTGCAAAAACGCTGGACAAACAATCAATCACAACATTTCTGAATGTTTAATGCACACTTTATTTCAATTATTAAACACTATACTTTCTGTACAACATCAAGGTTAGCAGCTAATCAACTAAAACTCTTTTGATCCCCACCAACGTTAAGGAAATATCTGGCGTAGAAGGGGAATGTAAAATGAGTCGCCCTGCTGCTTCATATGTTGCACTTTGCATGCGTTTGCATGTACGCATATTATAATGAACAGAAAAATAGCTGGAAAACAAAAGGTTTATTGGCAATCTAACACCCAACACCACGAAAATATATCATGTCAGAAAGTCTATACACAAAGTAAACCGGTGCTGCAGCTGTTCACAAGTCTAACGGCTGCTGGAATTAAACCAAACAGGCGATCTATAACACATGCCTGATGGCGTATTGATACTGATACTTGTTCAGTGTTAGGCTGTTCACCGAACTCGCCGGTGATTCTAGAGCTCAGGTTAAAAGCACTTTGCAATCAAATCTCTCTCTTTTGATGAAACGTATGTAAACCAGGTAAAATAAACGACGAGTTCAAATTGTTTAAATGAAGTGGAAACTCTATGATATTATAAACCCCCCGGCCTCTCCTCTGCATTCTTCATCTCACCCTGTTTCAATACGTTTCTCTGTACTCTTGAATAAAGTGGAAATTATTCATGAAAAAGCAAATCAACAAAAGGCTGTTTGGAAGCGGCGTAATGTATGCGGGCGTACGCCCCCGATGTTCGGTCCGAATCTCCCTGCTGGGTTTTTCCGCTTCGCCCTAGAATCGATGCGCCTCTCTCTCTCTCTCTCTCTCTCTCTCTCTACACAGGAACCCAAGATTCAATAACAGACATTTGGCAGAAATAAGTAAAACACATAACTGTTAAATTATTTATTTCCAGTGTGGCCCCACATGACCTGACGAAAACATATACGATGGGTTAAATGCAGATGGTAAATTTCCACATTGGGATCAATTTGTCCCCATCGGAGTGTAATCAAAGTTTTTTTTATTTTTTATATATGATGCCTTATTTCATGCATTTACGATAAAGAAAAACATTTCCCTCAAACATTAGTAATTTGTATAAGAAATGGACCTTCTGACTTTGTTTATTATGACTTGTTTGGCTTCCTCCTCACCAGCAAAGAGCTAGTTCCCCCCCCCCCTCAAAAGAAACCCCACAATAAACCCTCTGCTCATTTACTTTCAAAGAGCCAGACGGTGTAATGAGGCGGTGTTAGCTGGCATCATTGAAGTTCTTTCAAAAAAATAAAAGGGGGCCGGGCTGCTTAACTGGAGAGAGAAAGTTCAACGTGGAAGCAAACCCACGGGTTTCCTCTTAATCATCTTTTTTGTTTCATGTTGTGTTTAGAGGCAGGTGTTAGACTGATGAACTAGCTGCTCTGGGTGTTTTGACTAAACATTCCCGACCAGGAGTTCTGGTACCCAAGGGGGGGGGGGTTCTGGGTGAACATGGAAAGATTGTAGCTCGGCTAATTCGACAAAACATTTTTTAAATAGTGTCCTAAAGGTACAGAAAAATGGTGAAAAAAGCTGCAACGGGGTAAGATCCAGCTTCTGTCATAAGTTGTTGTAGTTTGACCACAAATGTGACCGAACCGACCGAAACACTCCCAGTTTCAGACAATTATCAGAAAAAAGTAATATTTACTTTTATATCATTATTAATGTTAATTGGCATCCTGTTTAAATCAATTCAAACATCTTTGGCTCATCCGACAGGGCTGTGGAGACAAAACAAGGTTGGGAACCAGCTGATCGTGATTTACCAGAGTCGCGCGAGAGCGAACAAAACATTACTCCAAACTTGTCAAAAAACGAAGGCTTCCTCAGTGGCGACTCAAGTGACTCTCAAATGTCTTAACGGGTCACATGACTACCAACTCCCGTGAGTACAGAGTGACCAACAAGTTACAAGACTAGCGACTCACGTGACTACACGGTACCTAAAGAGTCACATGATTTACATTTTTTTCCACTGGACAGGAACAGCTGTCTGCTGGGAGAAAGTCCCGCGTTTGTTTGATCCACCGGCCTTCAGTGGACTCTCGCTCACTCTTATTAGGTGAATGGTCCGAGTGTCTAATGTGGGTTTACAATGGAGCTAGTTGAAAGCCTGGTGAATTTCATTCAGACGCTAATAGGAGCCTCCGTACTTCGGTATCAGACACCGAGGACCACTGACCAGCTGCCATATTTGACATGTTTAGAGCGAGAAAGAGTTGGTGTCAAACCGGTAGCTTTATATATATATATATATATATATATATATATATATATATATAGAGTTCTAACCTGCTGTCCTTCAAACAAGAGCTAGTTACATAGTTATATTCCTGCACATAAACAACACGTCACATTATGCTGCATTTGCTCACAGGCTCCGAATTCATAAGCAGTAAGCAAAAGCACTGTCAGATATTTTTAACAATGAGTTCTGAAGCAGTCTCTTAAAATAGGGCTTACACAATACCCCCCCATCCCATCCCAATGGCTTCAAAGAGCCAGACAGTGTAATGAGGGTACCGGAGTTCTTTCAATAGAGCTGGAGCCGAGGTCCTGTGAGAGAAGGTTCCACATGATGAAACAAATCCTGCAAAAATAAGGAAGACAGCAGACCTTGAGGGAAGACCAGAACCGTGGTGATCACTCTTTATTGGTGATGGGTTTGGATGTAATGACAATAAGCAGCAGGATGGCACGTCTTTGTGTTGCGTTGTCTCAAAGTGGGTAAAGTATCGGTTTGTGGAAAGGCAATAACAGAAATGAACTGTCATGCATGCAAGAGTAACAAACAATAAACTTCTTACATTTCTCCCAAACTACACAATGCTGTTAGGATCTCACGTTCAGTGACACCCCGCACAACATGGTTAGCAATGAACGCTAAAATAGTTTTTAATCTGATTCAAGTTAAACGTCAAAATTCATCATCACACTTCGAGCCAAATTGTACTTTGAACACGTCGTACTTGCAGCTGTGTCCACACGCCGCACAATGTCGTTATATTGTCAAAATTACAGCAGAGTGACGATTTGGGATGGATGGTTGTTCCCCCACTAATTGCTGAGCAATGAACACACTCCCCTATACAGAGAGTGGTTTTGTTTTACACTTAAGTTTTTGGTACAGATCACACATCAATTGGTGTTTCGTTATTTACGTCGCCAATCATTCACGTAGCAACGATGGACGCGTTCAGAAATGGCGGCGCCACTAAATGGCGGAACACACAACGCGGCCACTTTTGGCTAGAAAGCCAATTTTCCAGAACTATTTCTTGAAGGGTGTACACTTTTTTTTTTATCCAATCATACTTGCTGTTAGAGTACATATCATGCAATTATAAAGGATTCATCCTCTGGTGAACATGAATGTCTCAAATTTCAGAACAATCAATCCTCTAGTTTTGGGGTTATTTCAATCAAACCCACGGAGGTGCTCGAGGAAAACTTGTGATTTGTTTCGATGAAAGAATAAGTAAATAAAAAGTCATCAGCTTATCTGATTAAGATGTTGCTAAAATTGACTTCATAACACATCCTGATCTTTGTAATGTAGTTTGCTTGTGTAAATGAGAGAAAGGTATGAAGTGTAAGACAGTATTGCTTTCATTCATTCTCGCGTGAAGATACAACAGGTTCCCCAACTGGAGAGGTGTTACATACGTGGGTTACATTGACTTTCAATGGCTCAACAAGGTAGAACAAGCTAATTCAAACTCTTCCTGAGATATGTATGTGGATGTTAAATTGGGTTTAACATAATAGCAAGCAATTTAACAAACAAGGCCCTGCAAGCATTTGATTTCATTCGAACTGATAAGCAGAGATGTTGGACATACATGGACTGGAAATTGCTGCGAGGCACTCATCCACTGGCCTTTTGCTCGCTTTTATTATCCATTATGAAAGTGCACCAGAGCCTCGTCGCTGCAATCACAAGCATTTGGCTTGTTTTGTTTTCAGAGGACTGATTGCATTTATTATTATATTATTCATTTTTTACATTTTAAACGATGGAGAAAACCGCTCTGGGGACAAAGCTGTTCTTCAGCCTGTTAGTCCGGGTTTTGATAGTGCTGTATCTTCTTCCTGATGGCAGTGGAACAAACAGAGAGTGACCCGGGTGTGTGATGTCATTGCAGATGTTGCTGGCCTTCTTCTCCTCTCCACCTCCTCCACACTTATGTAGAGTGGAGAGAGGGTGTGGTCTTCCTGGATCTCCTGAAGTCCACTTTGACTTCTTTGGTCTTGGTGGTGTTCAGGACCAGGTTGTTGTCCGAGCAGCCAGATGTTGACCTCCCGTCTGTAGTGTGTATTGTCGTTGTTGGAGATGAGTCCCACCACAGTGGTGTCGTCGGCAAATGTCAATATTGTGTTGGATATATAGATGGTTGTTGAATGATGAATACTACCATCCTTTAAAGTTTACTTTATCATTCAGTGCCGTTGACATTTAATTCACAATTCCACCAATTATTCTGCAAAACATGTCGTACGTAATTAAATTTTACAACATGCAATTGGATGTATTAAAACACTTCAGTCAGGCATAATTACATAAGGGCAAACTGGAAAACACATTTTGGGAAATTAACTCAGTGACGTATTTCCCAAAATTAAATCAGAATCAAGTTTTTGGGCAAGTATACATACATGGAATTTACCTTGGTGTTTTGGTGAAAAGGGACATTTTAGCACTGCAAAGTCAAGAAACACAAATATAGAGAAGATATTACTGTGAAAAATGTACATATCTGTTTTAAAATAAAAAAATATAATGTTTATGAGACAATAAAAAATGACTGATTCAAATTGAAGAGATAGACACAGACAACCTCTAAGTGTGTACTTGGAGGTAAAACCTAAGGGTTCTTGGTGAAACCATTACACTATAGAAAGGTTCTCTGTAGAACCATTCATAGGGGGGTTTGGGTGGAACCTTTCATTCACGGTTTTAGGTAAAACCCTTTATGTTGGGTTCTATGTAGACCCATCCTAAAGGATCCAAGGTGAAGCCTTTATTTGACCAGAAACAAAAAAGGGTTCTCCTATGGGGACAAGCCGAAGAACCCTATGCTGTTCCAGTTAGCACCTTTTATTTCCAATGGTGCAGGCTTTACTCCCTGATTATTGACTGTGGGAGATGGAGGCGGATAAAACACATTATGTAAGTAATGTGTTTTATCCCCCGTCCCTTCTGTGTGTTTTTTGCTTGCATGTATGAGCCAGAGCTGTGACTCAAAACATGTGAAGGCTGTTATTAAAGATAATACAAACAAGTTGACACATTTCAGTGCTTTACTGTTCAGCGTCAGACCATTTTTGATTTGATTGTATGATGTATGCGCGTCTAAAACAGTCTGAACCACTGCAGTTGCTCATACTGTGTCTGAAATATATGCTCAAATGAGCTGCATATTCCATAAAAAAAAAATCTCACTAGATGTAACTGCGGAGTCCCAGTGTGATGTGAAATTTAAGGAAACAAAACAATAATCAACAAGAATAGAGGAAGACTTGTGCAGCTGGCTCATTAACAGTCACAGCTCATTAGGGCCGGCTTAATCAGAATTCAGAAACCATACTGGGCTCCCAACAAATTACCAATGTTGCGGAAGCATAATGAGAGCAACAACAAGGTGTCAGTTAACGGCAAGTTCAGAGGACAGACGGGCATGCAATACATGTACAGAATAACCAACATAATAAAGTCATGGTAAAACTTGATGCCAAAAACTGCACTGTAGTTGCATACGTGTTTAAAGGGACAATGCCAAGATGTTTAGCAGGTATAACGTTACTTATTAACAGCATATTTACCATATTAGTTTAGCATGCTAGCACGCTAACGTTTGCGCATTAGCGGAAACCACAATGTACAGCTGAGGCTGGGGAGGATGTCATTAGTTCTGCAGGTAGCAAGCTTCTGAAGAGTGAAGCGTCTTAAAGCTGCATTCTCTCTAGTGTCCACCAGGGGGCGACTCCTCTGGTTGTATAGAAGTCTAGTCTAAAATGACTCTACTTCTCTCTTGATTTATTCCCTCAGTAAACATTGTAAACATGAGTTTATGGTCTCAATCTCTAGTTTACAGTCTTCTTCAATACAGCATGATGTTCATTTAGTACATTATGCTCCATTTAGAGTCAAACAGACCATAAAGCAGGGGACGCTTTAGGGGCGGGGCTACACAGTGATTGACAGCTACCAGAGACGTATACGCCATCTTTACGTCACTCCTCCGCCGTCCAAACGTGGTCACTTCCGTTCATTGATTGCAACTAAGATGGAGACGACCGTAATCCAAGATGATGACGGTCAAAACGCCGAACTCGAGGCTTCAAAACCAATCAATCAACCAGTCAACAAACCAATGGGGGACGTCACAATGGCTATGTCCACTTCCTATATAGAGTCTAGTATTTAGCAATGAATCATGAATGTCAGTGCAACATTTATACAGTGATAAAACATTGCATACGAATATCTTTAAACAAATAGTGCGTATATGGTATGTATCTGGCTGCTATGAAATTACAATGCTCTTACTCTGTCATCTGTACACAGCTGCAGATGACAGTGCCAGCTCAGCTACATGCATTAAATATCACCATAGACCTACATTATTTTTCAGCTTAGCCTGAATAAAGACAAAAAGTGTGTTCACATGCCAGAAAAGAGGGTCCGGTTAATCTGTGGAGACATGCAGCCAAGAGTTGAACGACTCGTGAGCTAAACAAAACAAAAACCTCCCAGCTCTGGGTGGTCTGTGTTAAAATGCAGCCAATAATATTCATAGATGGTCCGGGGAACACAACCACCAGGCTTATCCTAACAAGGACACACGTACACACATGCCACAGCAAACACAAGCAAACATAAATCCCAGCAGACATAAAGAAAGGTCATTCTTGTTTTGAGAGAAAAGAGGGTGTTTTCTGAATTTACAGTAAGCTACACAAATCAAAATGCCATGTGATGTTGCTATAGTCACAGAGACAAAAGGTCCCAAAGCTCCTGAGATCTGGAGGGCAGATTCTCCTCTTGGAGTTGGAACTTGGACTTCTCTCGCTCTCTCTCTGTGTTTATCACACACTCTCAGCCCTATGGGAGGCCGAGGACTGGCTTGGGATGGCAGCAGAGTTCCCCTGTCTGCTTCTTGGAGACAAAAGCCCGGCTATGATATTATGTAAATTTCAGATCCGTCTGTCGGACTGCTGGCGATGATTAATTGCCGTCTATCCAGAGATGCAGAGGTGCAATGGGCCAGGGACCTTTTTTATTCATTTATTTCTCCTGGCAGCGGCAGATGGAGTGGCAGTGATGCACAAATAGTATGCACGTGTACACGTACCATGTACATGAATGTCAAGGTGCTCCAAATGTAAAATATGTATTGATAAAGATATAATACATGCCTGAAATAAGGTCTGTCGTTAACACACCCTTAAGAGGTTTTAATGTTTTGTTCTAAAATATAAAATACTTCAGCAAATATCCCACTAATGTAATGTGAAGCCTTAAAATAAGCGTGTCTCAATGAGACGACCAAATGTCCTCACTAGAACACTAGTCCTCCTTTAGCTTAGTGGTGGAGGTGTGAAGTCACGTGACCGTGGTGGAGTTCCTTTATAGACTAACGTGAAGTCACGTGACCGTGGTGGAGTTCCTTTATAGACTAACGTGAAGTCACGTGACCGTGGTGGAGTTCCTTTATAGACTAACGTGAAGTCACGTGACCGTGGTGGAGTTCCTTTATAGACTAACGTGAAGTCACGTGACCGTGGTGGAGTTCCTTTATAGACTAACGTGAAGTCATGTGACCGTGGTGGAGTTCCTTTTTAGACTAACGTAAGATTTTTACTTCTGCTGATTGCATTCACGCTTCAAAGTATTTGGGAGGATTATCTTCCTTAACCAAACGTGCAAACATCATAAACTTTAGTTTTCTGCATTAATCCAATATCCCATCGGCGTTTTGTCAATGGAACCAAAGTGATGCCAACTTCCCATTGGACTACAACAACATGTCATCTATACACCCAGAGGAGTCGCCCCCTGCTGGCCAGTAGAGATATAATGCAAGTTCAAAGCAGTTCCGCACTGGCTTCATTTATCAGAAGCGGAGGTTGACCCTTGAGCCGGACCTATTTCCGCACTCTGTTTCAGCCCTATGTCAGCCCCGGAGAAAGGTCTGGCTGGAGTTAAAAGAGGTTCTAAATCAAGTCCGACCAAAGTCGGGATAACACCACAGTGAATCAAACTAAAGCACTTGTTTTCATGCCGTCATCACATAAGCAGGGGTGTGGAAGACAGCATCCGACGCTGCTGCTGTGTACATACAGATGTATTAACGGGAACCGCAGACCTCCGGCGGGTCCATCCACGTGTTCCCGATCCACATCTGGTGGGCGACGGCCTTCAGTGCGCTGCTCTTTGTTCAGTGAGGCGAGAGCAGGGTCTGCAGAGGACAGATCGTGTCCTGTTGTCACACAAACACCTGCATTGGGCTACCGAGTGTGGACTTAACCAGAGGACAATTTACACAACAATTCAACAAAACCCACGTCCAGGAGAAAAGGTCAGTGGTCGAGATGTTGCTGACCCAATAGCATAATCTTGTATCGATCCCATTTATGGATTTCTACAAGTGACTCCTTTCACTTCCTTTATATGTTACCTTCAAAATTATATAAATGCGGTTGATGACTATAGTTCCTACATGATCACTGATTCGTCTCTCCCTGTGCATTTCTTCTCTGTCTGAGAGATATCGATTTTCTGCTCATCTAAAGGAACAACTGCGCTCACTTTTCCCACCCCAAGTTTGAACGATTGCTTCTTTTCCTCGGCAAATTATCTCGGCGCATTCAGGCGTTCGCTTCTCCAAATTATTGACCGATGTTCACGGCCAACGAAAGCCCCGCCGTCACGGGCCTGCGTGCACACAACCGACTTAGAGGAGGGATTCAATCCGCGTTGAATGTAAATGGAGGGCAATCACCTGCCTTAATAGCCCTGCTGGAGACATTCTCTCGCTCTGTCTTAACACAGATAATCAGCGAGTGAACAGAAGGTGGGATATTGCTTTTGTCCTTCTCTGATGCAGCAGACTTTGAAGCAGAGCCGGCGTTCAACAATTTGGCGCCCTAGGCAAGATTTCAGCTGGTGCCTCTCGCATCTTCAGTTCCACCACCAATCATTGTGTTCATACACTCACAGAGACGATGCCTCAGACCACAGATCACACTTCATTATTCACTAATATGTTCTTGAAATGAAATTGGAGGTCTTTCCAACTTCTCCTAATGAATTTAAAGTAGGAGTAACTGACTGATATTTCAGAATTCAAAATATTGGTATATAAAAAATATTAAACGTTATTAAATTAGTTTTTGTTTTCGTGTTGTCCGTCCTTCAGCTCTCGTGAACTCCATACCTCAGAAACGCCTGGAGGGAATTTTGTTTCAAATTTGGTACAAACACCTGGACTGAAGGATTAACTTGTTAAAACACCATTATGACCATAGCTCATGTGTATGTATATGCTAATTATTACAATTTCACCCAAATATATTATGATAATGATATTTTGAACAGACATGGATGTGAACTTCAACTTGACTAATTGGTGGAGACATAAAACCATGAAGCAGTAATTCCAGTTTTGTAATATTTTGAAATAATATTATTAAATGTTATTGGTAAAAAAATAGTACAAGTTATAGATTTTTCTTTTCTTTCTTCTTCTCTTCATCACCTCGGGATGGATGGATGGCGGCCCTGGCGTCCACCTGCTGCCTGTGCTTGAGGCAGGCTCTGCTCTGAAGAATTGGTGGAGTTGAAACACTGAAATAGCACAAGACAGTCAGTTAGACGGTAAATCTCACCATCCCGTCCGTAAGTCTGTACATAAGCCCGCAACAAAGAAAGCAATCATTTGTCAGCTACACAGAGGGCTGACACGGTCAACGCTAAGACTTCGGTTGCACCTGGCGGCTCCCGCAGTGAGTTCTGACTGCGATGGAGAAGTTAAGGAAAAAGTTTGAAATTCCATAAAGAAACCGGCCTGTGATTTGGGACAAAGGCAGCACCACTTAATGTCAAGACCGTGTCTACACCAGAAACCACTGACACGTCCCGCTGAAGAGGAGAAAAGATGCTTTCAGGTGCATCTGGCATTTATTCACAGCTGAGAGTAAGGCAGTCATTTATTTTAGAAGGGAAATAACAAGACAAGATTGCCATCTTAATGATGTGTTACTTCCCGGAGCTTGTCAACTTTTAGTGAAATTCAGTCATGCTTTTTTTTTTTCTGCCACGTATTCTTGAGTGACTGCAATGTCAACGCATACAACTATGGAAGCCCGTTGCCGTCATAAAAAAATGTTTTGTTTTATTTTATTTTTTTCCGGCAAAAAAAAAAATCCAGTTCAAAATGAAAAATATATATTTTATCTTTTTTTCCGCCAGCAAAAAAAAAATGGATTTCTTTTTATTTGCAGAAAAAAAGTACCAAAAAAAAATGTTTGTTGGTTGTCAATTGTTGGTGCATCAATCTGAAACCATAACACTGACCAGATGTTTCCACTACTCACGAAATTCTGAGATACTTTAACACAACAGTCATAGAAGCAGCTCTTCACAGGTTACTCTACATTTGACGTATGAATGTATTATGAGTACATTGAAGACTACTTTAAACGTGGCTTTACCACAGATGACATACTTCAGTTGCTGTTTCACATGGATTGTACTGAGCAAACGCAGCCTTGAATAGAATTAATTTCAAGCAAGAAGCAGTTCTGGAGTAGAAAGAATAAAACCGAAGAGGCTGAGGTGGCAACCTTCATTGAACAGCAACTGGAAACATCTGGTCAGTGTTACGGTTACAGATGGATGCACCAAAAGTGTTGGTTATTTTTATTATTCTCTTGTTATATCTAAAGTTACGTCATATGTTATGTTGATCACGTTTTATCTAGTTACCTACTCATGTGAAGCCCAACCACAATTATTGTTATTCCTGAATCTAACCAGTTCTGTTGCCCTAACGTAACTGCGGCCATTTCACAGAAACAACGTGGAGTAAGATAACAGGAAAAGCCTGTAACGAGTTATATTGACACGCAGAATGTTGAGCAACGTGTTGCCCATCTGAGATTAGCAGAAATCAAATCCGTTGCTTCATTAAAGATAGACTGATGGCCATGCCAAAATTAGGTTAATCCAGATATATCAGTATTGTTCCATAAGTAACAAGAAATTGCAGTACAGAAAAGTCAAACTAGGTTTGAAATCATTTAGAATCATGTCTTTGTTATTAAGTGTTATCCAACAACATCATCTATTAGGCATTTTCGCCGAACTCCAGGAAGTTGCACCTTTGTGGTAGTGTCTTAACCACCGGGCTACTAAAGCGGTACAATAAAAGAAGAAAAACAAGCATGTTTGTTTATGTTAATTTTCCAATTTTTATATCATCATCAGCCTGAAACATCCAGTATCAGTGGCGGTCATGAACACTACATATAACCATAGCTATCACTGTCAAATTCATCTCAACACTTTCAGTTCCAAACTGTAGATTTCTTTTTTTGATGTGGCACCAAAACTTTAGAGAACACCTGACTTGACTTTAAAGCCCAGAAGCCTGAAAACCTGATCTTTAACACGGAGTCGACCACAGTGTCGTGACCACTGAAGACAAAGCCCGACTCTTTCTTTATCTTTGCCTGAATCAATACGTATGATGCAATGGAGGACGGTTCAGGTGTAATAAAGCTCTATTGACTTCACGGCTTGCTTTGGTAGTCCGACTGAATGAAGGCAGGTTCAAAGCTGCATTCGCACTAAAACGTGTCATGATCACGATGACATTATATTCATAGTCAGATCCAGAGAACAAAGAACCATCTGCAGGGTTTTATTTCATCCCCATGTAGACCGATCTAATGGAGTTAAATTTGATTTATTACCGCAGTCGTTGTTTCATTTGTCTGAGACGGATGAGATTCATGCTTCTGTAAATCTTTGACCATATCTTCTACTTGTGATAACCTCTATAAAATTGGTTCTTTTGGAATTATGCTAATGTGTCATCATACAGCGTTAGCTCTCCCAAAAAAAAGAAATGACAGAATGGATTATTTGTAGTCCAATTTCTAACATGTGTCACTAATAACACTGTGAAGCGGAGGGTGGAAAGAGGAAATGCCAGAAATGAGTTTCACATCGGTCTGAAAATGTTCAAAATGATTAGGTATTATTTTGTATTATGCCGACATACATTTGATTCTCATTATTTCGTGGAATAAGTAGGGGTTTAAAAGAGCTACACACTACACCAGTAACTGTGGTCACGAGGGCAGCAGCTAAAGGTGCTTTTACACCGAACCGGTTTGGCTCGGTTCAATCGAAATGACCAAGAGGTTTTGGTGCCCTTAAAGGGGCAGTGTGTAGGATTTGGTGACATCTACCGCTGTGGTTGCAGATCGCAACCAGCTGAACACCCCTCCGCTCACAACTCTCTCTGAAAGACTGCGGTAACGCGAGCCGTTCGTCTACACGGTCCTCTTCACGGAGTCCGCCATGTTTTCTACAGTAGCCCAGAATGGACAAACCAAAATCCTGCCCACACTGCCCCCCTTTTAATTAAAAGTAGTTATTTGGTCCTCTCAGGCCTCCATATCCCGAGCAAAGTAGTTAACGCTTAATGTTGTCGTAGAGCCGTCAAGTGACATCACCCAAAACACATACAGATCCGAGGCGGTATCCTTGACTACCTTCACACAAACACAACAGCATTCGACAATGGGGAAACGATTGGGCTCAGCGGCCATCTGTTTCGTGCTTTAGAGGTCCCCTCTGCAACCCTGCTGGACCTCAGCAGAATGTTAATTAGGAAGGAAGCAAATTGCTGCTCGCAAAATGGTCACAGATGGGCGCCGCAAAATCAAGAGGAAGTCCAGCTGATAAAATGGATTGGAATAATTACTCCTTCGGGTTTTTTTCTCCCGCCGAGATTGAGCACCACGTTGGTGGGAATCACATTTTCTTGCAATAGAAGTCTTTTATTTTAAAGTTTGATTTTGTTGATTTTGTCGATGGTAACCTCCCACTTTTTTTTCTGCTGCAGCTTTTGCGGATTTGTCGGAGTCTCTCTCGACAAGATGAGTGGACTAAAATAATAACGGGGAATAAACACAAGATACATACCAAAAAAACAAACACCGTTATTCAAAAACCAAACAGACGTTTCACTATTTAACTTCCTGTTCAGACTAGATAAAAGTGTGAGGGGAGAAGAAACCCCCCCCCCCCCAAAAAAAACCTTCCTTCCCACAGGATGATATGAATGATAAAGTGGGTATAATACGGAGCGAAAGGGAATTCAATTGCACCTGCTGAATCATAAATGCAGATATAAAGCAAAGTAAAGAAAACAACATGCCAGAAGCTGCTTCAATAGATATGAGAGAGTGGCTTCAACTTCAAACTCCATTTGTTTCTCCCCAGACTTCCTCTCATCAGACGTAATAAATCAGAATTGATTTTCCCCGTGTAGAACGATGGGAACTAATAAGGTCGGGAGATGCCGATGGTATATTCACGTGTGGGTAAATGAACTGTTGTCACGTCCACAAAACATCCGTGGGGAGGGGGTCCGTGTTAGGGGGATGCTTGATTTGTAATAAGGGTAGCCCAGAGTATCATGGTATGGATTCAGCTCCACACCAATAACTCGCATATCTCTGTAGTGTAACTTCAAAACTATTTATGTCTCTGTTGAGTCACCCTCAACATTTTCAGAATGATGAAGAACAACTAGAACTACAGGAAGTAGGTTTACACTGTTTTTTGTTTTTTTTTATTCCTGCCAACTATCATGTTTTTCCCAAATGATGTACAGAATCTGGAACCCCCCCTAGGTTCACGCTGAGCCCCGAATGTTTTAAACGCCCGTTTAAATGTTTCCAGACTTTTCGCCTCGCGAGACGAGAGCCAATTGGCAAATAATCTATTTACTCAAAACAGCTTCAATGACAAAATGAAATGTTTGATGAATAAGTCTGTGTAATAAAGGCTCTGCTTTTATTCTTCTATTTTTACGTGTTTTTCTGTTGAGCCGTGTCGGTGTCATTCTCAACCAAACCCTGACTGAACCCACGCTCTCCTCTTTGGTGAGAAAGGTTCAGGGACATGATGGGTGCTGGACAAGGGTTCGTTTCTTTATCACTGGAGCTGCTAATGAGTGGCTATTTGTACAATCAGTGGAAGGACTTTACTGTTTACGGCCTCCTCTATCCTCAGTTAATTACCCAGCAGTCCTAGTAAATCAGTATTTTCGGTATTGAAGAGTATACCAGTCTATGTACCAATCAGATATAAAGCTATTATATTAATAATCAGCTAATTCACAACCCACCTGTGTTTAAACACTCGTGCAGCCTATTATTTTTCCTTGATAATGTTAAATTGCTAACAATAACTCTGTGGATGTATAGTTAACGTTAGCTGTTAGCGGCCGGTGTGCAGCTCAGGCCTGCTTCGCTAAATAACGAAGCTAACAGCTAACGTTAACGGAGGCTGCATTGAGTTACACAGTGATGCGTTCACGCTCTATTCAGTAAAAAAAGTTATTACTAGGCAAAGGTAAATTATGAATTCATGATGTGTTGGAATGTAATCTTGTTAAATTTTTGTTTTTTTTGGTGAGAAACTTGAAGAAATAAAGTTATGAGAGGGAATTACAACCTATTTAACTATTGGCTTAATCAGCTTATAATACATGATTAAAAATAATTTGAATGATTTGAATTGTTTATGTGTAAATAACTACTATAGATAACACCAAAGAAAAAGGATAACATATATCATTTTTGACCATTTGCGCTGGCTTCAGGACGGTTGAAATTATTGTTTGTGACGGTATTAGTATTGCATTAACTATACAATTGGTGGAATTTGTTTGTTTTTAACACACTGGTGTCTCATCGGTCCTCCATATCTCATTATTCATATTCTACCTGTTGAACATCTTATCATCCTGGAATAACTATGGCATGATATGAATAAAGCCATGCCTACACAGGATGGGGGGGGGGGGGGATGCTCTGAATTTATTCAAACACAAAGAGTTGGAATGGTGTTTTAAAAATGTTAAAATACACCGATTACAGCATTATTTTAACATGAGCCTCGAGGGGACTTTTGATGGGCTGCACGGATGTAATATTGGCTCCTCCGCTGAGCGATTACTCGGACTCCTCTTAGCACCAGCAGCCAAGCCCATCAACCTCTCAACCCGGCTGCGTTCTGGCGCTGAAACGGGCTAATTATTCAAATCATTCCACATCCTTTGCACTAACATCGCTTAAAGCAGCAATCATAATGCGATCTTTGATTTAGTGCTCATTCCGCAACCCGTTCCCCATCCAGCAGAGACGTGCGACTCCGACTAATGTTGTCGGCGGTGAAAATTAACTCTGCCTTTTTTTTTCTTTTCACATGGGCGCTTCAGGCAACAGATATGGTAGATTAAGTGGGGAAAATATCCGCTGCGTGATGGAAAATAATAAATCATAAAACTATTGCTTCAATCCGCGGCGACAATGGCGGAAGCGATCCACATGCCAGGCGAAGATGTTGCCCAGAGCTCTTCAATTAGCTGAAATGGGCCGTGTGCACTTAATAATGTATTTAAACAGCCTCTTTTCCACCCTCAGCCGCTGAGCGTGGGTCTTGTTTACTTCACACTGATTGGTAGTGTCATAATGTTAAGGCTGCCACCACTCGTTCCACTTACCCCGGGGGGGAAAACAGATACTGTACGAACGTTTCGGAGGAGAGTAAGTGTAGATTATTGCGTGAGTCAGTGTCTGGGCAGAATGAGTAATAATGATGGTATTAAAAAATGATTGAAAAGAGCGGCAGTGAGAGGAGGAAGAGATCTCGGTCCCTCAGCGATTCAGCGTGGAGTCCATTAAAGTGGTCGTTGACCGTGTGGAAGAGTTTCAGTGCAGATAAGATAAGATAATCTTTTATAAGTGGCACAGCAGGATCATTTGCAGGGCTATTTATTATTATATTATATTAATATTGTATGTATTTATAATTGTTATTCATCAAACCGTTGAAAAGGAAATTTTTGATAAATTATAATAATCCTTTACTAGTCCCACAGCAGGGACATTTGCAGGATAATTTATTATTATATTATATTTATTATTTATTTATTTATTATTATTATTATTCAGCCTCTGAAAAAGAAAAATTTGGATTAGATAAAATAATCCTTTATTAGTCGCACAGCGGGATAATTTGCATGGCTGTTTATTATATTTATATATTTTATTTAAATATTTATTATTATTCATCAAACCACTGGAAAGGACATTTTGGACCTAAATGAGAGAGAAAAATAAAAATCCCACACCTTTTTATTTGGAAAACTGAAGAATAAAATACAACTTCTGAAATCTAATTTGCTGAATTGTTGTATTAATTTATTTCGTCATTGTATTTGTGTGACGTCCTCTTATGAATCAGAGGAAACAGATCATAAGACATATTCTGTACCACAGAGTGATGCATCTTTATTCTCGTCGACTGCTGCCCTGACGTAAAAGTTGTGTAACATCCATCAAAATGAAATACAAAGCACCCTCTTCATCTAAAATATCATCATCACGACAGTTACTATTCTGAACACCCTCTCTGAACTGTCGCTCGGCTGTGTGTTACTGTACTGGGGGGGTCGTTTACTACAAATACAGTAACTTTTGAAATGCACAGAATGAAAAGCAAACGTGTTTATTGCAGAGGAATTAGAAAGCAGATAACGTGGACTTTGTGTTTGATACTGCGTGTCGTATTAGATTCGAGCGCCATAACACACAACGTGAAGGTGAGACCAATTCACACGTCATGAGACCAACGGCAGGTGTGTTTGTGAGGACATGCATGTCCGACATGATTATATGGAGTGTGTGTGTGTGTGTGTGTGTGTGTGTGTGTGTGTGTGTCAGCGCGACACGCTTGCAGATCCCATCATGCTTTCTTACTGTTGCCTTGTTTGTCCTGTGCCCAAAGTGAGAGACTGAGACCTTGCAAAAGTGAATCTGGATTGAGCGATGATTCAATAAGACGAGGCGATCACTATATTTCTTCAGAACTGCGACAATGACGATGATGGCGATGATGGCGATGAAGGCGATGAAGGCGGTTTGGTGATTTAGAATGAGTTTGAATGGAAAGAAGAAGGTCGGGATCACAAAGGAGTCGAGCCGCTGATGGTGAATTAGAACCTCCTGATTAAAAAGTGATGATGACGATGATGATGATGATGGTGGTGGGTCTGAAATGTACAACAATGAAAGAGTCACATGTTTAAAGAACATCCGGTAGTTGATTGGTTCATAGAACAGAGAAGCCAAGTTGATTGGTCGAATATTGAGAATCATGAACGAAAAGAGCTTTTGACGTTTACTGCGTGTACTTTAACTACACAAAGCTTATTATACTTGTGTACTTTTACTGCTGATACTTTAACTTGAAAGCAGGACCTTTACTGTGTGTGTGAGTGAGTGAGTGAGTGTGGCTGTGACAGCGAGGATTGTGGGACGGCACAAAGTCACCTGTCCTGTCCTGGTGTCATTGTAGACGGAGGGCGGAGGGAGAGTAAAGTGTTAACCAATCACTACTTCTGAGGGGCGGAGACATCACCGTGTTGTTCACTGGATCACCTCCACTGCTCTCTATATGTGTGTGTGTGTGTGTGTGTGTGTGTGTGTGTGTGTGTGTGTGTGTGTGTGTGAGTAAAGACGCACAGTAGGAATTTGTTCCATCTTCTTCTTCTCAACATTGTCATTGAAATCACAAAGACAGTGTGTGTGTGTGTGTGTGTGTGTGTGTGTGTGTGTGTGTGTGTGTGTGTGTGTGTGTAGGCAGGTGGCCAACAACCATGTGACAGCTGCCAGCATGCAGACCGGTGTAGCGTATTCGGTAGTGCCTCTCTGGAGTCTGACTGAATGCGTCCGTGAATCATCCCTCCGCCACTTCTACGACTCTGTAATGAAAAGCGGAGTCATGTCGTCTAACAACAGCAATCGGGAAGTCTGGCCAAAAAATGTGAATGTGGAACGCCTGCTCCCGTGGTGCAGTGAGTGTGTGTGTGTGTGTGTGTGGGGGGGGGGGATGTTATGTTTGTGCGGCTGTCGCGAGTTAACTAAATTGTTTTTGTGATGTATGTTTCTGCAATTTTTGGACTATCTTTTAAAAATCTGTGATTGTTCTTAAAATACTCATCAATATTACACATCATATCTCATGCACATTCATTTTGTGTTCTGTAT
Source organism: Cebidichthys violaceus (assembly GCF_023349555.1). Lineage (NCBI taxonomy): Eukaryota > Metazoa > Chordata > Actinopteri > Perciformes > Stichaeidae > Cebidichthys > Cebidichthys violaceus. Next base: position 3,543,994 of record NW_027176472.1, read on the forward strand.
AATATTGTTTATTATAGGTGGAGGCTCACAAACACTCGTTGTTGATTTATGCGTCACTTCCACAGTTATTGTAACACAAACCTACCGAAGTAGATTTGTAGCTCAAAAGCTGTTTCCTGTGACGACGGAAGTTTACTTTGAAAAGACTTAAGTGTGAATGTCAGGAGTGGGAATTGCCACGCGTTGCAGGCTTTTGTCGGAAAATGCTTAGTTCGTTACTCCTGTGTTTGGTCTGGAAGAAAATATGTTTCCTTTGAAACGTATTTAAAAGTGCAGTTTAGTTGTATGAGAAGGAGTTGGAAAATCAAGTGTTACATCTAGGTTACACTTTGTGGATTTAATTTATAGTTTAACTTTTTAATTCATGATTGTTCTTTGCTTTCAAACTTTCGCTCAAACTAAACAACCAGGACGCCTGAAAAGAAGCATCTGGGTTGAGTTTAGAGAGAAACTAAACTCCACTTTAAACACAGTTGCAGTGAACCGAACAAACAGGTTCGGTGTGTGAGAAAAGCCTCGAGGCTCCGCCGTATGAAACCGGTATAACTGTTTAAATGTAGTTGCTGCTTGTTGTTTAGCATTAAGGTGTGTGGAGACGGGGGGCGGGGGGGTTCTTGCAGTGTCTTGTTTCTGGCTACAGGAGATCTTGGAGACTTAGATAGATATCATAGATCTAAACCCCCGAGACAAAAATCCCTGCATGTGTTTCACTGTGAGAAAAGATTTAACAACGAGTTGAAATATTAAAGGCAGACAGCTGTGGCAAAAATGAACCTAAGAAGCATTAAAATGTAAACTTATTGATTTAATTTTACTGTGGCCCAGTCTCCGAATCTTATTGAATGACAGGGAAACAGTAATTGTTTCTGACAACAATGTGTATGAGGGTCAGTAGTTCTTAGAGGTTACAATATGTCCAAAAAACTGTCAAATCAGACACAAAAAAGGCAAGGCAAGTTTATTTGTATAGCACATTCCAACAGCAAGGCAAGTCAAAGTGCTCCACATAAAGGGAGGATTAAAATGTCTTTGAAAGTTAAAAACAATCACGTTTCCTTCCCTGCTCCCTAATTCCCTGACTCTCTTCTGAGGCCGATTCAAGCCTATTTAATGTGTAAAGAAAATGTTCACACGATTGTAATAATCAGCAGTCTAGATTTGTGAACATCAGTTGTTCTCCCTGAAAGCTTGAGACAAATCAGTTTTTAGTTGGGAATATTTATATTGTACAAACAGTATTAGTTGAATGTTTATGCTTAGTTGTCTTTAATGTCCTTGTTTTTATATTTGTTTATTTGTATATTCCATGTATGTACGCTGAGAGCAATGTGTAAACCGGAGTTTGCGTACGCATACATGGCCAATAAAGCTGATACTCATTCTTTGAACAACACTGTAGGCAGCGTGGGTGAGGTGTATTCTGGGATACGGGATTACGTTTCAACAGCAGCAGCAAGAAGAAGCTCATTAGCATTTGGGAACCTCAAACCAATTTAAAAAAAATCATCATCAGGGGAGATTTCCCTTGTGTTGACAGGGAAACATGTATGCTGCCGAAAAGCTTCAAATAATGTCGACAACAGATTATTGTTTCAGCAACAAAGCAGCCAAAGGTCATGCTTTTTAAATCATTTCATTATTGTGCTGCCACAGGAATGATCAATAACTTCAATTCCTTATAATAATGTGGCGATATTGATATGTGCCGTTGTTGATTATTGATCAGCCAACATGTTCTCTAGACAGGCAATCGATGTGATGAAGTCAATACTGTTGCTGGACAACCTTTAACTCTTCTCTTTTAATGAAAGGATCAGTATCGCAGAGGAAGGGTTATCTATTCAGGCTTCATGGGTAGCATTGAATGATTAACATGAACAGAAGAATCTCGTTTTTCCTAACAGACAGTAGTCTGTTTAAAGGTTAATAATTTGTTGTTTAAAAGATTGACATACAGATTTTTGTTGTATGTCAACATAACAAATTGTTGGCATTGTCCGTTATTGCAAATTACCACGTTGGATGTCAACTTTCCTGTAAAAAAAAAAAAAAATCTATTGTTTCATATTAGCTTCGTATCACGCTGGCAGAAATACACAATACGTCCAGGTTAACGTTGTGAAATGATTGGTCAGGTTTAGGCAACAACACTATTTTGTAGAAAAAAGATCATGGTTGGTGTTAAAGAATGAATGCAACCACGTAAAGTAACAAAAGAACATAACATAACTTAGTAACACCAATGTAATCTAACATAACTTAATAATGCAACTTAATGTAACAGCGGGGTGTAACAGCTCATCAGCAATTTCACATGTGTTTCGTATGAAACATGTTTGGGATCCCCACACACCTCAGAGCCTATCCAGGTTTACTGTTAAAACCATCAGGACCACTCACAGCTACTGAGAGCTGAAAATCTACATTTGGGTAATGCTGTTCTTAGGCTTGAGTTCTGGACTAACTTTTACCACGAGCTGTCTTTTGTTGATGAAAGTGATCTTTGATTCTTTGAATTTGAATGTAAGTGAGCAAATCTATCTGAAGCTCTATTTTGTTGTCTGCATGGTCAACTATTTGAGATTGAAATTGATATAAATGTCAAGACTATACATTGAAAATAGACATTATTTTGCATCTGAACAGATTCAAACTGTTGTCCTCTCTGCGTAGACACTATATTGCTTTAAGGTGTAAAACGGTAAGACATGGCGGCAGGAGGTGAACTTTAATGTGTGCATGCTCTGCACAATGCTTCCATTATTACAGGAGGGTGTTCTGTTTTTTCCTGCTTTAAATTGGGGAGTACATTTTGCAATAATTACACAAATCAGTCACATTAACATCAGAAGTGATCTACTGGAGGGCCCAATTACTCGACTTCGCTGAGTGATGGCTCTGATCCGAGAGTCATTACGAGCAGCTCCCTTTCAGATTGTGCCTTCAATCTGCTTTTCAAAGTATAGAACAACCCCAGGGGTCTGGGTTTACGTCAATACATTGACCCACATGAGCCTCGGGAAATCCCAGAGAGGGCAGCCGGTCAGGTGTTTGGCAAGATGTCAATAAACTCTCCATGACCACGGCTTGTTCTGAAAAGCTGGGTGGACAGCATGCCGGAGTGTCAGTGTGAGTGTCAGTTACACGTTCAATGTGCTTTACAGTACACACTGTGTGATCGGTGAACTGGTGAACTGCGGCGCAGACGTAAACAGAGAGAAACAGTGACTGTAAATTTCTGTTGATTTCAATATAATAATAGAAAGTGTCGAAAATAGAAAAGTTGTCATCGCTTCAGACTGAAGCTGAAATGATTCTCGTGGGGGTATTTTCATCGCTCAAGAAGACGGCAAACGAAGGACATAATAAATATTGCATTATATTTGTGAAAAACCTGGAGGACACTTTTTATTTAATTGTGACATTTTGTGCCAAGTGTCTTTAAAAAATGCCACTTCATTTAATCTACGGCATTCAAGCTTTTTTTTTCAAAACTTGGGAAAACTGGGTTTTAAGATAACATTGACGACTTGAAGGAATAGTGAGAGCTTGTGTTTGATTATAACCATTATCCAAAATCATTGTTTGTAAGCTTTTGTGCAATCCCCTTTAAATTTGGTAGCATAATTTAAAACTACTGAATTGAGTTACCTGCACAAACAAAGTACATGTGCTCATGACTTTAAGATAACGTTAAATAATAACTATTCATGGTTAGGGTGCAGTTATTGCACTAAGCAAAAAACATCATAGATTAATGTTGTTGTTTTTTTACCTTGATTAGAGATGGTGAGAGATATATTTTTTTCCTTACCGATTTTGAACCAGTATATAAAATCTACAGTCCTTTTTCCAGTATATGCATTGTATTGAGCGGTCTGCATCATTATCTAAGTTCATTGGATCTACATTTTAGAAGTTGTCCATTGTTCGTCTTTTATCCCATCAAAGGCATGTCAGCATTCTTGCATCACAGCTAGTTTTGGAACAGCAGGTGCTTTGTTTTTGCAATGATTATCTTACTCATCAAAGTCTACCATCACTGGTTTCAGGACTGTAGTTTCTATCTGTGGCTGGTGTTTTTAACTCTATTAAATAGGCTCTACCACCTATGCCCAGCTTTCCTGAGGGACAAAAAAAAAGATGCTCAACAGGATTCAGAGTATGTATGAAGTCAGTTCCCAACACACATCAATAAGTCGGTCATACTCCATTAAGCCTAAAGTGGAATAAAGCTTCTTTTTTTTTTTACTTTGGCTTTTCACATCCCCGCAGGGCTCAGATAGCTCCATTGTATTTCATGCTTTCAAAGTATATCCAGTTTATAAAGAACCATTCGTACCCAAAGAGATACTTCAGCCTATACGAAATGGTTCTGAGCAGCTTTTTGAAGAACAATCAGCAGTTTATAGAACTGATGGTTTCTATTTGATCACTGTTTAGGCAATCCATACTGAATATGATCTACGTACAAATTTCCAATCAGGGTTGGATATCCAGATATGGGTTCTCTTAAAACGCCAGAGAACCTCAGAGAAACGTTGAGCTTAATGTTCAGTATACGTTTCGTAGCACTTCAAAAGCAAGCACCGTGAAGTTCAATTCCATGTGAAGGACTTATTTCGGGGTTTTTTCTCCCCCAAAGACAGTTCAGCTTTCCGCTCTGAAAAGCCTTTAAAAAAATAAATAAAGTCTTTATTTCATTCGGCTCTCAGTCATTGTGTGCTTGTTTAGAAGAGTCGGAGAGATGTCTCCCAGTGGTAATGATTTTTCTGCAACAGAGGAAGGATTTACTGGGTCATCTATCCAATGGAAGCAGTCAACAAAAAGCAGCAGGCTGATCTCTTCATGTTGTGGCGTTAAAGTCCAACCTCTGTCTCTGATTCCTCTGTGTTCTTTTCATTTGTATTTCCCATCATTCTCAGCCCCCCATGTATCCGCACGTATGTTTTATTCTTAAGGACGTACACCCTCCACTGCTAATCCCCCACTCGGTCTCTGTCTTTTTTTTCTCTCTCTCTACATTGACTTTACAACGTCTTGATGAATAATGGAGCAATCTGTTTTCCTTTTGCTCTTCAGGACATTCATTCCAGACTTAATATTGTTCGGAGCAAAGACCTTTGGTGATAAAGAAGACAAGTATATTGTTGCTATTAGAGCAGTTTTTCATGTTCAGTAAATGGAAAGACAAAAACTTGAATGACTAAATTAATAATATATATTTTTTTTTTGCTAATCACTGAACAAGGCAAGGTAATTTATTTAAATCCTGTGTAATTGGAGCAGCCTGTCTCCTGTTCAAATCACTGAGATTCTCCCATAAACACCTCATTGGTTTTTGGCATGACATTTATTTGAACAAAGCTGTTTGCATAAGCCGTCTTACATTGTGTCGTAACCCACATAGGTGTCGCTCTCTACTGAGTAGTACTGCCGTCCAATCACAAGCCTGCGTTCGCCCGCTGAAAATTTGCTTTAGCATAGCCATTTGCCTACCCGAATACGTGCGGACCACACCTTAAATAAGGCAGCACTCACCGCTGTCCGCCGTTCCTAAACCCCCCGTCGATTTTCCAACTGACTGCTCCTCTCTGCAGATGGAGTCGCCGCTTCAAGAACCTGCAGCATTGCCCGTAATGTTTTCCGGGCCCCATCGCTGGGACGGATCTTCACAACGCCTGCTTCGAGTGCACTGGCTCCCAGACCCGGGCGGTGTTCAGTAGCCACCAGCCTGACCGACCTGCCGAGCGTAACCGTGGATTCGATGTCAGCAGCTGTGGGATCTCTTCCAACGATTCGGTGCGACGCTTCGATGTAACGCCAATCGAGCTCACCACCCCAGTCGCCAGCTCTCCGCCGCTGCCTCCAGTCATCCCTGCTGAGGTCCAGGCTTTGTTTGTAGATGTGCGTGACGATAATATGTCATTGGAGCACCTTTGCTGGCATCTCTTTGCTGGGACTTCACGCAAGTGATGACCACTGCGGCGGTCCACGAGTCCACCCAAGCCATGTTTTTTTAAGGCCAATTGTCCCCTTTAGCAGACATCTGGCATTGTGTCGAGGCGGCAGAACAATGAAGACGAGAGCCTGTGTTGTGGTTCTGGTGGATGTACATACGGTTCTATCTCTTGGACATTTCGGAAACATTTTCAGGGTTTGTGCTAGCTTGACAAGACTGGACTGGTGAAAAGGGTGGGGTGTATTGTCTGTTGTGATGCACAGGACCCCCCCCCATCCTCTGGGCATGATACACCAACATGTCCCCGAGCTCCTTGATGTACTGGGGAATGTGGTGTGCAGGGTTTCTAATGTGGCGGCATAGGTTATAAAGTAGTAGTTGGGCTGCTGCAATTAACCCTGTAGCCGGTCAGGATCAGTGTGGTTGGGTCGATGTTGTGTTGGCAGGACGTGCATTAATCGGGCTCCACCCACTGTACCCACAGAGTCCAGTAGAGGGCGGAGCCTGTGTTAGTTAAAACAAATACTGTAACCCTAGCTCTATAAGCACTGGTGACCTGCTGCTCTTACGCCGTTCGCTGAGGAGGGTGTAGGCTGGCAGATAGCGGTGTGAGCTGCCTTATGTAATGTTGGGTCCCTAATTGCTTTGGAAGGCACGTCCTAATTGGTTGGTTACCTGCATCCAAATGTCCAGTGAGCGAATGCATGCTTGTGATTAGAAGAGAGTATTCCCATAGAGTGGGCGCTGCCTGTGCTCACAGAACCTAGGTTACAGTAGTGTAACTTCTGTTACATTATTCCAATGAATAGTAAGGGAGAGGGAAAAAATATTGTCATGTGTTTTGATTATTGAAATATTCTGACATAATCATGATTGTTATCAGTGAACCTGTAGAGACTTGAAACGGACCCATCCTTGATGTCTGTCTGTAGTGAATAACATTCTTCCTGATGTAAACTTTTGATGCCATTTTTCTACAATGTCCTATGGTAGCTCTTCACATTCAATATTCCATTACTGGTGATATTCCATAGCTGCTGTCACTGACACTATCAGTCTACATATCCAGCAGTGAATCAGTGGTTTGGAATGAGACACACCCCTGTGCTACAAGTGAAGCCAGTTAAACAGTGAACCAACACCATTCATCAGAGGAGGAGTGCCAAAGCTCCACCCCTCACCTGACTCACCTGAGACAAACAGTTTGTGATTCTTCCTCACTAAAGAGACACACAGACTGAAAGAGAGATGATCAGATTCACCTTCAGACCAAACTAACAACTTCCTCTGAGTGAGTTCAGCTACAGGAGAGAAAAGAGGAAAACTACAACACTGCTGCTTCAACCTGCTGACGCTCCACACACTGAATGTGAGTTTGACACGACTCAAACATAAAGTAGATTTCAGTGGCTCTTTCTCATTTCCTCCTAAGGCTCTGTTCTAACCACATTACTTCATGACATTCACCTGATACTTTTGTTTCTATTGTGAATTTCGGCTTCATCCAATTCAACGGCTTTAATCCTGGCATGAAGTTTACAAAAGCAAACAGCTGCATCTTCAATTGATCACTGATTTACATGTTGTCATATAGACAGACAGGACTGTGTTTGTGTGTATACTATATATCAATCATAGTCATATACAATGTATATAATTTTTTATTTGTATAATACTTTTTGTACATACATTTGTTGTGCATGTGTGTTAAATAAAAAATGCGTGACATCTGGTAGTTCTTGTCACATTAGGCCATGTTGTGAACTGATTGACAGTAAATATATAAGTTGTCATGAACATTGTTATGCTCATCTGACAGAAATCATAAAAAATAGCAGTACAAATAAACAGGTGATCAACTCTGCCATACCTCATATTTACACCTCTTTTCTCTTCTCTTCCTGGAATCCAGGAGGCCCAAAATGACAAAGACCCAGTGAAGTTAGTAGAGGAGAGAGGGGAGCCATGACTGATGTACTTTCTGTGTTTTCAGCTTCACTCAGAGACAAAATGTCTTCCAGATCAGAGGAGGATCTCTGCTGTCCGGTCTGTCGTGAAGTCTTCAGAGATCCTGTTGTTCTGTCATGTAGCCACAGCTTCTGTAAAGACTGTCTGAAGAGCTGGTGGAGAGAGAAACCAACTCAGGAGTGTCCAGTTTGTAATAGAAGATCTTCCAGATCAGATCCACCTGTTAGTCTGGTTATAAAGAACCTGTGTGAGTCCTTCTTACAGGAGAGAGATCAGAGAGCTTCAGAGACTCTCTGCAGTCTGCACTCTGAGAAACTCAAATTCTTCTGTCTGGACCATCAGCAGCCAGTGTGTCTCATCTGCAGAGATTCAGAAAAAAACACCAACCACAGATTCAGACCCATCGATGAAGCTGCTCGACAACACAAGAAGAACCTTCAGGAAACTCTGAAGCCCTTAACGGAGAAGTTAAAGGTTTTTGAAGAAGTTAAAGTGAAGTCTGATCAAACAGCAGAACACATGAAGGTCCAGGCCCGACGCACAGAGAGGAAGATTAAGGAGCAGTTTAAGAAGCTTCACCAGTTTCTAGAGGAGGAAGAGGAGGCCAGGATGGCTGCACTGAGGGAGGAAGAGGAGCAGAAGAGTCAGATGATGAAGGTGAAGATGGATTCTCTGAGCAGAGAGATAGCAGCTCTTTCAGACACAGTCAGAGCCACAGAGGACGAGCTGAGAGCTGAAGACATCTCATTCCTGAACAACTACAGGGCTGCAGTGGAAAGAGTCCAGCAGCGCCTCCTGCTGGAGGATCCACAGCTGCTCTCAGGAGCTCTGATAGACGAGGCCAAACACCTGGGCAACCTGGCCTTCAACATCTGGAGCAAGATGGAGGACATGGTCTCCTACACTCCTGTGATTCTGGACCCAAACACTGCTCATCCAGAACTCATCCTGTCTGAAGATCTGACCAGTGTGAGATTTGGAGAGGAACAGCAGCTTCCTGATAATCCAGAGAGGTTTGATAAACGCTGGTTTGTTCTGGGCTCTGAGGGATTTAACTCAGGGACTCACAGCTGGGATGTTGAGGTAGGAGACAGTACTGAGTGGTCATTGGGTGTGTTAGAAGAGTCTTTCCAGAGGAAGGGACAAATACAGTCTGGATTGTGGAGGATAGTGTTCTTTAAAGATAAATACTCAGCATTGTCACCACCAGGTCGACTCACTGATCTCTTAGTGCAGAAGAAGCTCCAGAGGATCAGAGTGAATCTGGACTGGAATAGAAGAATGCTGTCATTCTCTGATCTTGATACTAACACACACATACACACCTTCACACACACTTTCACTGAGAGGATGTTTCCATACATTGGTGCTAAAGACAAACTGAAGTTAACATCACTGGAGGTCTATCTGGCAGTTAAGAGATGAGGAGGAGGATTATGTTTATTATGTTACTCATAAAAGGTAGAAGTCACTGAATCTCACTTCTATATGTGTCACATCACCCCCAGGTCCGAGCCTAACCCCACCGACTGCATAATAAGAAAAGGGTCTATCTTTGTATATTTCATGACAAAGATACAGTGACGTAAGGTAGTTATGACGGGCCCAAGTGCATGCTAGTCACTTGCACCAAAACTAGCGACATCACATCATCTCACGAGATCCGATAGAGTTCAGAGTAAAACTTCAACACAATTATTACCCAGCAATCCTCATTGCATATCTGTATATGACAAAAATACCAAAGATAATCAGAAATGACTAATGTAAATTTCAAATTCATTTTTTTTTAAAGTTTATGTAGAATAAGCATATCATTTATTATAGATTGCTGCTGTTTTTTGTATAGTTTTCTGTTGTCAAGCTTTTCAACTGTAAAATGACTTTACTTAGTCTCTGATCTATATTTTTGGATTGTTTAGTCTTTTCCTTTTTATCGGTAACGTGTCATTTTAAATTGTTGTTTCTACTTGTGTGCGTGGAGCCATTAAGATCGGAAACCACATTGTGGAAGCTGATTGGCTCCAAGTAAAGAATCAAATCAGGAATGTTCTACTTGATGTAATGAAGAACAGAAGATTCTGTCTGTAAAAGTGTTTTCCTTCAGTAGAGTTCTGCTGTTAGTTATTCAGTCAGAGGAGAAGTTCTATTTACGGTGGACATTTCAACTTTCAGGTGGATGTTTCAGTTTGGGTTCAGACTTTATGTAATGCTGGTGATTTAACATTTATGATTAATAAATATTCATGCTGAAAGTACATTAATTTCTGTTTTTCAACAAAATAAAATATCTTGTATAAAATATCTTCTCTTGGTTTTTAGCGTAATTAATTAAGCAGACTGTTGGTAGTATTGATGTACTAGTACAGTAATATACCGTATTTTCCGCACTATAAGGCGCACTTAAAAGCCTTTAATTTTCTCAAAAAAAGACAGTGCGCCTTGTAATCCGGAGCGCCTTATATATGGATCAATTGGTTAATTGGTTGATCCATACTGGTTGTACACGGCGCTCTGTCAAAATGTTTCAGTACGACTGGTAAACTACAAAGCCGCACCGCTTGCAGCATTACGGCTACCGTAGTCAGGGGTGTCGCCGAAGTAATAGCGGTAAACACCGCTCGAGAGTTACTATATTGTGAATGCACTAACGTTTGATTTAGTGGTATCAGACTGTTTCTTTTACGTGTTTACTGAATCAGGGAAAAGTTCCCCTCTACGTTTAAGTTACCGTATTGTGAATGAAATCAAAAATCAATAAAGTTTTAACTGAATGATTTATCTGACTGTTTTGTTGACATTCCCTTTAGCACAGCTCCATCTAGTGGATGCATAACGCAACCCCAGTCAAACGTTTGACTGTAGTAGCTTCTATTCTATGCGCCTTATAATCCGGTGCGCCCTATATATAAAAACAGTTCTAAAATAGGCCATTCATTGAAGGTGCGCCTTATAATCCGGTGCGCCTTATAGTGCGGGAAATACGATAGATAAATATATACAGTATATATATTAGGGGTGTAACGGTTCATAAAATTCTCGGTTCGGTTCAATAGAATACAGTTCGGTACGTTTCGGTATGTTTTCAATACAGCAAAAAAAGCTTTGTTTGTTGCCCAAACCTAACTGTTAGCTTTGTTGCCTAAACCTAACTGTTAGCTTTGATTCCCAAACCTAACTGTTAGCTTTGTTGCCTAAACCTAACTGTTAGCTTTGTTGTTTAAACCTAACCGTTAGTTTTGTTGCCCAAACCTAACTGTTAGCTTTGTTGCCTAAACCTAACTGTTAGCTTTGTTGCCCAAACCTAACTGTTAGCTTTGTTGCCTAAACCTAACTGTTAGCTTTGTTGCCTAAACCTAACTGTTAGCTTTGTTGCCTAAACCTAACTGTTAGCTTTGTTGCCTAAACCTAACTGTTAGCTTTGTTGCCCAAACCTAACTGTTAGCTTTGTTGCCTAAACCTAACTGTTAGGATTAGGCAACAAAGCTAACTGTTCATAGTTATTGTAAGCCCAACCATGATGTTTTTTTTCCAAACCTAACAAAGTTTTTTTGTTGCCCTAGTCCTGTTTTTCGTTTTTTAACGTAATGTCATCCCGAGTGACACGGAAAGAAACGGACAATTCATGTCCCTGTACACGAGACCAACACAAACATAGCTGCTGCAACAACCTGCTACACGATCCAGCAACGAATCACTACTTTGGAATGAAATACGCTTGTGTTACAGCTGAAGCCATAGCGTTTAGCAGATAAGGTGTGGTATATTGTTTGTTGATACACCCAAATGTTCCCGAGCTCCTTGATGTACTGGTGAATGTGGGGTGCACGGCGTCTACTGCTTGCCTCTTTGACGCATGCAGGGTTAGGCCATGGCTTTACCCAGTACTACCTCCGCTGGCTGAGGTTCCCTACTTCTCCACTGTGGTGGCCTAGGTAATAAAGTAGTAGGTGGGCTGCTGCGATTAAACCTCTCTAGACGGTCGGGATCAGTGCGTTTGTGTTGATGTTATGTTGCAGCAGGGCATGCATTCATCCCGGTCCACCCACTGTACCCATAGAGTCCAGTAGAGGGCGGAGCCTGTGTGAGTTAAAACAAAGGTTACGATATCGTAACCCTAATGTAGATCTATAAGCACTGGTTGACCTTCTGCTCTTACGGTGCTCACTGAGGAGGGTGGAGGCTGGCAGACAGCGGTGTGAGCTGCCTTACATAATGTTGGGTTGGGTAGGCACTTCCTGATTGGTTGGCTACGCGAATGCAAATTTTCTGTGGGAGAATGCATGCTTGTCATTGGAGGAAAGTATTTCCATAGAGTGGGCGCTGCCTGTGCTCATAGAACCTAGGTTACACTATTGTAACCTCTGTTACATTATTCCAATGAATAGTAAGGGAGAGGGAAAAAATATTGTATGTGTTTTGAATATTGAAATATTCTGACATAATCATGATTGTTATCAGTGAACCTGTAGAGACTTGTTGTGTCACAGTCTAAATGGAACAGACCCATCCTTGATGTCTGTCTGTAGTGAATAACATTATTCCTGATGTAAACTTTTGATGCCATTTTTCTACAATGTCTTAATGGTAGCCCTTCACATTCAATATATTCCGTTTCCGATGATATTCCATAGCTGCTGTCACTGACACTATCAGTCTACATATCCAGCAGTGAATCAGTGGTTTGGAATGAGACACACCCCTGTGCTACAAGTGAGGACAGTTAAACAGTGAAGCAACACCATTCATCAGAGGAGGAGTGCCAAAGCTCCACCCCTCACCTGACTCACCTGAGACAAACCGTTTGTGATTCTTCCTCACTAAAGAGACACACAGACTGAAAGAGAGACGATCAGATTCACCTTCAGACCAAACTAACAACTTCCTCTGAGTGAGTTCAGCTACAGGAGAGAAAAGAGGAAAACTACAACACTGCTGCTTCAACCTGCTGACGCTCCACACACTGAATGTGAGTTTGACTGATAACACGACTCAAACATAAAGTAGATTTCAGTGGCTCTTTCTCATTTCCTCCTAAGGCTCTGTTCTAACCACATTACTTCATGACATTCACCTGATACTTTTGTTTCTATTGTGAATTTCGGCTTCATCCAATTCAACGGCTTTAATCCTGACATGAAGTTTACAAAAGCAAACAGCTGCATCTTCAATTGATCACTGATTTACATGTTGTCATATAGACAGACAGGACTGTGTTTGTGTGTATACTATATATCAATCATAGTCATATACAATGTATATAATTTTTTATTTGTATAATACTTTTTGTACATACATTTGTTGTGCCTGTGTGTTAAATAAAAAAATGCATGACATCTGGTAGTTCTTGTCACATTAGGCCATGTTGTGAACTGATTGATAGTAAATATATAAGTTGTCATGAACATTGTTATGCTCATCTGACAGAAATCATAAAAAATAGCAGTACAAATAAACAGGTGATCAACTCTGCCATACCTCATATTTACACCTCTTTTCTCTTCTCTTCCTGGAATCCAGGAGGCCCAAAATGACAAAGACCCAGTGAAGTTAGTAGAGGAGAGAGGGGAGCCATGACTGATGTACTTTCTGTGTTTTCAGCTTCACTCAGAGACAAAATGTCTTCCAGATTAGAGGAGGATCTCTGCTGTCCGGTCTGTCATGAAGTCTTTAGAGATCCTGTTGTTCTGACATGTAGCCACAGCTTCTGTAAAGACTGTCTGAAGAGCTGGTGGAGAGAGAAACCAACTCAGGAGTGTCCAGTTTGTAAGAGAAGATCTTCAAGGTCAGATCCACCTTGTAACCTGGCATTAAAGAACCTGTGTGAGTCCTTCTTACTGGAGAGAGATCAGAGAGCTTCAGAGCCTCTCTGCAGTCTGCACTCTGAGAAACTCAAACTCTTCTGTCTGGACCATCAGCAGCCAGTGTGTTACATCTGCAGAGATTCAGAAAAACACAGCGACCACAGATTCAGACCCATCGATGAAGCTGCTCAACAACACAAGAAGAACCTTCAGGAAACTCTGGAGCTCTTAAAGGAGAAGTTAAAGGTTTTTGAACGAACTAAAGTGAAGTCTGATCAAACAGCAGAACACATGAAGGTCCAGGCCCGAAGCACAGTGAGGAAGATTAAGGAACAGTTTAAGAAGCTTCACCAGTTTCTAGAGGAGGAAGAGGAGGCCAGAATGGCTGCACTGAGTGAGGAAGAGGAGCAGAAGAGTCAGATGATGAAGGAGAAGATGGAGGCTCTGAGCAGAGAGATAGCAGCTCTTTCAGACACAGTCAGAGCCACAGAGGACGAGCTGAGAGCTGAAGACGTCTCATTCCTGAACAACTACAAGGCTGCAGTGGAAAGAGTCCAGCAGCGCCCCCTGCTGGAGGATCCACAGCTGCTCTCAGGAGCTCTGATAGACCAGGCCAAACACCTGGGCAACCTGACCTTCAACATCTGGAACAAGATGAAGGACATGGTCTCCTACACTCCTGTGATTCTGGACCCAAACACTGCTGGTCCAAACCTCATCCTGTCTGAAGATCTGACCAGTGTGAGAGGAGGAGAGGAACAGCAGCTTCCTGATAATCCAGAGAGGTTTGAAAAACACTTCTCTGTTCTGGGTTCTGAGGGATTTGACTCAGGAACTCACAGCTGGGATGTCAAGGTAGGAGACACTACTGAGTGGTCATTGGGTGTGTTAGAAGAGTCTTTCCAGAGAAAGGGACGAATACAGTTTGGATTGTGGAGGATAGTGTTCTTTAAAGATAAATACTTAGCATGTTCACCATCAGCTCCACTCACTGATCTCCAAGTGCAGAAGAAGTTCCAGAGGATCAGAGTGAATCTGGACTGGAACAGAGGAAAGCTGTCGTTCTCTGATCTTGATACTAACACAGACATACACACCTTCACACACACTTTCACTGAGAGGATGTTTCCATACATTGGTGCTAAAGACAAACTAAAGATAACACCACTGGAGGTCTCTCTGGCAGTTAATAGATGAGGAGGAGGATTATTAGCGCCCAAGCAACCGATGTCGGGCCGCGAAGGCCCTATTGAAATTTGAATACACATGGTACATCGGGCGCATATTTGAGGGACTTGCCATACTCGAAAACTCACACTCACACATGCACACTTGTCAGGCCTGGTGAATATAGCAATCTGATATAGGTTGCATATTTGTTTGTAAAAAAATGGCTCTCTAGCGCCTCCTAGAAGTTGGACCGGCAATGCCCCTCGACCAGTATGTTCCGTTTTACTTGAAATCCGACACACATGTCCAGCTCCTCCAAACTTCTTAGGGGCGTTGCTTATATATCAATACACATAACTTTTCAACCGTTTGTCCTAATATCACCAAATTTGCAGCCTGTTACATAGCCTGACATTTTCATTCAACCACTAGTGGGCGCTACAGTAAACCCGCCATGTTGTGCTTTTTTGTCACTTTTCGCAGTTTTCAGCCTTTGTACTTTAACAAACTCCTCCTACAGAATTAATGGGATCGACCTCAAATTTGGTCAAGATGCTCATAAGACCTTTGTGATGAAAAGTTATCAAATTCGTGAGTTTTCATGCAAGAACCTTGACGTGGCGTGGCGGCCATTTTGCCTCATTCGGCACTAACAATAAAGTTGTTATTACTCCAAGTTACATTATTCAATCTGCAAAAATGACATAAGCATGATGCTACTTCAAGTATGAGCATATATCAATGCCAAAATGTTCAATAACTCATAGCACCACCTATTGGCAAAAGGAAATGTCACATTTTATACTTTTATGTACTCCTCCTAGCCAGTTGACTAGATCAGTCTCAAATGTAGTAAGGAAAGCCTTATGACATTGAGCGTTGGTTCTGCTCATGAACTAAAGATATTACCACTGAAGGTCTGTTTGACAGTTGAATAGAGCAGTTAGAGACAAAGAGGTCTACTATATCCAACCTATGAAATACAGACTTTTTATACAGTTTTTGTAAATATTTTATACATTTTTACAAAAAGACATGACAATAAAACACCAGCATTGACTGATTATCATTTTGTTTACTGCTCAAAAAACATGTTTAATTGTGCAGTATCTATTTAATTAAGCTGCACTTCGCCCTACTGTGGGCCCATACTGTACTTCAAAGAGTTTCATTTATTGTTCATGTTTTGTCTTTCTTTTCATTGGTAAAATTATTTCTCCTTGTCACTGGTCTTTGTTTGGTTTGTTTACCCTTTTCCTTTTTATGAATACTGTCTCATTTAACATTTTTGTTATTCTTTTATTAATATTTTTGACCAGTGTGCGTTGAGCCATGAAGACCAGCAATCACTTTGTGGAAGCTGATGGGATCCAAATAAAGTAAAAATAATCAATAACTGATGTGATCAGCCAATAATGGTTCAGAAAGAAAAAAGGAATATTGAATCCATTCCAGATTTGAAAGTTTCCTGATATTAAAATCAATGTATCACTTTGAAATGTAAACATTGTATGAATTATGTTACACATTTTCTAAAATATATGAACTATTTTCTATTTGATGTCATAGAGAAAGAATGATTCTGTCTGTGTTTTCCATCAGTTGAATTCTGCCATTGGTGCCTTAAGAATTAATTATTATGAACAGCAATGCTGAATTCATTCCTGTTTTTTGATTAAAACTTTAAAATCTCTTTTTTTGGTTGTCATACTTTTTGAAGTTTGTCTTTAAAACTACTGAAGGTATGTATGTTGGACATAACAACTGGTCATAAAGCTATGGCACCACATTGCTGCCACCATGAAAATGCAAAAAATAAAATATCAAAACATTTTCTGTTATAAAGCGTTCACACACAATATTTTTCATGTTCTGACATTTTCAAGACATTGCGAGATGCCAAATTATTACATTTTCATCACTATATCTTCCTATACCACGAAACATTCTGGAACGTAGCTCAGTAAAACTAACTCTTCTTCAAACTTGATGAGTTAAAACAACGAGAAACTGGGCAGGATTGTTTTTGTCAGGGTTACAGCAATATGCTGACGATACGCCGACTTATATGGATTCCCAAGAGATCACATGATTTGTAATGTCATTATTTTCTCATCTGTCCTCTTATTAAGTACAAAGGGGTAATATGAAATCTTTGTAATTATATGGCATGAAGAAGGTCAGTTGTTAGCAACTCGAGACGAAGAAACAGTATAATATTATATTAACTCTTTTTCTGGCTCTCTGGGTTTAGAATCTCCTTTCACTTCCACTGCCCTCACTTCCACTCTTGTTCTTGAACTGGATCTCTTTTTCACTCGTTCACTAATGCTGTCTGTTGCTCTCTCGCTCTCTGGTTTCAAGGATTTATGAGATTCCTATCACTCATCCCATCTGTTTTATGACCACGCTTTCACTCTCTCACTTTTCTCATCTCGTCGCAGTCCAAAGATCAAATGTTTTATCAGACGTGAAACTGTCGGAGACCCTTTAGGTCTGCAGCTGACAGCTGTGAGTGGGGAAAATAATCCAAGCAAACCATTGTTTTTCCACATGAACCCTCTTTCTCTGTGTCTCCCTCATCCTGTCTCACTTTCTCCATTGTTTCACCTTCCTTTTTTCTTTCTCTGTTTGTCTGCCATCCACTCTCCTCTCCTCATTGCCTGTGAACTCTCCTGGTCTCAGACAGGCCTGCGTCTCTCAGGTACAAAGGCATGCAGTCTCTTCCATTAGTCCAATTCCAGGACCTGACATATATCATCACTTTACCTTCCTTCTTTGCAACCTTTATCTCTCCCTATGATAACTGTCTGTCCCCTGGCTCCCTCTGTGCCTATATCCCAGGATTTGAAAAATGTCCCTCAGATATTAGATCTTTTTTCATCTTTTTCCCTCTCGCTCTTCAGATTCATTGTTTTTTTTTCAGGGTCAGATATGACACATGGTGCCCTGAAATGGTATGAGGTGTATTTATTAAACAGATGCAGCAGGCTGCAGTCAGTGTGGGGTTTCAGCAAGTGTTAATGCCTTTCTTTTTTTTTGAGAGATTGATTCGCATGTAAATGTAATATTCTACATTAGCAAAAAAAGTAACAAAATATTTTTCTGGACAACATGGTTTTGTCAGAGCTCTCTCACTGTGAATAAAGGCATCGACCAATCAAGTTGTGCGGAAAGGGGTTGAGAGTTGGGCCTCTATTTATGAGGATATAAAACAAAACTATGCGGCTCTGTAGTGCGAACAGAGATGGTATACTTAATTACTCCTTTCAATCTTGTTTAAAGCAGCATAAACCAGATCCACTCCTTCCATTTTTACATTTCACAATAAAAGCCAGAAAGATGTAATATTCGCAGCCAAGTAATTCACATTTTTGTGTTGATTATTCTGCGGTGCGTAAAGGCCTTTAGCAGGACGTGTTTCTCTCTTTATTGCAAATGCGTTTCAGGGGTGCTCGCACAAAAACACTTTTTGAAACTTTATTCAACGTCAAAAAAAAATTAAAATATAAACGCCTTGGCTCCTTTTGAATGAAAAAGATCTCTTTTTGAAACTGGATTAGAGTCAGTCTGAATGCGGCCGTAGTAAATTAGGAATGAAATAGATGCAGGTTGCCGCAAATTCTATGAAACCTGCAGCACACATTTGCACAACACAATTTTCTTTGCAAATTTTGCCCTGAATCTTTATTTCCTTTATTTACATAGTTGTCCTCCAGTCATTTTCTTCTTATTGTTCTTTCTTGTCCCCCCCCCCCCCCCCCCCCCCCCATCTGTCCTGTAGTGGTTACCTTGATGTGGCCAGTTAGCTGTGATGAACAGCAATGAATGTAAAATTCACCCTCTTGTTCTAGTGACTCTGGAGCTTCCATGCCAGAGGGGTAAAGGCAGTGATCTGGCAGGCACCTCGTTAGATACATATCCCTTTATTCTGCTTGGAGAATCTACAGTATAGAGACACAGATTCCCAGTCGGAGAAGTCTTTGCAGTCATTGAGGCTTGAAATTAATTTCAAATGTCTTTACTAGAGAATCCAGCTGGGCAAAGAGAGAGCGAGAAAGAGAGGGGCTGATAGAAACTAGAGGCAAGGAATTCACTGACGTGCACGCATGGATAATCATGTATATTCATAATTATGATGATACTACTGCACTGTACAATGCGCTGAAACAATATCGTCTCAGAATAACAAACGACAATGCAGACAATGCATTCTGTAGAGATGACAAAGTGACCTCGACAAAGCGGTTCTGATGCATTTTGGTTACATCGGTTGTGTGAGTTGAACAGAATATTGCTTCAACAGGGGCGTCCTGGTGGTCTGAGGGCTAGAACACTGATCATGGAACCACCATGTCCCTGGTGGTTCCACTTGAGCCGAGTGGAGGTCCCTTTGTTGCATACCTCCCTCCTCTCGTTTCCGGATAGTTTTCTACTGTCACTATTGGGTAGAAAGACCAACATTTTAACATTAATTTTTCAGAAAAATTCTATGGTTAATGACAACGGTTAAACGAAACCAAGAGTCTGCAGCAGTGCTTTGTGAGGCTGTCCTTAAGTTACTTGTTAGGTAGTCAGCGTCAATCGTAGGACAAATGCCAGTCAGTAAGTCACAGGTTAATGTGTTTATCACACACCAAAACTACCGCACAACAGTTTGTAATAACCACAGAGACGATTTTACTTCGGAAAATTATCAAAAGTATTTTTGGGTCCCATGGCATCAACCCGTGGTTGCATATTGTGGCGCTAAATTATTTCCCATATGATGCATGAAATCTTATGGATATAAAAGGCAAAAATTCCTGAGAAACACTTAACATACATTTTGGATGACAAAGGTAAATAATCAAACAAAGCCTTGCCTCATAAAAATAATGTTACAATGCAACAAAACTGTATTGTGACTTACGTTTTGAGGGAAACATAGTTGGTCATGAATAACATTTGCTTTATACTTATTACAAATAAGTTCAAAATTAATCTATGGACAAAAGTGCTTTCTCCCAGGAGATTGCTAGTAATTTTGTCGATTAAACATAGTTAAGCACTTTTGTTGCTTTAAGATAACCAAGTATGTTTGTTGCAATTTAGTTTTGTATTGTTTCAGTATTGTAGTCATTGTACTAAACCTTGGCAGGTAGTTTTGTAGCTTAAACCTTTCAAAGTAGGTTTGTCATTTTTTGGTATTGCTTGGTTGCGATTCACAACGGTAACCACGTGTTTCAAGCTATTTAAAGCTGCGACTGTGAGAAAACAAGTTCCCCTCAAAACATATTTGAGAGTGCAGTTTAATTGATGGGAATGGCAGCGTTACCTTCAGGGACCTCGTTGGTACAAGTGTCTGTCTCACATTAACGAAGCAACATTTAAATACATCACAGCCTACAAAAAACTTTACTTCAACACTCTGAATGTCTACGATACAGAACAGGGCATCCAATTATTAACTGTACAGCAAATACTCTTGATTCTGGCGATGTATGCTGTTTGCCTTCTGGCACAAACACTGCTGAAACTTGTTTTTAATGGAAACACCGCTCTCTGGGGCTGTGGATGATGTATCCCTTCACTTAAAAGTACCAGATTCACTAGTTCTGACTCGCTGCCAGTACTGCCCTCTGAGCACTAATCAATTGTGTGATTAAGCAACAAGACAGTGCATTATAAAGCCAGTCCAAAAAGTAAAATTGTACTTCAAGAGCACAGGGAAACATAGTGTTTAATGAGAAAAGACATAGAGTGATAAGTCAAATGTAATTTGTTAAATGAAGAGCACACTTCCTCCCACAAAAGGCACAGGAAGTTGGCATTACATTGAACTATTTCACAGCAGAACTGCTCAATTTAAATGCAATTTCAATGCGTCAGCGCTGGCGACAGCAGTGGCCAGAGGCATTTCGATTTTGTCTGTCTGTCCGCACTCTCGTACGTCTTTGTGGTTCATTCTTGTGAACTTATTCTCGCGAGGGAACGCCCGGAGGGACGTTCTTCAAATGTGGCACAAACATCCAGCTGGACCAGAGGATGAACTGTTTAGAATGTGGGGTTCATCTTCATTTGTGGCCATAACTCTAGAATTCATGCTAATTAGGACTTTTTAGTGATGACATTTTGGGCAGTAAAGTGAAACATGACAACCGTGAGGCGGTAATTCTAGTTCCTTGTTGTTGTTTTTTGATGATTTCATCATTAACACTTTTGTACAGTTAAATGAGAACACACGTTTAGGTCGTTAGGTCAGGTTGGCCAATAAATTACTCTCCTTTAGTATGTAAAACGCTTCTATTCTGATAAATCGTGACGTTGTGTTCATGCGTTTAAAGTCCGATTCCAGTCCCGGTTGATTTGGCGACGCCATCAAGTTCAGTTTCATACTGCAGCAAACAGTGGTTACACCGAGAGATAGTGACTGAATGTAAATACATGGGCTTCATAAACACAGGGTATGAGTTCATACAAATATCTGTAGAAGACTTTGATGTTCGGAGCACAGCGTGTCCCCATTTTCATGCCGCAGTTACAATCTGGATCTCACATGTAAACGCATTGGATTTTAATTACAATTGAATGTGATCTCACCGTATATCATAATAATAATAATAATAATGCTTTGTGTTCTTACAGCGTTAGGTAGAACTCTGCTCTCTGTCACATAGTCGATTTGAGCGATTGACTGAAACATGGGATTAATATCATTGACCTGATTACATTGAAATGAAAGCATGCTATGGATGTATGCACGCACGGCTCTGTGTGTCTGCTTTTGAGAAAAGCACCTTTTGCTGTGTAGTGTATTTCTGCCTGTTTGTGTGAGTGTGTGTGTGTGTGTGTGTGTGTGTGTGTGTGTGTGTGTGTGAAGTCTATGGAAGTCAGTTGTCCTGCTGATGTTCTGACATCACGGCTTAGCTTCGCCTCGGCCCTCAGCGTGATGGTTGCGAATCATGTTACGTTCCCCCCCGTCTTCACATCGTGCTGCTGTGGCTCACTGCTGCTCTCCTGCTTCTGAAACTCCTCACCACCACGAGTCCTTTGGAGCCCAGACTTCAGTGTCGAAATTCTAACCATTTGAATAAATAACAGTATGGATCTGTCACGGCTATTTGGGCTCATTATTGTATCAGCTTTAGTCAGTGAAGACGTGTAGATGAAACGTTTAACGACATCGTGCCGGTTCACCAGAACCTCCTTCAGCCCATACGAGGCCCAGTGCAGAGTAAAATCACAAGGTTTTCGAAGGGGACTCCGGTGCTAGCAAACACTACCACTTTCTGTCCACAGGGGCCGCCAAAACCAACACTTACTGTACTTTACAGCAAAATGTACTTATATGTGTATCATGTTACTAAATTTGTTGATTGTCGCAGGAGCAGTGACCCAGCTTGTCTCGCCAGAAGAGCATTTCTGTTGTGTGTGTGATTCAAAACAGCAGTACCTCATAAATACGGTGGATTTGCAGATTTTGACTCATCATGTGTTTGGTAAAAATCGGGGGAACTTCAGCAGAGAGAAAGGGGAGGTGTTTGAATCTTTAAATTTTAATCTTAAGACATCTCACACAGATATGACGTTGAGTAGAATGGTAAAGTTGAACAACGTCACGTTAAAGAGCTGAAAATGAACAATTGGTGATTTTTAAATGCAACACTGTTTAAAGTTTAAATTTCGCATTAAAAAAACGAATTAACCCATGACCCGCACGATGCGCCTGAAGTGCGTTTTTTTCCTAAGTGCATCTCGGTGTCACCGTGAAGACGAGATTAGACTGCAGGTTCAGGGTATTATGGGTATTAGTGTAAAAGCTCAGGTGCCACATGAACGTTGATCCGGGGTCAGCTTTCTTAATCCTTTCTGAACTCGTCGGGATTAAAGCCGTGGAAGCTGAATAAATGTGACGTCTGCTCTGAAGGGCATCTCCGTGACTGAGACTACACACACACACACACACACACACACATATATATTAGAAACATCTGTTTAATCTAATAGGATAGATTCAACTCCTGTTGTCTGGGAGGAAGCGCCGTTAAGTGATATTACTTATCATAACAATGTATGGAATGACAATGTGAATTCTATTAGAAGTGATCAGATAAATCTGTCGCTCCACTCATCTTCACGGAGCTTCATAGTGAGTTTCAGTCCGTTGTTTACCGGTCCGCAACTTTACTGTTCTGGTTCAACACTCTCAACTCGTCCAAAAATCTGCTGCTAGGTCAGTGTTCCAAAACTTCAAAATGTGACGCAGCATAAAGATCCACCTCGTTGACTCTGGAGAACATTTCCCCCCTTCTAAGGGCACTAACAAAAACCTACCCAGATGGTTCTAGAACGCTGTTACATTCCAAGGGTTTCGTCTAGAACCCACCCAAGGGGTCAACAGCAATCAGGATTACCAAAACAGGATCCCTTCAACAGCCACGCTTTCCACAATCCTGGAAGAACTCCTTCGTTACAAAAAAGGGTTCTGAATGGATCACTCGGTCTTACAAAGAACCCTTGAAAGACTGTCGCTTTCTTACACGTCAATGCTGCGATCTCTATCTGTATCTACCAGTTATTTCAGGGTAGCCTGCGGTCAGCGGAAGTCTCTTTTGAAGGGCCACCGCAGATTAGACGAAAGACGACGTTGCCCCGGCTCCTCAAGATGAACACTGATTTGTATCTCCGGCTAGATTCTGGTAGATAAACCGCAAATCCAACGTCCCAGAGGAGGGTACGCGCAGCTCTGCATTCCATGTACGTTCTACACCGATAGTGTTGTCTACATGAGGATTTCTCCCAAATTGTCTCTCTCTTGGATACTTTTTGTTTTCATATATAAGCTATGTTTATATTTTTAATGAGCTGGAGTGCCTCATTAAATACGAGGTTTTGAAACTATAGAGGAGACGAGTACTAGTTTGTCTGCAGGTAAGAGTTAACAACATAAGTCAGTCATGAACATGAACATTGCATATTTAGGTGAAGTCTACTCAGCAGTCAGGACGTATGAAAGAAAGTTCCCCAAATATTTTAAGACAAATACAATGACTTCTATACAGAGTTCAAGTTCTGCAGTTTGTGCTGTTGAGATTTCCAACATGGCCGCTGTCAAACGAGCCGTTATAAAGTGAAGTTTGTTATATGTGGCTAAAAACTATGTTAGTATGTAGTGCTGTATGGATTTGGGACCCCCTTTGTGTTTGATCCTGTTCCCTCCCCTCCACGGACACATTTACTGTCTTTGTGTCAGAATCTTCAGTAAACTGCTCTGTTGCGTCTCATTACCTCTTTGTTTTGTCAGGGATTTTTATTGTTATTTAATAATCATTTTTTTAAATAATCCAGTAAAGCCTTTACAAAGAGAACCACTGGGATGTGACATGTAGTCTGTTCCGTAATCCTGAAAGAATTGTTTACCTCTGAGAACACAAGGGGAGCGACGGTCTCGCTAGAGCCGACCAGCTTAGCATTGGTTTGGTATTATGTTGGGCAACGGTTGCTAAAGAGAGAAACCAAGGGAACGTGAACAATCTGCCTGCCAATGAAAGCAACAATTTTGATTTAGAGAGAGAGAAGAAAGAACTACCAAAGCCATTGTGAGGCCCTGCAATTAGGGCCAATGACTGAACACTGCACAGAAGATGAAGAAAGAAGGAAAAAGAAAAGGACCCAGAAGCCCGAGCAGCTCTAAATCTAATCATCATCTCTGAGGAGCTGATTTAGTTCAGGGATACTTCTCTACATTGAGATTTGGTGAAAAAGATTGTGGGTTCAAAATCTTACCTGGATCTTTTAAATGTTGTGAAAAATATTTCAAATAGTTGTTAACCTTTATTATTATTTATTAATCTACGCATTTGAATCAATCATTGTGGCAGCAATTATTACACCCGAGGAAGCGTTTGGCTCACAGTCCGGTTGCCAGGAAGAAAATGTTGGCAAAATGTACATTTCTGTAAACCACTGATACGTTGAATGTGGACATGTTGGCCTTCAGTCAGAGCAATGGACGTATGATATTGAGCGTGATATTGTTATAATGTACGTGGTATGATAAGCGACGGGTGGGTCAAACAAACATAGGACTTTAACCCGGGAGACTACGGTCAGTGTCCCGTATGAACCCAGAAGTTAATGTTGACTTTAAACTCTTTACATTCAACCGTTGCGCTTGTTTTTTCGTGACGGTGTTACGCTTGTAACGTAACATTGATACGCTTTTTACGTAGCTGTATCTGAGAAAGTCCGCTAAAGGCAGTTGTTGCCTTTAAAAACGACTTTAAGAAGCATAAGTCCACATAGGGCAGGTGGTGTTGGATGGGTCCAACAAACACAGGACTTTCACCCAGGAGACCGTCGTTCGTGTTGCGTGTGAAACCAGATGTATGCATAACCTTGTTTTCGGCAACGTTGTTTCGCTTGTTAAGTAACGTTATAACGCTGTTGTTACGTGATATTGAAACGCCGGTGGTGTTTATTTATTAACAGTAATTACGTTTTTCTTTACTAACCTTAACGGAGTAGCTTTGTTGCTAAAACCTAAGCAATCATTTCACAACATTAACCACGTGTTTCTCAGCACACTCTTCAGGTCTAGATGTCAACTTACTGTGTACCATCAAAACCACACCACTGTCATAGTTCTAGACTACAGCTGTAGAGTCCTGGCCTGTTTCCAGTAGATGTGCCATCAGAGCTGAAGCGAAAATTACATCCTTGAGCACAGCTGACAAAACAACGAGGGGGGGGGGGGTGAGCAAGTGTCTTCTGTGCTATGCGCAGATACAATAGCATGTATCCAACACAATCAAAATAAATTAAAGTCTCATAATCTCAGAATTACTGTAATCGTCGTGTGATGTCATCTCGTCCGATGAACCGTAATGAAACCTGTGATCAGTTCTTTCCCTTTCATGTACAATCACTAGTCTGTAGTTTCCAGAGTGAACTCTCCCTCCGTAGGAAGGCAGCTCGTTCTTTTTTGACGATGCAAAACGTATGGATATTAAAAGGCAGACTGTTTTCGTGCATTGCTTTGAAATACGAGCTATCAACTGTACAACTTACAGTCACCTTTTATGCACTTGCATGTAAAATAAAAGATTTTAGCGACATCATAACATCCCTGAGACAGAAGCTGCACTAGGACGATGTTTCACTGTGCACATGTTTCTGCATCATTACTTAGGTAAAGTCTCGTATATCATTCAAGTAATGCAAACTCTTTTAATTTACTTCAGGCACTCAATGAACCTCGATAATAACCAGAAGACACACAAATATCTGCTGGTGCATCGGCTCTGTATTTAAAACACAACATTATTTAAGGCAGCGTGTGCAGAACAAAACGTACAATTTCATGGCTCTGGACTCAGAGACCTATGTGGGCCGAGGATATAAGGAATATTAATGCGATATTTCCCCACAGGGCAAATTCCTCGACCGGCACCGAGCGGGCTCAGAGCGCGGGGGGGGGGGGGGGGTCATTCGCAGCGCCCACAGCTGGCAGGGCTTTCGGTGTCGTGTCCAAGGTCGCTGCAGAATGCAGATGCTTGCTGACACCGGGGTCGTGAACTACGTTTAAATGCTTCTCCTCCCGACAACGCTGTTTCTAAAAGCAGCTCGATGCATGGAAACAATGTTCTACTGTAAGAAAAATCTGCATTTATTAAATCATCACGGGTATTTGTCTGTTCAGGTTAAAGTGAGCTCACTAAACTCATTAACCCGTCTAACCAGTCAGTTAATAACAAGTGAGCACACCTGTTCACAGGTGAGTGAAGTGTGTGTACGGACGACGCCACATACCTCGACGTCTATTGCAGTTAATAAAACCAATATGTGTATAATGAATGATGTACGATTACAGGGATGTTAAACCAGTACTGGTGCTTTTCATAATAATGGTAGGATGAAAAATAATCAGAATATTAAATTAAAACTATTTTTAATTGTAAACTGTTTACTTCCTTTCTTTCTTTTATGGAAAATGTTAAATTTAAATATAAAATTGTTAATTTCTTAACAAAAAAACCTGGAGAGAAGCTGGAAGTAGTTGCAAACAGCTTCTTATTTCCTCTTTCATCAGTTATGTATCAACAAGATGAGTCTTTGTGATGAATGTGAGTCTACTATTCTCTCCTTTAGCTCCGTTTTTGGTCTCCACCACCTCCTGAGGGAGACATCTAGTCTCTTCAGCTGCTAAATATTGCACTATGCTCAGCAGCTAGTCTCCAACACTGTCAGTGTGCTGTTTGCTGCTGAACAGGTAGTGCACAGTGTCTGTTTATAGCTTGTATAACAAACAATGATAAACCTAGAATCATATAACGAGTTGCATGCAGCTGGGGGGCTGCCGTTGGGTCACGTGACTCCGGTCGGTCTGCAGGGCCGAACGTTGAAGCCTCTTCTCCGCGGCGCCCGGGCCTCCCCGAGGCCTAACACCCGGTAACATCCGGCCCTCGCACTCGACTCACGGCCGCTCTCTGTGCGTGGCGTTGCCATGGCATCGGGCTGCAGGAAGGATAGGAATTCACCCACAACCGGTGGAAGTCTGCCTGGAGGCTCCTCAGGATTCTCTCATGCGTCACGCTCCCTCCCCTCGCTCCTCGTCCCCGTTTCTCCTCCCCCCCCCCCCCCCCCCCCCCCGCCCCCTTTCACACCTAGACATCATACATTCCCTTTCAGCGTTTGCAGCTTACCCACTTCCATCCCTCCATCTCCCACTCTCACCCATCCCTATAGCCGCAGTTCACTCTTTCGCCACTGTTTCCGTATCTCACCATCACCGTCTCTTCGCCTCTGGCTTCCATCCGTCTCTTTCCAAATTTAGCTCCACCCCCTCCTTCCCTTAAAAAAAACCTCACCTTCCATCAATCCATCCATGCCTCCACCGTCTGCCCCTGCTTCTTACTCTTCCTCTCCGCCTCCCCCTTCCCCTTCCCCCCTGCTCCTTCCACCGTCGTGCCGCCCTCCCGCCGTCATCTTTCTCCCCCCTCCTCTCGCTCTCTATCTCAGCCGCCGCCTCCGGCCCTGCTCTCATCGCAGCTAACACCCCGCTGAGGGTAGGAAGCGACTGTCACGCAGCCAAGAGCCAAGTAGCGAGGAACAGAAACGTCTCACGAGGAAAAAAGAAAGAGGGGCATCATGGGCATCTTTTCTACCTCCTTCCTTCTCTTCAAACTCTCTATTTCCTGCTCCCTTCGACCCTTTTCTCCCCGTTTCATCCCTTTCATCTTCCACCTCCTTGTTCCTTGGTTTTAACCCCCGTCTTTCTGCTGTTAGCGCAACACATTGCCTTCCCACGCGCGCAAAAAACTCTTTTTCTAATAAAAGTCATGAAATTTTCATTCCTACACACTGCCTGGAGAGAAGTAACTGTGTTATCATTCAAGAGAGGCTTTCACAGTTCAAGGCAGTCCTCTCTTGATTCTTAAAGCCAGATGAAGGCCGATCCATCATCATACAGTCGGTACAGTGTTCAGAGGACAGCGTACCGCTGAGAAGGATGACCCGACAGGAACGGCCTTTCAAAAACTATTGGTTAAAAATCAGTGTTCAGAAAAGGGCATACACTGGAACTTGTTGCACATATACATACATATATATACACAGATATACAAAATAACATGTCTGAAATAAAACATGTGTTCCATTCCCAGCTTCACGAAAGAAAAAAACGTTGTGTGCATATATATATATATATATATATATATATATATATATATATATATATATATATATATATATATATATATATATATATATGGCGCTGAGGAGTCCAGAATCATACTTTACTATCGGTTTAGGTGGCCGAAAATGGGTCAAATATGGTGATTTTGATTTGGTTTCCCGATCGAAGGGTTCGTCACACGCGGTGCTTTCAAGGACAGTCTTGACAGTTGAAAATCAGATAACTAAAAAAAAATAAAACATGCTTTTCTAACCCACCGTTCTTAACACATCTACTGCTTCCACACGGCTCTCAATATGGCTACTGCTAAGCCGGCAGCTTGCAGCTAACAGTGCTAACAGTGCCAACAGTGCCAATAGTCCTAACAGTGCAAACAGTGCCAACAGCGCTAACAGTGCTGACAATGCAAACAGTGCCAACAGCGCAAACAACAGAAACGGTGCTGAAAGAGCGAGACATGTTCAAAACTCTTCATCAATACTGTAAGCACCCGTTTCATTTTTATAATCACATGTTGCATTGTTTCCTTTCACTCTCTGTGAACCCAGTCAGTGCTGCAGTGGACTTCATTATCTGAAGGATTCTAACTTTCGATAAGAGCGTTCTAAACACGTTGGTATTTTTCATTCTGTCGGGCTCTGCAGAGGAATAGATGCTCAGGGGTTTTCCCCCGCTGGTTTTCGAGAGATTGGCCAGTTTGCCGAAAGGTTAAAATTTCAATTCCCTCCGCAGCTGTGCGGATGATGAATTGTTTCGTCCTGGACTCAGAGACTAAACCCCTACCTGCTCACTCATTGTACAGCAGCCACCCTGCTGAAGAGTGTCAGCGAAATGTCATCAGTTTAAATGTTCTCATGTAGTAAATGCTGTAGCGCCTTGTAGGCGTCTGGATGTTTGACAGAACACCAATAAGGAAGGAAAGGTCATCACCTCTCTCGGCCCACGAGGGAATATGGAATAATATTTGTTCGCGTTGAACTGTAAATCGTTGAGGGACTCCAGTAAATCATCAGCAACTCCATCTGGTTCTTATGACATTTGACACATTGGAAAAGATTTTAAATAAAACCTGATAATCCATAATCCTTTGAAATGATAATTTCAAGTTTCATGAATCACTGGGGGATGAGTTAGATCATAGAGTGTATATGAGGAGTGAACGTAGTCACTGTGACGTCACCCGCTGGGTTTGTGGACTACATTATTGAAGCCTCGAGTTTGGCTTCTTGGCCGTCGCCATCTTGGTTTTTGGGAACAATACGAGACACGAGAGAGGGTGGAGCTATGTACAAACACTGAATAAGACAATTTTTAAGCCACTCAAATACAATACTGTTGTCTGTATGAGGTTATACATTTGACAGGTTTTCTTTTTTATTATTAGTATATCATTGAGGGTAGACTAAATAACAGAAACACATAAATAGAAAGCTTACTGAGGCCAATTTGTGATTTTGGGCTACACAAAAATAAATTGAATTGTCGTATTCACCGGAGTCTGCTGTTGGAGTTGGAGAAAATTGACCTCATACTTAATTTACCATGTGAGCTTTTGTACATTTAATCCCAATTAATCTCACTGTTTTCTTTTAAATATATATATTTTTATCTGACTTTTATTAGCGACCGACCGTTGTTTGATGCTGGCCATTATTTGAACACTTCATTACAAATGCAGACATTGTACCAGTTACGTGATGTAATGATGTGCTGTTTCGGTCATTTAATTAAACCGTAAATCGCCGCGGTCACGCTCACAGTGGGATCTCCGTTTTTAAAGGTGGTCACAATCCTCCAGCTAACCTCACATCACGAGATAACAGCCGATGCAGACCGACCCCTCGGGGCCGCGTTACACGGACCGGGAGCTCTAATTTACTGCTTATCTGGTCTCCCGCGCGCCTCCGCGTGCCCGCGAGCCGTCCCCTATCTGTTAGCCAGCTACCGGGAGGGAGGGCCAGGAAGCGGAGATAAGAAGCATAGCACCCTGGGGAGCGTCCGCCTCAGCGTGGATGGCCTGTTCAGAGGCCACTCGTGTATTTGTGCGCGAGGACGACCCTCATCTGACCAAATGGCCTTTAGCTGTTGATGCGTCCTGGTGGCGGTGTGATTATTGCATTTCTGTGCACCCTAGTGTGTGTGTGTGTGTGTGTGTGTGTGTGTGTGTGTGTGTGTGTGTGTGTGTGTGTGTGTGTGTGTGTGTGTGTGTTTTGATTGAACATGGCAGTGGAAGCAGACTGTATCAGAGTGTCCGGCCACCGCATCAGATAGATATTTGGCATCGGGTCAAGAAAGCGGCTGATCTCGCCGGGTTCACGGGGAGACACAGCGTGGACAGTTGTGGGTAGCCTTGATTTATTACCCATAGTGCAGCGCTTGGCCGCGATGCTGCAATCCCGCAAACGGGTTATCAGCTTATTGTTTCTCCTCTCGAATCGGATTTCATGGCATTTTAGTTTCACAACGTTCGATGGATCCACACGGAGAAAGATAATCGATGAGAGAAAGTATCGACCGCAGCTGAACACACCCTCCGATTCTCCACCATGTTTCATACCAAAGAACATGGAAGAACGTTCAAAAACAAGCTCAGGTGAATGATTTTAGGATGAGTATTTTCTGCATTATAAGTTACAAGCAAATCGAGAGAGAAAAAGTTGAAAAAGAAACTAAATGTTTATTTTTTGTTTTATTTCCACTAATCTGAAAGAAGACGTGTTATGGAAGCAAAATACATTTAAAAAAAAGACATTGTTTTATGCAAAAACGCTGTACACACGTGCACACACACCACTGCACCTCTGAAGTTATATATGGTATGTTATATATGGTATGTATGTTATGGTTTGTGGACTGCCATTTTGAAGCCTTGAGTTTGAGATTTTGGCCGACGCCATCTTGGTTTTTTCCTGCAACCAGAAGTAGCAGGACAACAGAATGCTGATTTTAACATCTTTAAGTGAACAAAATGTTACAATTAACTTTCATGAACTTAAAGCACACTGAAAAATGATTTAAAGTTCAAAGATGACAACAGTGACAACTCCCAAATCGGACAACGCTGTGGTAGCAACCCGTCAATCAGCGTGTAGCCCCGCCCCTAAAGCATCCCCTGCTTTATGCTCTGTTTGACTCTAAATGGACCATAATGTACTAAATGAACATCATGCTGTATTGAAGAAGACTGTAAACTAGAGATTGAGACCATAAACTCATGTTTACAATGTTTACTGAGGGAATAAATCAAGAGAGAAGTAGAGTCATTTTAGACTAGACTTCTATACAACCAGAGGAGTCGCCCCCTGATGGACACTAGAGAGAATGCAGCTTTAAGACATGAAGCTTTGGCTGAGGAGGTTGCCGCCTGGCTGTCGTCAACACGCCACGCCACAGGAAGAAATATGTCTTCCCTGAACAGCAGGAGGAACACACACATCCAGGAATATAAGTGGAGCAGTGTGCTCACTGTCAAAGCAGATAAATCAAGCCTTTGGATTTCTGGCTCTGGGATCTGATTAAAGTGACAAACGTCAGGCTTTAAAGGAACAGTTCAACATTTTGTGAAATACCATTTCTCGTTTTCTTGCTGTCTGTCAGACAGCAGATAAGCGTATTTCTCAAAATGTCAAACTTGTCCTTTAAAGCTGTCTTTTATAAATGTATGGGTGATGTTAAAGTTAAAACTGTAGTATGACTGTATGTCAGTCTGCTGCTTGGCATGAGTACCTTTGTTCGACATATCTGAACAACACTGTGGCTTTTTGTAGTCAGTGTGATGATTACGCTCCTGTAAACCCATTACAAAGAGTAGTGAGTCACATCATCTACACATGCTTTCTTTACAGATTTTCCATTTGAACCATCCACGCTCTGCAAGACTTCAATTTCTGGACTTCAATACTTGCCTGAGGGTTTGTTTATTACAGATAATTATCAGTCGCAGCGTGTCATTAGCAGCGTTGGAGGACATTTCCTGCGTACGTTTTTTTTTTTCTTTCTTCAAAACCAGGATGTTGCAATAATTAAATTTTTTCAAATAACCTGCAAGTACAAAACACCATTAATTTAAGTCTGTAACTAACTGAAAGGCTTTTTTTTCTCTCCACTTATTTCAAATATTTAATAGACCGAGTTCCAATGATATTTCTAATTAAATATAGAGCAGAATGTGTGTTTGTCTTTGTTATGTTCTGCAAAGGTTGTTTTTTTGATGAGTAATATCTCCAGTGAGGATGAGTCAGGCACACATTTCTGATTGAGAATGGGAATTAATTGCCTTTGGATTGCAGAGGGACAACAGATGATTCACACCATACAATTACCTTCTGACCTTCTGATGGCCTGTAACACAATTCAGTAATTCTTTAAAGGGAGGTTTCCACACCTGAACATTACTCACATTTTAGCAAGTTCGGAAGCTTGTAAATATTTGTATTTTGGACTACAGAATGACATTAATGACTCGGGGCTGAAATGAATCGTCCCAGGACCTCCAACCAGTTGGGTGTACCCTAAAAACCTCTTAAGGGAGGCCTTAATAAGATGCCCGATCCACCTCAGCTGGCCCATCTCCTGCGAAGAAACCCTGTGAACTCAGGAAGCTCATTTTCAGCCGCTTTTTATCCGCCTGCCTCATTTGTTCGATCGCGACCGATCCTGGCTTCTCTCCGCTGGCTCCCTGTTCGTCTTTTAACTGGCTGTTCCAAAGTCAAGGCTGAAAACCAAAGGTGACCGAGCTTTTGCCACCGGGGCCCCTCGGCTCGTAGAATCAGTAATCTCCTTTAAAACACTTCTTAAAACACATTTTTACTGCCTGGCTTTTATGTGACGTCGTCGCTTTTCTGTTTATTTGTTGATTTTACTAAATTATTTTATTTTATTTTATTATATATTTTTATCGTATCGATTGTGCTTTTTCTTTTTGTATCTATTGTACGGTTTAATCGGGTGTGACTCTTGCCTTAGTTTGCTTAGTTGCGCCTCACTGTAGAGCTTTCTGTTGTTTTTATTGCCTTGCTTTTGCTGCTTTGTCCGTCAAAGCACTTTGTAAACTCTTGTTTTTAAAGGTGCTGTATAAATAAAGTTATTATTATTATTACAGAAGCTCGTGACCATGGGTGAGGGTCGTAACGTGGATGGACGCTCCACCTTTATCGTCATTTGTGTAAAACACCCCGATATACTTGAACTCCTTCGCTTGAGACGGTGACTTCCTCCCGACCCAGAGGGCGCGATCCACCAAGAATCAGGCTGGTCTCATCCGGCAGCAGTAGCTCTACCTACAGGAAAAACGATGCGTCGGAATTCGTCGATATTCCACAAAATGTTTCCGTACGTTATCCACGTGATCGCAAACGAGGACGTTGAAGAAAGGCTGTGAAATCACACACCGAAATCACAGCGGGACGAGAAGTCAATGTAGATGTTTTTTGGTTTACTTTAGTGACGGCACTTCCGTAGTTATTTCAACCTAAACGACGAAACGTAACCACGTGGTTTTGTCGACGTTCCCGTAGCGATGGAAGTTTATTTTGAAAAGACTTGTAAAGACATGAAACTGACACGCGATGCTGGCTTTTGTACGAAAAACGCAGGAAAAAAATGAGGAGCAACCTTTGGAAAGATATAATACGAACCGAAGATTACATGTATTCATACAAGCTCAAAGAAGACAGACCAGAGGCTGTCTGAACCCCATGCCCTTTGAAGGGAATCCACTCTCCCAATGATATCTGCTTTGATGTCACGTATGTCTGACACCTAAGAGGCAAACACACATTCTCTCACGTCTGCTTTTTATTTTTATTACCACAAACAGGTTTCCATCTCACTCCATTCGAGCCTTTTAGCACCTCGGCGCCTTAGTTCAGCAACCGCTTCCTGCGCCTGCTGAACGTGATATGTGGGGGCACACGAAAAGGTGCTTGGAACCCAAAAACACACAGTAGCAGGGAGACCTGGTTCAACAACCACACACACACACACACACACACACATCTCAAAGATGGGTGCTTTCATAAATAAATGAAACCGACTCCTCCTCCTCCTCTTTCTCAATTCATGTCCTTATTCTCTCACTTTGCACCTCCTCCTCCTCCTCTATCTCGGGTGAGAACTGATGCACGCTGGCGGTGGTGGGACTGTGAAGTCGACGCAGCCTGCAAAATAACAACGCGTACGTCGCCCCGGGGTTGCCATGGCGACGGGCCGCGAAGCACCACGAGGTGCGATGGGAGCCGGCAGGTGTGATGTCGCCCGAGCCTTCCCCCGTTCAGTAGTGGGGGGGTTGGGGGGGGATTATGAACGCCAGTTTATTGTGATTTTTGGAGGAAAGTAAACAGAAATAATTTTCTTCGCTCGACAGCTTATTTCTCCCGGTTCACATGTTACGGAAGAGCGTCGACTTGCATTGGAGGCCATTAAGTTTGTTTTTGTTTTGTATTAAAGACATAAATCACATCCTCCAATGTATGTTTTATTAAATAAATATTATAATTATAATGAAGTAGACCTTTTAATGAGTCGTTGGCAGATTCAGCAAAGAGACTTTTTCTCTTTAATTTATTAACATGATTTAATTTCAATAATATATGTACATACATATATATATACATATATATATATATATATATATATATATATATATATATAGCAACATGCTTCTCTATACTGATACTTCATTAATAATTTAATAATGTCACATAGAATCAGATATCACATGAGACATTTTACAGTAGAACATGTACTTTAACTACATGAAGCTGATAATACTTGTGTACGTGTACTGCTGGTACTTTAACGACGTAAAGTTGATAATACTTGTGTACTTTTACTTCCGATTCTTTAACTAAATGAAGCTGATATGTGTGTACTTTTACTGCCAGTACTTTATTAAAAGTAAAAAGGTATCGTGAGCTTCATTTAGTTAAAGTAGAATTTTGAATGACTTACTTGTGATGGAGTATTTCTACATTGTCATATTGGTACTTTTACTCATGATTCTGAATACTTCATCCACCAGTGGAAATATGTAAAGGCCTCTGATCTCTCACATATATTCACCCTCAAATGATGCCATGAGTAACACAATTAAAGCTCAGAGATGTGAGTTTGTCTCGTTCATTCTGAAGGTGTTAATGGAAGCATTTACCGTACTGAAGGAGAACGGCAGGAGGATGGGACACTCGCGGGTCTGCTTCCCGTCACCGCACTGAGTTATGGCTTTGTCGTGAATTGATTAACGTTTCAAAAACAGCCCGTTAAGGAGCGTAATTCGGCGGGGTCCGACCGGGCCTCGCCGTGTGATGTGATCATTAATTTGTATTACAGAGATTCTCAAACGCCGATAATTCCCCCAGTTTTGTTTTTTGACAGTGAACTCGGAGGCGATCATAAATCATACTTTTCTCGTACGAGGCGGTACAAGATGTCTCGTCCAAAAGCAATTCATCATATTAATAAATGTGTCACTGCTGTGCTCTTTTTACATTCTCGCTTTTTCTTCTTGCTGAACTTAAAGAAGAGTTAATCTGGAGATTTAAAGTGCGACTTCAGGAACAAAGTATCGGCAGATTGTTGCCGGAATCAGTTCCACCGGTACGGTGCGTCCTTTTGAAGGTAGGAGGAGAAGCTCGGAGACGGGTCGAGCACTAGGACCCACGGAAGGGGCGGGGTTTATTAAAAAGGGGCTACGACTCACCTGTGCTCTTCTTCCTGCATTGAGAATCACCTGAGCAGCTGGACCTGAGTTCTTTGTTTGGTGTTCTTTCGATAGGCTCCTTTTAAAATTGTTAACGGCAAGACTACAAATTTCTAAAAACCAATAAGTTTAACATTGAGTTGATCATGAAAAATCAAATAATCAGCACGTTTTTATTTTGGTGAGGTACTAAAACTTGCTGTGATTTGCCAAGAATTCACCGTACGCTTAATCCTAATCCTGCTGTTCTTGAATTTAACATATTGCAATCAATGTTTTGGGTTTGTAAACGGCTCTTGGCATCCAAGTCGAATTTATAGCTGGACTTTTCTGAAAGCTCCAATATTTCCAACTTAGTTCTTAATTCAAAAACAAACATTCAAGGTAATGAAACGCATGTTGATAAAAACATATTGTCAGTAGACTTTCTAGGTAAATGTTTTTTGGATAGTGATCGACTGACTGTGGTCAGGACTCTTTGGAACATACTTTCTGTGTACTCGAATTCCTCTTTTTAACATTTATCTACACTAATTTCCCAGCGGTTCCTGTCTCGACCCACAGCATTTATAATTATGTTGTTTGTTATGGATCCATTTTCTTGCAGTAATTACTTTAATTGTGTAATGCCTCTCTTTCCTTTTGGCCTGCATTTAAGCCTTTCATTACGGGGACAATGCCCCAGACTGAAGCGAGCTACTGTTTTAATACAACCATCAAGAAGCCTAGCAAAATTAAACTTATAGACACATTGAAATTTAAATAGTTTGTTATATATATTAATATTATATCTATATTTATATTTTAAATATTGGAAAAAAAGTAAATTGTTTCCAAAATTTGCAACACATGTTGTCTCTATATTCATTGTCTCAGTAATCCTTTCATTATTTGACTAACAGGACACCTAATTGCAAGATCGATTGCGATGACGATGATGTCGGAGAAAATCTATCGATCGCATGAGCAAAAGTCAATATTGAATTGTTTTTTATCGACATTATAGATTGTAAAGAAAAGAAATTGAAAAGCTCTGGATTAGGTGTGAATAGGGTCATAGGAATAGATGGGCTCTAATTACCCGGTCAGTCCGCGGGTCAGAACTGGTATCTGTGCCGTCTAAACTATACAGTAACATGTACGATATACGTGACAATCCGGTGTGCGAGTACAGTTCTCAAATATATTAAGTACTTGGAGGCCTTCCTCGGTTCTACAGACACTTTTGGCAAAATTTATACATGTGTGACTTCATAATCTCTAATATTAGGTATGATATTTAAAAAGCATGAGTAGTGTGTGCAGGGTAATAATTGCCTCATTTCACAGGCCCTGACACCTTATAATATGTCTTGGTAACTGCACACCATTTAGCAGATTTGTAAAGGTTTTTTTTTCCTCCAGTGTTGGAGGATCATAATGACCTCAGTTCTTAACAATATACCTGCCAGCCAAACCGCCGTCTATTGGCGCACTGCAGAGACGTTCAGGGAAATCACTCTGAATGGAACAACTGTGACCTGCGCACTCCTTTCTCCTGCTGCTTTTCTTCTCCCGTGTTCCAAGCGTTGCCACATTTTGCAACAGAAGCAATAATAATCAGCAGCAGCAGCCGCGGTATTCTAACCAGATGATTATCAGCTCCGTCTTTATTATAATGTGTTTTAATTGCAGGGCGCTCGGTTTAAAGCCAAACCCAGGTGGGATTATTCAGAATAAGTCAAATGAATTGTGTGAATAGCTGTGACGTGCCACCGCCCCTGTGCGCACTCCTTTCTAAAGGCTTATTTAATTTCCCCCTCACTGTGGCTTTCAGTGCGTAACTTCCCTAGTGTGCCACGGTGGGTGTTTTTCATATTCATCAGGGATTTGAAGCAAGAAAAGAAGAATTAAATCTCCAAATGAAAGGACAAAATCACATCATTCAGGCCATTTCTTTCTATGAGGAAATGTATTATTATTTTTTCTCAGAGCTTTAGAGACGGCCATGTCGACTGTTATCACCGTAGTTTCTAAAATTGAAAATCCCAAACCCTTTTATTACTATAAAGACTAGTGTTGAAAAGATAAACCCGGAGCACCGCACTATGAATCTAGTTTCTATAATTACACTCACTCTGTTTTGAATCAATGCTAGAGGAAACTAATGACAAAGCGGAGCGGTCGATCAACTGTTTGAACGTAATTTATCTTCTTCTAAATCAAAAGTGAGAAAACAGTTAAAAGTACGGGTGCGAGATTAGTAACAGGCATGAGGAGATATAGCAGGAAAACCTTTTATCTAAATAACACAGGAAAGTGCCATTTGCTGCAATATTGAGCCTAAGTCCAATTGTATTGAAATGACAAATTGTTGATTCCATTGCCTGACTCAATACAGCATGATGTTCATTTA
Organism: Cebidichthys violaceus; assembly: GCF_023349555.1. Lineage (NCBI taxonomy): Eukaryota > Metazoa > Chordata > Actinopteri > Perciformes > Stichaeidae > Cebidichthys > Cebidichthys violaceus. The sequence continues at coordinate 3,582,670 of NW_027176472.1, forward strand.
GTAAATTATGGTCCCATTACGAGTCAAATAGAAGCAGGGTGCGCTTTAGGGCGGGCTTACTGTGATTGACAGGTCGCTACCACAGCGTTGTGCGGTCTGGGAGTCATCTGTGTTTGCGTCTTGGAACTTTAACCCTGTCGGTGTGTTTTCAGCTCATGAAAGGTATTTGTAACATTTCGGTTTCTCAGAAAAATGTCTTCGACGGCCCAACGTCTTTCTGTGAGATCAAGTTGAGCATTTTTATTCAGTCCGGCTGTGCCGTAAATGCCGTCGGTGTTTTGTTTTTAACGAGTGACGGTGGCAGCTGTAGAACATGTAGGTGTCCTTGTAAGAGTCTTCATTCAGTTTTCAATACATTCTCATCTGTGTTTATTATCTACGACCAACCGCTGAAGTGTTCGGCTGAAAGTCGCCGGTCATCACGGTCACTCTTCTGTACAATTCTGTAGAACTTGAGTCCACTGTTGGAATATTGTTTCCGACAACCGACCATGCAACAATCAGACATTCCAAAGCTGTTAACAGTTGTTGTTGTTCAAGGTTTCACGCTTGCCAACTCATCCGGATGGCAAAATGCCACTTCAGTTTGATCACGTCTGCTGCAAAAAGGTATATAGTGCGTTCATTGCAATAGTAGTCCTGCCTTGTTTCTCTTTGTATGGTTGATTAAATGCAACCAGAATTATAATTTTTTTTCACAAAGTAACAAAGCACTAGTTCTTCCCCTGAATCTCTTGCATTGTTTTTAGACTGACTTGGATGTGGAGGAACAGGAAGTGGTGTGTTTTTTCAGGTGTGTGATGAAGTCCCATTAGCCAGTAAGGAGCAGCAGCTCAGCGCCGAGCTTTAGAGACCGGCACCATCTGGCTCAGCGTCGCTGCCGCGCCATAGATGACACTGTTCCCCCTGCATGCATCCCCAAACCCTGACAGCAAATGCAGGACGGCAGACTGTAACAGTGAGGGATTTCTTGTTTTTCTTACTGGCAAAGTGAGACTGCTCAACAGGGCTGGGAGAGCAAATTACCACACCTTGTTTTTTAAATTCACTACACAAACGCAAGAAAAGAGGAAACCGCCGCTTGATGTCATACCTGTACTTCCCATTGTGACTGCAGAGTGCCCCCGAGCAAGTGCAGCGAACACGATGTCTGATTAAACCGTTGTCATCGCTACAAAAGGGCCCCCACCTGAAACGTGCATTGCGTACAATAGAATCAAACTAAGTTTAATTTCGTGAAGGTTTCCTGCCATTTCGGGTCCGACAGCAAACCGCAGAGAAACGCTGTTCAAACGTCAAATGTTTTTACTCCGTTCTGCCCTTGAGCAAGGCAGTGCACCTGCAGCCTGCTTCAGAAGGTGCTGCTGTGTTTTTTCGTTGCTCTCAACCTTGATCATCGTTGTGCGCGCTGATCCGGCTCTTCTTAAAACTTTCCCAGAGGAGCATTTTTAAAGCTTGAATACAGTTTAGCAGCGCAGTGCACTGCTGATGCATTCTGTGTCATTGTGAGGAAATGGAAGAACTGTTTCAGATTTTTTTTCAATTATGCAATGGAATCGACCGTACTCTCTCCATCCTTATTAATGTACTAAACAGTATGATGGTTTTATTTTTCTCGTGCCTTATCTGTACACTGAGAAAAAAGGGCAGATTTTCGCCTAAAAAAACGTAGATTTTAGTCGCACACTGTTCTTCAAAAACGGCAGACGTCTTAGTCATGTATGGAGCTCTGGGAGTTAGCGGCCACCTGGTGACAGCGCGATGACTATGTCCACTTCTTATATACAGTCTAGGATTTTACCTGACCCTTCTGTGCTTAGGTCAGCGCTTGTATGAAAGACAACAATCAGGATTGCTTAAACCAGGGGCCACTAATAGGCGGTCCGGGTCTGGACCCAGACGGCATTGTATCCGAACCCGGACCTATAACCGATAAGATAATTGAGAAAAAATGTCGACGGAGCACTTCTATTTTAACAGGCGTAGCTTTTATAGCCTTTACGGCACTCGCTCAGAGGTCCAGTAAAAAAAAAAACACCGACCAAAACATGCGTTGTAAATCGTATCATGTGATGCTACCCAGCCAATCAAAGCTTCGTATTCCGAAAAGCGTTGCGACTCCAGTGAGATATACGGACACGGGAGAGACACCCAACAATCAGAAAAGTGTGCGAGTCATAAGTTATTTCACACGGCGTTCTCCAAAAAGAGAAAAGTGGACGAGCAAAACCAGAGCTTTAACCAAGGATGGACAGACTCTTGTTTGTTCATTCTTCCCGTGGGTATTTCTCATATAGTCACAAACTGTGTTGATTACTAAATGCTGCAATGTAAAGCGTCACGTCGGGACCAAAGCACAAATCTTTTGAGCAAACTTACCCACTCAAATCCGAAATGAAGGCACAGAAAATGTACCTCAGAGGCCAATATGATCAGAATGCTCAACAATGCAGTAAACAGAGTGCGGTTTCAATAACCACAGACAAAGTCCCTGCACACAATTTCGTCTTTTTAGAAGATGAGAATAAGTTAACCCTTATTTCACTTGAAATCAGAGGATAATATGTATTGTTAGAGTTTGCATTATTCATAATTCATCCAGTTCAACTTGAAATCTGACAATAAATATTATATTATTGACTACATTCACAGGCTAGTGCAACTGCTAAGCTACTTCAATATTTATGGCACTCAATCATCGTGCATGTTAGACGTTATTGTGATGTTACGGACCTTTGCGTGACAAAATTCTCTCTAACATTTTGCACTTGTCTTCAGGATCGTGTCGGTAAACTAAACTCATCGACTGAGTATTAGACTCTCAATAACTACCTCATCACATGAGCTGCAGAGGATTCCCAAGTGCCTCTATTCCTCACAGAATCTCACAGAGAACATTGGCTCCATCCAATCAATATTTTAATATGCATCACTCCCTAACCTTCCTCTCCAGTTCAGGCTTTTACTGTGAAATCCACCTTTTTATGGTTGTAAAATTAAGTATTTGTGAGAAGAAATCGATGGCTGACATTTGTTTGGCTGCAGAGAATCAATATCTGATACTTGGAATGACCCAAATAACCGTAGGTTAACGTTACGGGCTGCAAAGATAATGCTGAAGTGATTTTCAAAATCTTCTTTAAATCTCACGCGCAAAGCTTTCCAGGAAATGAAGTGAGTTGTTTTATACATTTATCTGAGAAATGTGTTACAAAGCAATCACAGACATTCTTTTAAGCAACACTTTCCAGTGAAACCCCCACCTCTCACAAGTGAACATATCCAGTGGAAAGTAAGTAAATGAAATGCTGTGACGTGTCTTAAGATAAGATAGAAACAGTGGATGGATGGAAAGATAGATTTACAGCCATGTATAGATAACGGAATGGGCTTACCGAGCACTGAACCGGCCTTCAGTGAGAAAATGTTACCAAAAAAAACCACGAAGTAACTGCAAAGAGACTCACAATAACTACAGGGACAAAAACAACTACAAAGAGACTCAAAATAACTTCAAAGAGATGCATAACGACTACAAAGAGACACAAAATGACTAGAAAGAAACATAATGCAAATAGAAAGAGATGCAAACCAAATATGAAAGAAGGGCAAAACTACCACAACTAGAAAAAGACCAAAGCAACTACAAAGAGACACAAAACAACTACAAAGAGACATAACACAACTACAAAGAGACACAACTACAAAGAGACACAAAATAACTACAAAGCGACACAAAATAACTACAAAGAGACTTAAAACAACTAAAAAGAGATTAAACAACTACGTCTTGTGGCTCTTGGCCTGTGTAGGAGAGGCGGTGGACCACATATCATACTTCAATGTGTCCTCAGACAACGTGTATAATATCGAACGAAAAAGGTATTCCTCATTTTTCATTAGTTTTCCTTACAAATGCAACATGTCTGTTTCCGCTCGTTACATGGACACAGTCCTTTTAAAAAAAGACTTCCGTCTTCACAGAAAACCTCGCAAGTTTAGGCATAAAAACTACTTTTTTAGATGTAGGAAAAGATCAGAGTTTAGGTAAAGCTAAATGCTGAAGTGACTTATGGATGTATTGATATCATTGGATTTATGATTTACTATAGATATTGCTACAAATGGTGTTTGAGACCTTCCTGCTTGTTTTGTTTTACAGGAAGAAAAGATTTTGATATAAAAATACCAAGAAATCGATATCTCATAACTTTGTTTGCATATGTTGCTAAATAGTGCACAACAATGACCGGGGATGCAATTTGAAAGAGTTGAAAAAGCAATTTTTCATTTCAATCTCGACATTAATTTAATTTGAATTAAAATGCATTTTAATTAAATGTTGTGCTCCAGATTACAGCTGTGCTCTACATGTGCAGCCATATAAGAGAGGTGTACTAAACAGCCATATTGCAGGAAGCCGGTTGCGGTGGAGATCCGTGGAATTAAAATCCCTGATGAGCATGTATTGCTAATTACTGCAGGGGCTGAGGGACTCCACATGGACATGTAACATAAACTCCCCAGCATCGTACAGATGACTCAATATCTCAAACCGGTGTGTGGATTATGAGGGATTACAAACAGTCCAATCATCTCACGTACACTAATGTCAGGGTGTTGTGTTGCACCGATGGAAGTGCGTGCCTGTCTTAACGGTACAACCCAGTGATAACTGGTTTAAATCCCAGTAGAGTTATGCATTGCCAATTAGCCCATTTTTAAAAATGGGTCCCCTGTTTTAAGAATATCAACTTTTTCCTAATAATAATAGGTCACTCAAAAATAACTCAAAATGTCATAGATCTCTATGGATGCCAATGTCTGTGGGTAAATCCATTGCTTTGGTCCAGATTGAACAACTATTGGATGGATTACCACGACATTTGGTTCGGTCATCAATGCTCCGCTCAGGATCAAGTGTTCTTGCATGAAAACACAAACACACACAGTTTTGGTTAAATCATACAAGATATGTTGTGTGTTTCTTATTTTGTCTGTCTCCTTTTTCACTTGTTTAAAAATGGGCACAACAAGACAATGACAAAGTAGAGAACCAGAGAGTACCAACCAGGAGACATTGTAATCTGATGACGGCTAACTTCGGCTACTGTGCATTTATTACTTCATATTTGTAATATTTATAGAGAAGTACCACAAACGAAACGGCATCATCAGGTCGATACTTTAGGTTATGACGAAATACCTTTTAAAACTAGTGACATTACCATCAGCCTCAGCCGTACTTTGTGTTTACTGCTTATTAGCAAATGTTAGCATGCTAACAAGCTAAACTAAAATGGTGAACGTTAAGGCTAGAAGCATTTTTAAACCTGATTAAATCATGGTGTAACTTTACATCATGTTGAAACTTCAAAACTATAACTGAAAGATTAAATTAAATGTATTTTGTTCCACCAAAACTTCTAACTCCAATTAATTTTTTTTAACTTTAAAATGGCTGCCTTTTTAAAGATGGATTGAGCAAAATAATCAAGTTGTTCAATGAAAGTTAAGAGTCTTTACACAACTTAATTTTTTGACGTACCGGATTCAGGAAGGAAACTGTTAAGGAGCTGAACAGGAACTTTGGAACAGATCAGCAGAAAGTGAACTGTTTACTCCTCTTTTAAGTCCTGACGGCATGCAAAATTATTTTGTATTGAAATGTGGTAAAAGCAAGGATCTCCATATTGGTTAAACTCTATTCAGTTATGGTTTGAACTTTGATTTACTAAACAGAGACTTGTTTGTAATTGTGCAACAGAGCTTTGCTTCATCTTGAATCTAGATTTTCTCAATTTAAACCGAGTTTTTGCTAAAACTCTGAGAACGAATCTTAGATTAATTCAATCCTATTTGGGGCAACCCAGTCTAAACCTGCTAAAACATTAGCATGTCTTAGCATCGTCACTTTGGGCAAGACGCTGATGGTAGCATTTAGCCCGAACTGCACAACACTGAACAAGTTGTATTTAAAGAACGCTGTGACAAATGACGTCATTAATTATTGACGAAGGAGTCGTGTGTTATCGTTTTTTTCCGCTTACACTCTACCTCAAACTAATCTTTACCTTATTATGATTATTATTATAAATGCTATTTGTATACTGGTTATTATGGGATGTCAGTTTCCATCAGAGGGAATGATGCTGTTGAACGTCATAAACTCTGAGATGGGATATCGATGTTTTAATGCTCTCTCTGTATTCTGACCAGGCTGAATTGATTTCCCCACTCTGACTTTGACATAGGTGTTTACTTGTCCCTATCAATACCTCTCCTAGCATTATATCAGCCTTCTTTCTCTCTCTCTCTCTCTCTCTCTCTCTCTCTCTCTCTCTCTCTCTCTCACCTCAATGGGGGGCAAATTAATCCAGATTGTCTTGTTCCTTTTAATCAAAGGCCCATCACACACCATGCCGGGTCGTCATTAAAGGTCAACACTGTTGTGCGGGCGAGAGGCGCAGAAGCGGCTGATTTTACTGCGAAATAATGATTACAATGTTCTCATTACGACTCGTTTGACAAACACACAAAGTCGATGGTGATGATGTGTCCCGCTGCGTAATGGTTCAGTGGAGTCTGAATGTATGTTGAGTAAATAACATGATGTGAGTTCTGTTGTCGTGAATAAATCTATTTAGCTTATATGATATTATGATGGTATTATTCAACACAGCAGATCGGGATCACAAATTAGCCCCTGGCTGAGACCTGGAAGAAGTATTACAATGATTTAATTAAAGTTACTGTGAGGAACTTTTTTCTCAGTGTAGTCCTGATCCTCTATCAGACCTCCATCAGATAGAAGATGGTCTGTTTCTACAGAGTTATTCTTAATAATGCTCGTCATTGGGGCCACCGGGTCGGATTCTGGTGAAACCAGATGAACTCATGCAGGTTCACCAGAAACTCCTTCAGTTCAGACTCCAGCAGAGACTGGTCCACCGTGGACAGACCCAGACCCTCCAGTAGAGACCTGGTCCACCGTGGACAGACCCAGACCCTCCAGCAGAGACCTGGTCCACCGTGGACAGACCCAGGTCCGGCTTCACCTTCAGCCTCAGACCTGCAGTCGGAGCTCCGGAGGGAGGAGGAGAGCTCAGCTCCCAGCAGCAGCAGCAGCGCCTCCTCCTCCTCCTCCTCCTCCTCCTCCTTCTTCTCCTCTCTGCTGTAGACCCAGGACGTATTGCTGGACTCGCTGGAGGGAAGGGAGGCAACGGGAGAACCAGAACCAGGACTGAGAGGGTCAGACTGTCAGACCCTGCTGCAGTAGAATGAGAGGTTTTCTAAAAGGAGTCTGGTGCTCAGAGACACTACCACAAATGACTGTTCACAGAAGGCCATGGACATTAAAACGAGAGTGGGCAAGCACACTGCTATACTTCAATAATTGAGACCAACAGGAAACATTTCCATCAGTCTACCTGCTATTTCTGAAGGTAAATGGACAAAAGCCATTTTGAAAATCTTGCCCACGGAGGTCTTTTCAATCAGCGAACACAACAAAAGCCGCTCCTCTTCCCTCGGAGATCCTCTTTCTCTGCGTGAATAGCCGGGGCGGCTGCTCACTACCTCTTTGTTGACTTTTTTTTGGAGATCATCAGCGGCGCTGCGAGATGCCGCCGAGGCGATACAAAAAGTGAAGCCTCATACGGATTTGATTATTTTTTTTCAAATTGCATTTTGAAGCTTCAAAGAGCAGCCGGAGAACGGAGGTGACATTTAGTGTCACACTTAATGACTCCGACCGATTGCGTTACAAATGAAATTCTAATGGGAATATTGTATTTTAATCTGCTTTCTTCATTAAAAGTAATATAGAAATTTATGGAGCGCTCGTGATAAATGTACTCATTGTTGCGCATAAATAATAAATCACTGGTACTTTGAAATCTTCCCTGGAATGTGTTTTTAGTACGGTTTGGCTCTTCCAGCCTTTAGCGCATCTTGCCCGAGTGATATTGATTTAAAAAGAATTAAGGTAACTATGGAAGCCCTTTGACATTTAGACCAACTAACCTTAAACGGGGGCGGTCTCAACAATGGATTTCAAAAAATCATTCTTTCTGACCCAGCTTAGACGCTGAGAGGGAAGTCAACAACGAACTCGAACCACATGTTTGTGGAGTAGGAACACGTCAGTATCAGGTTTGTACTCATTGAAAAATGGTCCCAATTCTTGCAGCAACTTTTTGCCGGAGATTCATTGGAAAACTGTGTAAAAAAATAACGCCAAGATATGAATGACTACGGGGGACCTTCTGAAACGTCTCGCAAGATTTTCTCTCCCATCTTCAACCACTTATCTGGGATCGGGTCGCAGGAGCAACAGCTCCAGCAGGTGGACCCCATACTTCCCTTTCCCGGTGCCACATCAGCCAGCTCTGACTGGGGGGATCCCGAGGCGCTCCCAGGACCAGTTTGGAGATATAGTCCCTCCACCTGGTCCCGGGCCTCCCTCAGGATCTCCTCCCAGCCGGTCGTGCCTGGAACACCTCCCTAGGAGAGGCGCCCAGGTGGCATCCTCACCAGATGCCACCTGGGCGATCCAATAAACATCTGTTAACATTAAAGTGACAGCGCCCTCTAGCTGTTTCCTCCAGACGATATACATTGGTTTCTCCTAACCACGACCAGCGTCTTCCCCTTAATCAAGAGGTTAATTAAATATATATAAAGAGAATAACCAAACCTTAACCACAGCAGTATGAGATCACGAAAAGGCTTTTATTTTGAAATGGTTTGTTTACCTGTTGATGTGGGCGTCAGATCAGGAAACATTTACTGCTTATGTGTTGCCCTGGAGGGCAGTGACAACCACTCAACCACCCAGTGAATGGAGATCACTATTGTCATTGGCAGGTGCACATGTCGCGGTACCTTTTTATGTCTTCCTGTCAGCTGCTGTCACCGATGGTTGTGGCTGAAGTCAGACGGCCGACCACTGCGGCATTGTGAGGGTAAACATGAGGCGACGGCCCTCACGAGAGGATGAGAGGAGAGCCAACAACAGCAGCGCGACACTGTGTCCTCGCCGTTAGCGGCACAATCATCGGCCGTAGGCTCGGCGACACAAAGGGAACGGAATGAAAACCCCCTCTGTGCTTTTCTAGGCCCTTCATCATATCATAGGCAACGCTGCTGCCAGAGGATATTGAGGAAATCAATTTACCCGATTGTGTTGTTGCTTTGTGAAACTGAATTATTTTCAAAGTCTGCTAATGAATAATATCGATAGTCTTTAACAAGTTTCTTCAAAAGCGATGGTACATGTTTGTATGTAATTTATTTTTTGGGTTATGAAAGCATTGATTGCTGGTTTCTATCCAGCCTGAACAGTTTCATATTTGAGCCTAAATCTCTGCAAATATCACGGCGGCATTAGTTTGAGAATTTTGAGAGCAAAACTAAGATGAACAATTTTCTGCAACTTTCTTGCTCTCGTCAAGAAATTTGTGCTCGAGTGGAAAGCAATATAATCATAAACGCATTAACTTTATGAATAAAATACATATAGCGTGATGCGCCGACCAGACTTCTCAGACCCACCAAGATGAATTACCTGGGCGGATAGGGACCCCCCACCCCATTGTTGATCTGTGGCTTACATGGACTGAGTGTAATCAATAGGAAACACCGGATAAATCATGGAAATGTTTGACTGAAGGAGACCAGGTCCATATTCTGTATGTGGGGTGTCCACTAGAACACGTTTACATCATAGACTGTTTACAAGAAGTGGACGTAGTCGTCGTGACCTCACCCATTGATTTGTGGACGTTTTGAAGCCTTGAGTTCGGCAATTTCGCCGTCGCCATCTTGGATTACGGTCGTCGCCGTGCTGTTGTTTTTTTGGAGTGCGGAGGAGTGACGTAGAGACGGCGTATACTTATACTTACATAATTTACTAAATGAACATAATGCTGTATTGAAGAAGACTTGAGAAGTAGAGTAATTTTCTCATAGACTTCTGTACAACCAGAGGAGTCGCCCCCTGCTGGCCAGTAGAGAGAATGCACGTTTTAAGACACTTCCGCGTCGGCTTCACTTGGTAGAACCAGAGGTTGCCGCCTGGTTTACGTCCTTTAATGTTAAAAAACCCCATTATTTTGCTCATATCGTCAGTTTGAATAGACCCTCCGTCTGAAATGTTTTACTTTAGCGCCTGTCTCTTTAAGCTCCCGCCTCCTGAAAAAGCCCAGTCTGCACACATTGGTCAAAAATCCTAACTAAATCAACTACACAGCGTTTAGCGGCACTTCTACCATTGGCTTTACAGTTGTGACATCACAACCTCTTGTTTAAAGGCACAGTTTCTGAATACGAGCTGTGTATTATGGGTACTTATGGAGCCCGTAGACCTGCTTTATACAAAAAAAACACAGGAAATCTGCAATATGGGAGCTTTTTAATCACACATCCTGATATGCAACACTTGGTGCAGCGCTACTGTGGGGGTATTACGCACCACAGGCTTGCCTCGTGTAAACGCTGGGGTGCATGGCGTCATAGCAGTGGTAACCCAGTTAACACAGCGTCTGGTGCCAGTTGTCCTCTGGGCTGTCCAATGTAAAATCCTCAACGCCTGAGCCTGAGGAAACGTATCCCACACATCAAAGTGGGAGGAAGTTGAACATCAGGGCTGACATGTGAAGCACACAGACATCTGTGTTCAAATGAATAAATAAGTGATCAGATAATGCATAAACCATGAAGGCGGCTAGTGAGAGCATGTTTACACGTGCACGCCTTAGCTCCGTAACGTGCACTTTGTGTTGCCGGGATGCGTCTGCCACGGTAACACTTCTATCGCTTGACAGTGTTGCTATTTTTTCTTGTAAAGTGGGAGTGGACGGCCGGCTATCCAATTACACGGAGCCTCACTTTTAGTGGCCTCGGCCTCAGGTAACGTTATTGATGTCTCGGAGCGCCGTCCCATTCCTCACGCGGCGTTTTTTGAGCCTTTGCACCCTCTCTCTCTCGCCCTCAAGACATTTACGCTGAGCACGCAGGTGACATCAGTTAAAGTCTGTTCGGGTTCAGTACTTTCGGGCCAAGAGTGCACAATGAGATTGGTCCAAAGAGTCGGTGGTATCGCCCCACTCCAGTGTGTGTGTGTGTGTGTGTGTGTGTGTGTGTGTGTGTGTGTGTGTGTGTGTGTGTGTGTGTGTGAGATTCAGCTGATGGAACGAGTCCAGGACTGCTGTGTTGGGGAAAGAAATACTGCAGCGATTAATGAGCAGGAGGAAAAAGAAGGAAACAATAATGACGGACACTTAAAGAGGGAGAAATGCATCAACCGACTCGCATGTAGCCATCAAAGCAGCTTTAATCTACACGTTGTGGCTCTACGGGTGTCTGTCGGTCCACAGCTTTGGTTCAGACTAAAATATCTCAACAACTGTTAGAAGGATTGAGATTGAATGTGGTTCTGACCAGGCGGCGACCTCCGGCACCACCGAGTGACGCTATTGCAGAAGTGTCTTAAAGCTGCGTTCTCTCCAGTGTCCACCAGGGGGCGACTCCTCTGGTTGTATAGAAGTCTAGTCTAAAATGACTCTACTTCTCTCTTGATTTATTCCCTCAGTAAACATTGTAAACATGAGTTTATGGTCTCAATCTCTAGTTTACAGTCTTCTTCAATACAGCATGATGTTCATTTAGTACATTATGCTCCATTTAGAGTCACACAGACCATAAAGCAGGGGATGATTTAGGGGCGGGGCTACACAGTGATTGACAGGTCTCTACCAGAGACGTATACGGAGTCTCTACGTCACTCCTCAGTCCAGATATGGTCACTTCCTTTTCACTTATTGCAAAAATCCAAGATGGCGACGGCCAAATGGCAGAACTCGATTCTTCATAACGACAGTCCACAAACCAGTGGGTGACGTCCACTTCTTATGTACGGTCTACGGTTCAGACATTCGTGTTACCGTCTGGATTAATTGTAATAACTTTGGTGAAGTTAGCATTAAGCTCAAATTACTGCTGTGCCTCAGAGTGGTGAGCATGACTGGTGCTAGATAAATTCAGATCCAACGAGTGTGTGTGTGTGTGTGTGTGTGTGTGTGTGTGTGTGTGTGTGTGTGTGTTGTGTAAATGGGGTCTCTGGAGCTCCAGCAAATGATTAGGTGAATCTGCAGCCTCTGCGTTACACAGAGCTTTATAGCGACTTTCAGCTCACTGTTTTATCTCTCCGGTGCACAACTTTACTGCTCTGGTTCTCTCTCAGCACTTTCACAGCATTTTTTTTTTTATTCAGACAAGAAAGCTGTGAAACGCCACTGTACACTGCAAACAGCAGACGGACCCAATGAGAGACTAGCTGGGTGAACAAAGTGGAGCGTTTAGCAGCTAAAGAGAGCGACGTTTCCCTCAGGAGGTGGAGGAGACCAAAAATTGAGCTTATTAAAGAGAGAGAATTTTTCTCAAACACAAAGATTCCTAATGAGTCTTCATGTTGATGTGTAACTGCCGGAGAAGCAACTGTTTGCTAACAAGTTCAACACATCAATTTTGCACTAGTTGCCCCCCCCCCCCCAGTGGCCAACAAATCGTTTTAAGAACTGCGTGAATGCCTTCATACGCATCGCTCGAGGCGTTACTTCATTCGCCGACTTCCCTCCTTCAGAGATGGCCAGGGAAAGGACAACCAACGGAGCGGCACTCTTCTGAGAGCCCATCAGACGACTTCTGTCCTACAGAACGATGTGTTTCAATACAGTGTGAGAGGAAGCTGGGAATGTGTCTTAGATTGAGATGTTGGTTTCTAAAAGCAGTTCATATTGAGTTAATATTGAGACAATACTTCAACATATTGTATACATTAGAAAATGATTCCATGAAATGAGAGCAGACAGACAGTACCTCTTAATTACACCAGCTAGAGCAGATTGTGGAACAGTTGCTTCCAGTGAATTGGGCGTGAATATTTAAGAGGTATCTGATAGTCAAACACTTTAAACATTAAGGTATTTAGTGTTATTTAATAAGACAACAAACAGTCCATTCATCTCCTGTCCTGCTGTACGTACAAATTTTTTTGGGGGATATTTTTCAAAATTGCTCAGTAGGTGGAGAAGAACTCTTTTACCGACGAGGATTGTGTGGGAAGAAAATGAACGAATGTCGCTTTTATTGTTGTGTTTTTTTTTAATCACCCTCTTCTTTTAATGGGGCGTATTTAGTGAAGCGGAACAGGAGAGATGGGAGACAACACGTGATCCACATGCGTGACGTAGAGATCCCAGTATGTGACCGCCCAGTGACTCTGCTGATTTCTTTCCAAGTCGTTTGGACTCCTCATGTTTGCTATTTTTCTCAGGACCAGCTTCACAAAAAAACACAGATGGACGATTGTACTTTAACGCTTAAGTCAGGTGTTTGTTACTGGGCTGTACTAGTCCTAGAACAGGACTAGTACTAGCAATATGTCCTTTACTGTTGCTCTTGAGCTTGATTTTGCTGGGTAGTCAAATTTATAGAATTACTAAATAAAATTGTTAGACTTGTCGATGATCAGTTGTTTAAAGGAATGATCAAAATCGATCCAGCAACAAGCGATATTGTCTACTGTATTCTACGCATTCTTCTTCCGAGTAAAACCATTACCCAAAATGCAACTCTTACTCTTAACATCTGTATTTTGTTAAGCGAGTAGCAGCTAACGTATCCAGACGGCTACTGAGGTCTGGTCAACTCAACTTCTTTCTAACTCTTAAACATTACTTTTAAAACATATGCAGTAGAATTCCCCAACAGACACTTGCAGATGAGGTAGAAAATCGGTAGAGCTCCCCTTTTCAATTAAAAAAAGCTTTTATTGTGAAAGGTAAGGCAGAAGCCGTGGATCTGCCCTTTTTTCAAGGCTGAAAGGAGCGATGGCGTTTTTAAGCCACTTAATATTCTGTGTGAAAGTATTCATGACATATAACAAGCTGTCGGAAACATATACTGGCAAACAAATGAATCGCCGCTCCCCCCTCAATATGTTCAGGCCTTACTTTAAATAAATGAAGTGGGCTTGTGTGGTGTTCATTTACCAACACTTAGATAACACCACTCCAGTAATGCTTTAACCACCCGAAGGTGTATTTAGAACACAAAGCAAGTGTCCACTTCATGTTATTCGTAATAATTCCACCACTATAATGTGTTTCTTTCCAATTGTTGTTCATCCACCACTAACGGCTAACCGCCCAGATGTAGAAACAAATACAGTAGACATACTCTACACACTAGCTGTGTTGTGTAATCACAATGCATGCTGGGACGATGCTACTTTTCTGTTAATCCCAGCTGGATTGGACTTGAACTCTTTCACCTCTGTGATGGATAAAGAGATACTCATGTGGTCTCATCGTGTTACATCAGTAAAATAATAAAAGTAAAGACTCCCTTAACAGCGTGTGTAGTTGACTGTCATATCCACAGCCAACCTCTCCTTTTATTATTCAGTGTTCGGTTCGTATGTTCTGTTTATACAAAACACTTTTAATACTCTTTCAACTGAAATGAATGTAATAATACCAGCTCTTCCACAACCCACACAAACTTTTTTTTTTTTTCTCCGTCCCACTGGAATATGAGTTCGATGCTGATGTGGGTTTTCTCTCAGACTCCGGAGGTTGAATAATCTGCGTATAATTATGTGCAGAAATACAGAGGACGGCAGTAATTGGCACCTGATATTCCCCACTTTCCCTCCTCGAACAAGCCACATTTGAATAATCTTGACAGTAGGGCACACACACACACACACATACAGCGAGATAAGTGCGTCTTGAGGAAAAAAAAGAGTCTGGAGATGTGAGACAAAACGACACATTCACTGTCATACGCGCGTTCAGACGCTGATGGACATAAAATCTTTTCTACTCTAGTCTTTCATGTTTATTGTTTTTTCCTGCTATTTCGCTCTCACATATAAATACAGGGACACTGTCTGGCCGTTATCAGGTAGAAACTCCAGCTCTTTTGCAACTCTTGCTTGTTTATGGTAAAATGTTGGTAATCTGGGAACTGTAACTCCCTCTGTTTTTTCTTTATTATGCTTATTCAAATATGAAATCAGTCTAAAGTATGAGTGCAAATACATGAAAGTCTACAGAGAAACTATTCACATACGTTCTGCGGCTGTAATGAACGCAACAATCTGTCTGTAGCGGATTACTGCAAAAACTTGTTTTTTTGAAGTTTGACTGTTATTTCTTCTGTCCTGAATAATGTATTGTATTTTTTTTTTCCATATCCATAATACACATCAAGTTAGGAGTCTAAACCAAGCTAGCAGCTCTGTGACGCTGTAGGTTGAGCTGAATGCTAACTTTAGCGTGCTAACATGCTCGCAATGATTATACTAAAATGCTGATGTTTAGCCAGCATACTGTATAGCTTGTTGGCGTGCTAACATTTGCTTATTAGTTGTAAACACATGGGAGTTTTCTGCATGTATGCGGTCATTCATTCAAAGTATCGGACACATTAAAAATGTTGACCTGATGATTGTGCTGGTTAAAGAAGCCAGAGGATCACCAAGGCTTTGAGGATTCATCATGTCGGTACCATGTGTTCCATTACAAAAAGTAGATGTTCAGATATTTGTATAGAAGTGACAACTTTGACCTGCTGGTGGCGCTAGAAGGAGCATCAGGAGCTCATCAATGTCTTTAGAATACATCCCCTTGGCAACGTGAATGTATGTACCAAAATCCATGGTAATCCATCCTGTAGTTGTTGATTTCAGTCATGAGTGGATTAGGAGACAAAAGCCCCCCCCCCACCACCACCTCTCCTACAAAGGACAAAGACAAACAGACTTTATTGTTTGGCCTCTTCTTTGTTGTTCTCCTGTGTGTCTTTGTATTGGTCATGCATCTCTCACAGGTTTGCTGTCTCTTTATAGTCATTTTGTGTCTCTTTGTAGCTTTTCATCACTTTGTAATTGTTGTCGTTTTTTATAAGTGGTAGTTTTATGATCTTTTTGTAATCATTTTTTGTCTATTGATGAACATTTGTGTCTCTTTTTGGTCATTTTATGTCTCTACTTGTTTTGAGTCTCTTTGTAGTTGTTTTGAGTCTCTTTGTAGTTGCTTTGTGTCTATTTGTAGTTGCTTTGTGTCTCTTTGTAGTTGTTTTGAGTATATATGTAGTTGCTTTGAGTCTCTTTGTAGTTGCTTTGTGTCTCTTTGTAGTTGTTTTGAGTATATATGTAGTTGCTTTGAGTCTCTTTGTAGTTGCTTTGTGTCTCTTTGTAGTTGCTTTGAGTCTATATGTACTTGCTTTGTGTCTCTTTGTAGTTGTTTTGAATCTCTTTGTAGTTGCTTTGTGTCTCTTTGTAGTTGTTTCTGTAACTTCCTGGTTGCTATTTGTCTCTTTGAGTGATATTTTGTAGGTGAAGGCCAGGGTGGCCTGTGCCAGGTAGACCTGTTCAGTTATCCATCAATGATTTCAGGCTAGCGGTGGACACAACCGACCGTCTTTGCCTTCCCTAGAGCCGTGCAGCCAGCATGGCTAAAAATGTCATATTCAGATGATGAAATGTTCAGTCTGGTTCAGTTTACATGTGAAGACGCCGATAGGTGAACTAGCATGTCTAGTTTGAAGCTTTACAAAGCATCATTAAAACCTACACACAGGATTTAGTTTAAAGCTCAATTTTAACTTTAGCAAGTCACACTCCACAAGGTATTTGATGTGGCATGAGCTCTACATTTGCTACTACAAGGACTCCCTGCTGAGACGGTGTAGGAGTCCCATTGAAATGAATGTGGAAGCCTGTGATTTGTGCTTCAGTGCTTTCGTCAGCGTGGAAGGGGCTCTGAAATCGCCCACTGTACGTGGCCTTCACAGTTTCAAGTGAGGTGACATGTCTTTGCTCCATGCTGATAAGGTTAAAATCAGTCTGCTGGAAAATCTATCTTTCAATATGCTTTTATGAAGAACAGAGCGGCAAGTTAAATCCATCATTGTGTTTGGAACAAATGTTCTCATGAGGGCAGAGAGACGAGAGACGTCCTATGAAGACACGCTGGTTGGTTTCATCTCTGATGACAATTTGGTTAATACTAATATTTGTTCAAATGAAACCACGTGAGGAGGATAAATGTCTCTCTGGAGGAACTGATAACAACACGGAGACATCTGAATCATGAGTTGAAGACACAAATACACAGATTTTATAGAAGCGTTAAGAGCACCAAAGAAGGGTTGAGGACATCTGGTTCAATCTTTAACAATGTCAACGTATATGTTTTGAAAAGTAAAATTAAAGCTGTAACAAAGTACAACGTTTCTATCTGAAATGTAGTGAAGCGGAAGTATAAAATGTCATAAAATGTTGAGTAGATATACTTAGTTACTTTCCACCTCTGATATCATTGTTCTCCTCTCTTGTCTAAGCACTGCCAATTTGTAAGATGGGTGGGAAAAAAAGAAGGTGATTAATGAGGCATTATGTGCACAGCCATAAAAAGTAGTTTGATAAGCACGAGCTGTAACAGAGAAGATTAATTTCGGCCTTTGGGGGAAGATTATTTTTGAAATGGTTGGTCTCCAGTGGAAGAACCCCAATGGTTTTAAAATGTCAATTTATGTGACGTATTAAATTATGTTGCAATCAAAGAATACAAATTACAAAAATAATAAAATAAAAATTGCTCGCTTCCAGTTTTATTCATGTTCGCCCAAACTAAACTGCATTACCCAGGGGCCATTGCTAGGTTACTCTATTACGTTATGAGTCTCTGAATAATAATGTTACCCAGGCACAGTTGGACAATAACGGTTTCCAATCCGCCTCAACCATCAAGAGTTTTAACTACAGATCATCTCCATCTTCTCAGACAGCTCAACGTGAGCCCATCACATACTCGTCATATTCCGCCCTCTTGAGTAGAAGCACTAGATCGACGTTGGGATGCAACATTTCGGGAAGTTTCAGGAGTAGTTAACATTGTCGCATGCGGTTAACGTCAAACTGTCGCAATTCAATTTCAGCAACACAACTGATTGGTTACTTGGCACTTCTTACGTAACTTAAGCTACTGATGGAACGTCATTTGACCCCGGTAACGTTGCCTCTTTGCTTGTTCTCACGCGGCAGAAAATCACTTGACTAAATGAACTCCCTCTTCGATCTGTGTCCGTCTCTGTTGTGTGTGTGTGTGTGTGTGTGTGTGTGTGTGTGTTCCACATTGTGTTCTCTTGCCTTGTTTGCACACCTCACAGCTACCTGGAGTTCTCTACCACAGACCCACAGGTGACTTTATTGAACCCGCAGACCAAAGGTTTTTTAACAGCCGAATATCTTCATGTCGAAATTCAAAATGTCTTCTCCTCCACTTCAAGCATTGTAGCCGTTATTATTTCATGAATCATGTGAATATATATACTTACGTCTGTGTCTTTTTCCCTGTTGTATTCTTTCCCAGGAGGATCATGCGATCGGTCACGTGTGTGCGTGACCCGTGTGTCTGTCCACGGCTAATCTCACGTTCTGCTGCAGCAAACTGCATCATATGTTGGGTGCCCAGTCACGGTTGCATGTTTGACGGTTGACGTGACTCACACTTTATTGCCCTTTTTTTTTACTGCCACTGACTACTCAGCCGCTACTCTGAACCGGCTCTCGGCCGGTAAGGGCCTCTAGTGATGAGTGCATCTACATTATCTCCATATGCTGCTCAGCGCCCACAGTGAGGTTTGTTTGGCTAACCTCTCTTTCAATATTTTATTCGAATCCAAAAACTACGTTCATCTGTTTCCATCCAGTCAGTTACCCTAAATCTGAACTCATCGCTCGGCAGAAACGGTCGCATTTCCAGAGAAGAAATCATGGTTTTGAAAAGCCTGCATTTATCGCCCACTCAGACATAATGATGTTCTCCCTCTCAATTACCGCGAAAGCCATCGAAACGAGTCTCCAAACGGCAACATGCATCAGCGCCCTTCTCGTCTCCTGTGCAGGAGACACGCGAGGGTTTGTGGCATCGCAGCAGGGTCATTACGGCGCCCGCCGTCACCCGAAGGCCGCCGGCGGAGCGGAGAGGAAACCCGTGTTTACGCTGACCGTCGACCCCGCGGCGCACAATAATTGATCCGCTCCGTCTTCTCGACGCAACACCCGGTGTCTGTGTCAGCCTTCTGCTTTCATCTTGTGAATAAGTGATGTTTTAATAGTGGGAGGTGGTTGTTGTTTCCCCTCTGCTCTGTCATAACCCTTCACACACACACACACACACACACACACACACACACACACACACACACACAGGCGTTCTCAAGCTGCACGCCTGCATTATTCAGGATGTTGTTCATATGCTACGTCAAACCCCGATAGGCCACACTGCTATAAAATATTCATTGACGCTATAAAATAACAATCGATACAGGATTATATGTGGGAATCTATGAATGGACCTGCTGTATCTTAAGCTGCACATCTTTAGAGAAGGACAAGTTTATTAGATCATTTAAAAAGGGACGGCGGGATTCAAAGGTTCAGACGTTGAACTGCGACAGGCCCTGTGTTACTCGTGTGTTTTATTGGCAGTGAACTGGAGGGGAATGCCGGAGCCGGAGAAGCTCTCGATATGAATGACTGTTCATCCGCGTCGTTGGCCTTTAAACTGCTAAGTATACACAGGCGTATAAGGCACAAACTATACCGGTACAGGAAAAATGTGAGAGCACACTTCTAAAAATCACATCCCCCCCCCCCGTACAAAAGGAACTGCAATGTGAGCTGTATTTCGAGAGGAAATGTATTCTGTCGTGGTTTACGTTTGCTTTTGATGTATCGCGAATACGTTTCAAATGAGTCCGTGGAGGTCGGGATGGTGGAACAGTTCCACAAAACACAAACATTTCTGTTGCCTGAACACAACCAAAAAGTAGTTTTTGTAACGTTTTTTATACTTATATCGGTGACTTTTTCCCCCATTTTTTTTTTTTTTTTATCTTCGCCAGGAGGATCATGGTATCAATCGTGTGTGAGTGTGTGAGTGACCACTGTGTCTGTCCACGACTAATCTCGCACGCTGCTGCAGCAAACTGCGTCATACGTTGCCAGTTATGGCCGCATGCAACCAAGTACTGTTTTGAAGCTTCGGTAAAGTGTTCAAACCTGCAACTGTAATCCGGGAGCAAGTATATAATTGCAACGTAATTGAGAGTGCAGTTATGGGAATGTCATTTTGTAGCAGACAGGGTTGCATCCGTTTCTATGTATATATAAATAAAACACATTTGTTCTTACACAGCTCTCTTATGGTTTTAATTATAACCTGTGGAGTTTTCTCACAATTGTTTCTCCTCAGAATGTATTTTAAATTGATGACTGCAACTCGATAATATTACAGAGACTCCTGATCATCATCATTTTGAGTTACTAATTATTGTTAAATTTGTTGGTATTGATTATTCCTTATGAATTCATGTTACAAGCTTACACTACAAGAACTTAGAACCTCCCTCATAAAACATTTGCTTCTTCTTCACTGCCTTTTTGTTGGCGTGTTTCCACCGCCCGTCCTGTGCATTCCACCACCCAAAAAAACAAGGTTTCTCGGCAATAAAGCGAACAAACGTTTTCTCCTTTTTAAGGTTTTCTGTACACAAACCTTGTGTGACCTTGTGAAGAGCTTTTCAACAACAACAATGAATAATTGACGCGCTATAGCAAAAGACGGATCAGAGACTCTGGTCTCGTCCTTCAAAACTGAAGATTCACAACTTTTGACGGACGCGACACGACGCCACTTACCCTGTTGTTTTGTCATTTTATTTCATTTTACCTTTTTGATGGTTTCTGGCTCATCAGAGAGGGACATGTCTACGGCGTTTCCAAATCAAGGAGAATATCCTGTCAAATAAAACTGTCAAATTAAAGCGCGTTTCACACGCTCACGTGTCTGAAACATAAAAGTGCTTCATGTCTTGACTGAGAATGTGGTAGATATGCGGATTCCGTCAGCCTGATCAAACACTTTCGCTAACGACGTTATGTCATGTGACATTCGATCGCGCGATCGCCTGGTCCGTCCGTAGCTCGCACTCCGTTCAGGGTTAGGGCGCAAAATGTCAAACTTTTGAGTTCTGTCATGTTTTCAAGGGTCGAGGCGGACTAACAGGATGTCTGAGAATCAAGTGGAAGCTTCTAAAAATCGTATCTCTTATGTCACCCTTGTTGAAGTTACTCTAAAGCTATTTGCTGGTTGGTGTTTCTGTGAGGAAGGTTCTGTAGTTTTGGACCATTTTCTCTGTGAGGGTCCCGACACAGCGAGCAGTTGTTGAGCCTGCGGTGCGTTCAGTACAGTTGGCAGCGGTTAGCCGACTGAGCGCGTTACATCAACCTGGTTAAGCTTCGCAAACAGTCACCCATTTATGCTTTCTTCTCCCTACTTACTGTGCCTCCACCTCCTCTGTTCTCCTTGTTTACATAAAACACTGGTTAAAGAGTAAACCTGAGCTCTACAAACAGCGTAGTTGTGTCTCCTTGTCATGTGTTATATCACTAAAGATCAAAGATTAGAGAGTCCAGCAATTGAAAACAGATTTTTTTGTGTCCGAACTTACTTTCTTCTTCATCCCTCTCAGATTAATCATCTCTCGACCCTGCTGATTTATCTGGTGACCCTTTGTAGGGGGCTCAGCCCCTAGGTTGGAAACCACTGGACTGACGTTATCCGTAAACCAGCTCCACCTAGAACCCCTCCAACTGCAATGATCTAATAATGTCACATCAGAATCAGTCACAGAAGACATTTTTACTTGGCGCTACTTGTGTACTTTTACTTTGTCGGGTTTGTTAATGCGGTGCTTTCAGGATCTGCATACTTTCTGCACCACTGCTGACAATGTCAGTGCAGGTTATACTTATGTGGATAATACATGCATTATTTATGCTCTTATATAATCACAATTTGTATTCTGACCGTTCGACAAGCAGCACAACATGTTCACAGTGCTTTGAGAAAATGAAAGGCTTGTTTGAGTCCGAACAGTTTTCTCTGTTCTCTGACAAACGCAGAATACCGAGTACATTTCCTCTCACGGCCGTCAGCCGCTCCATCAGATGTTGTCTTTGTGATGTGTTCGAGTGCAACTTTTATCTGAAGACGTGAGGTAACGTGGGGTAATTTGGGGGGCGGCGCAAAAAGCGTTTGATCAGTCGGCCCTTTCGTCTGCGCCGGTTCTTTGAGGTTGTCTCGGGGCTCCGGCAGTGTCGGATACAAGTTTGTATCGGGAGTAAATGCAACGCTGAAACTCAAGAGAGAAGAATATGTCTGCAGGATGTGTGTGAGAAAAGTAACATAATTAATTGATAGATATACACCCCTTGGCTTGTTGAAGTTTGACGGACAAGGCTGTTGGTTTGTCAGGAGAACATTCTGGAAAAGAACTTTATTGATAGGTTGGTTCATTCATTGGTATGAATAGCAAAACATTTCCCGACATTTCCGCGTGACATCATTTTAGGCTTTTCAAGTGTCATTTATACGTCACATCATTACCGTGAAACAGTCGCAGTTAAGTTTAGGAAAAACATCGTGGTTGGTTTTAACCTTTTAAACCCTAGGCCTATTTTTAGGCCTCCGCTCGAAAAAAGAAATTGAAAATTCTAATTTTCGCCTGGAAAAAAAAAGCAATTTCAGGGTATTTTCTTTTAGAAATCATGTAGATCCAAGCTTTCAAGCTCTCCCAGATCATAGATCTATATGTTGAGGGTCTCTATACACATTTTTACTTCGATAAAGTGAAGCATTCATAAGCTAGAGAGGATCCAGTACAGAGATTTCAGGCGAGGATTCCAATTTTTACACATTTACACATGTTGCACATTTATTTGAAGGCCAGGATCCTTTCTAAGCCCTTTCTAGTCTCTGTGTTCATTTCAGATCCAGCTCTGTGTCTCTGTTCAGGGCTGCAGCTCAGCCCCCCTTTCTCCGATTTTTGCCATTGAGCCCTCCTTCGAACCGTAGAAGCCAATAGAATGGGAATTGAAAGTTAGATGATTGACAGCACTATTAGCCAATGGGAATGAAAAACGTCCCATCTGATGTCAGATCTGAAATCCAATTTGCTGAGACTTACATTCCTCCCAACAAGCCGAGGAATGTCGGAGACTTTCTCTCAGAGCGGATGCAGCTGGAACACAGACGTGGAAGTACAGAAATATTTCATTTTTTTGCTGAGATTTGACCAAAAGTGAGTACAATATTCCATAATATTGCTCTTCCGGAGCTGGCACGTAGCTAATGATCAGTAGCAGCTGTTTTCTCTGGTCAGTTCTTGAGTTATAGAGTTATGATTTATGATATTTTGTTATTTGGAAACTTGCCGTATGGGAGTTGTGTTTGCTCACAATTTTGCAAAATTGTTTGACTTTTGCGTCCAAATAGATAAAATGGTTCTTTAGTAGGTGATGGTTTTTCGTGGAACCACACTGCCTTTTAGAGAACCATTTAAGAACCATTGTTTTTCTGTGTGTTAACAGAAAATATAGTTCCTACTTTCAAAGAAGCTCCACTACCGGTCCAAAAGTGGACAAAGATGTCTGTAACTTTAAACGGGTTAATTCAAATGCAGCAGGACCTGTGAACCAATAATAACTTCTTTTGGTCTTAATTCTGAAGCAAAACAAAACTCAATACCTCATTATCTTAGTAGACAACACCTTACAGCGGCTATAAAGCACGTTCTCTTTGGACACGTCCCTGAGGCGCAAAGTGAACGCTGCACTAAAGCGAGCGTGCAGTGAGGAGGAGCTCCTACATCAGCTACATCTGTATGTACATCTAATCTACAGCGCTAACCAACCGCGACCGCGCTCATGATGGCGGCACTTTATTAACTGCTACTCACCCTGCACACTGTGTTCACTCTGTGAAGCCAAGAGTATATAGAGAAACACATAGTATTAGTACTCCCAACATACAGTACTTAACCTCATGACTCGTATTCAGTGTAAATAAAAGCTTCCCTCCATTCTTTATCCTCCTGCCAAATGAAATTTAAACCACTAATTTACAAAAGTAAAGAAATTTGAAGGAAATTTACACCTGTGTACTTTTACTGCTGATACTTTAACTACATGAAGCTGATACTACTTGTGTACTTTTACTGACGTACCATTGAATACATGTCTTTTACTTCTCTTGACATTGTTGTATTTGTACTTTTACTGAAGTACTATCTTGAATACATGTCTTTTACTCCTTTTGACAGCGTTGTATTTGTACTTTCACTGAAGTACAGTCTGTGAGTTTCTCTTTAACCATGAGGCTAAAAGCACAAATAGACTTTTTTTGACGATGTGATTATAGATCCACCTCTCCACCTCTTCGGGTTCCCCTGGTGGAGAACCATCAGCGGCTTTGAGCTGTTTATGAACAGAAACAAGCCATAAACACGGAGATCATAGATAGGACAGACGGTACGGCGTGGTTGACAACTTCGGGGAGCATTTACTCCGGGAAGATAAGATAAGAGGTCGCCGGTGGCTCCGCTCCAACGCGGCGCCACAGTCGCTCCCTCTGCCATCCGATTACAGCCGAAGGTCTGCCAACAGAGCCGCTGCGTCTACCTCCAGACGTGTGCTGGTGATTAATTATGGTTATTTTTCATTTTACACTTGTTAAATGTCAGCCGGCTGATCAAGTTACAGCCATAATCACATTTTGAGGGCTCTTTATTCAGACTTAAGTTCTGCATTAAATTAGTGTACTCAGTGAGAAGCCACCGACTCCCAGAGCTTCCCCGACCTTCCATTGATACAACATTTGCCAGTAAGCCGTGATTAAATGCGGGAGTATGAGCGAGCTCCATCGGGCCTCACAGTATACAGCAAGGGACGAGTACAATCATCTTTATTTTGTGCGGGCGGCTGAATCGTGAAGAACGACTTCAAACGGGGGAGTCAGAGACTGAAGACACAAAGAACGTACCGGGAGATGTTACGGAGTCATTCGTTATGTTTA
Organism: Cebidichthys violaceus; assembly: GCF_023349555.1. Taxonomy (NCBI): domain Eukaryota; kingdom Metazoa; phylum Chordata; class Actinopteri; order Perciformes; family Stichaeidae; genus Cebidichthys; species Cebidichthys violaceus. Next base: position 3,607,662 of record NW_027176472.1, read on the forward strand.
GACTCGGCTGTCTTAAGAGATTAAAGGTGGTACGCTAACAGGAACAAAGAGTAGCTCCACAGAATGAACATACAAATGAACAAATGTCTTCAGCAGTGGTATTTCCTATTATTAAGTATTTAGAGCCCTTTAATAAAAAAAGAAAGAGAGCAAGAAGACCAGATTAGATGCTAGCAGCTCTGTGAGGCTATACTTCGACACAGCTGTCCCTTGAGCTACATGCTATGCTAACACGCTAAATGTTTAGCAGGTTCACCATGTTCTACACGTGGGTGTGTTGTCTGCACGTGGATCGTCTTACAGTTGAAATCCCTCTGGTTTTGATGCTGGAACGTCAGTTACCACAGAGTTCAGTTACATAGACGGGGCCTCGTTGGGGATTTCTAGGTGTGTTTGGCGATATTAAATCCAAAGGCTGCAAGTGTTGAAAGGACGCTGAAACAGATTAAATATGATCCATCCCCAATGCTGTGGCGAAGAAGTCTGTGCTCCAGAGTTGTGAATCATTTGGAGGGAAGGGTCGTGTAACGAAAGCATCAAAAAAAGTCATTGTCGCACGATGAATGAGGGTTGAACTTTCTTTTACTCGCCCTTCAAAACTTGGACAGAGGGGCCGGATGCATGTACCCAATAGCGAGACGCTGCTAAATCTACTCCACCCTCCGCTAACTTCGCCCTGTAAACCCTGAATGAATGACTGGCGCCCGCGCATCGCTTCACATCATCGTGATCATATTTCAGGCGGCAGAATTATTGTGCAAAGCTTCAAGCGACTCCTCCTCCAATCTGGACGGGCGAAAAGGGAACAAGCTCGCGTGCCAGGTATCCCTCGAGGACGCTCTTGACGCTCCGTGTGAAATATGATGGACTCTCCGGTATCGAAAAGCACGTGACCTGTCATTTCTCTGTAATTGCCGGGGAGGGGGGCGGCTTACCGGCTTCGTGAGCAACTGGCAGCAGTGACTGTTCAAGTGAGGGGGTTCATTATATTCCCTCTGATAGCTCATTTCGGGGCGTCTGAGTGAAATCCAATGCCACAATTCAATAACCAAGTAATGTGTTAAGAAATTTGCACTTAACGGCGTTTTCCTATCAGAAACGTTCCGTCTTTGAGGGAAACCATCGTGTATCGTTTTATCAAATGGTTTTTGGCTCGGCGGAGTGTCCTTGAGCGCTTGACTCGCTCGTTCTCTGTAAGTCACTCCGGGTGAGACGATCAGCCAAAATGCCTTAAAAAAAAAGCATGTGAATGAAAGAATGGCCTGTCTTTGTTGTCGTAACTGTTACGGAGGCTCATCATTCGTTTCCTCTAAGGTCGTTGTTAAATCTCTGCAGCTGCACTGTCTGCATGAAAGCATCCTGTGACAAATGGCAGGATCTTGCCGTCGCCATCTTGGCTATTTTTGCAACCGATGAACAGGAAGTGACAATGTGTGGACTGAGGAGGAGTGACGTAGAGACGCCGTATACGTCTTTAGTAGAGACATGTCAATCACCGCGTAGCCCCGCCCCCTAAATCATCCCCTGCTTTATGGTCTGTCTGACTCTAAATGGAGCATAATGTACTAAATGAACATCATGCTGTATTGAAGAAGACTGTAAACTAGAGATTGAGACCATAAACTCATGTTTACAATGTTTACTGAGGGAATAAATCAAGAGAGAAGTAGAGTCATTTTAGACTAGACTTCTATACAACCAGAGGAGTCGCCCCCTGATGGTCACTAGACGGAATGCACCAATGCATTGGCTTCACTTTAATAAAAAGTATTAAATAGCGAGGGCGTATAGGTTTCGTTTGAACAGTAAGTGTACATTTTGACCGTCAAACACTTGGCGATTCTTTTTTTTCTGCACCAATTTAAGGTAGGAAAGTCTGAATTTATGTATCGGAAAACACAGAATTCAGGCGCCGGCCATACAAAAGCATTCTGCTGTTGATTGACTTTTCTCATTCAACGTTATCTCTATTGAGTCAGTGTTGTTTCAGTACGAGGACCTGTTGTTTTTTCTTTGACACACAACCCGTTCAGAAAAGGGTTCCCCGTAGAGCTTCCAGAGTCAGAACTCGCCGTACCAGCGATCTTTCTGACGTCCTCGTCTCTCCCGAGGTGAATCCTGAGGCAGGAAGTGTTACATTGGCAAAGACAACGGATCAGAAAAGTGTCAACAGGAATTAGAGGTGTGTTTTCTCGTGTGGTATCGCAGGACTCTGGGGGGTTAGGAAATGCTCAAGCTGCTACAATTGACCAACAGGAGTGATGTGCTGTTGATGGGGAGTAACTCGATGTACCTGAGCTCCAACCGGCAGCCGCCGAACCCAAACCGGTCTCAGCTGCAGCTGGAGGTTCAGTTCCGTTATCTTCAGCTTCAGCTCATTGCTCAACGCAGCTGAATTTGAAGCTCTGCTGTTTGTTGCCCCAAGTGCACCTTGGGAGTCGTAGTCCACTTCTCTCCGTGGGCTTCTTGTACCTTTTGACCCTTTTTTTTTTTCCATCAAAGAACCAGTTTTCTAACACAGTTGAGGATCTTTTGTATTGTTATTGGGAACATTTCGACAGCGGCAGTGAACAGAAGGAAATACATTGTGTCCCTGATAGTTGGGTTGATTTGATTAATTTATGTTCATAAATACGTCGCCATAATTAATAAGGATAACATGTTGCAAAAGAACAACGGAGGTTCTTGTTCCTTGGTTGGATTCTAATGTAGAAAAATAAGCTGTTTGTACAAAAAGACATATTATTATTTAACAATCTAAACCAGATTTGAACTCACAACTTTTCTGCTATCAAACTTGCGTAACCATCTGAGTTATGAGGGCTCTCTGACCTAGACTTTCTTCTTTTGACCTTTTTTTAGAACGTAAGAGTTGTAGAATATTTTACAATATTATAGAGAAATATCGTGATTAACATTAACCCTTAAAAGGCTAGCGTAGCGTCAATGTTTCCAAATAATATGATCCAATAAATGGCCATAACTCACTGAAGGAAAATGTGTATTTGCACCCACCTTCACATGGAGCTCCAACACGCCTAAATACAACTTTTTCACATAAAAAACAAGGAAAAAGTCTCTAGAAACTATGTAGTTATTTAACAAATCACAAGTTGTTTTTACCTGACATTTTATGATGTCAAATATGATACGCTCAAAACAAAGGCAATGCATGATGGTGACTTTACACTGCACCGTAAAGACAGGACGGCTTCCCCCGAGTCATTTGACGTACAA